>NW_012103687.1:939863-942518 GCF_000951045.1 Mandrillus leucophaeus | reverse complement strand
GGTCTTGATCTCCTGACCTCGTGATCCGCCCGCCTCGGACTCCCAAAGTGCTGGGATTACAGGCATGAGCCTATCTCCCTTTCTTATTAAAAACCAAGGCAACCACCTCTCCCTATCCAATCTCTCAAAGGTATTTATTGAGCATCTTCTATGTGCCCGGCACTATCTTCATGGAAATCCTTTCTTGACTTTATTCATTGATTTACGGAAAGGCTTATCTTCAAGGGCCTTGTCTTTAAAACAATAACAACAAACAAACAAAACCTTTCTAAAGTCAAAGCATTTTCTCCGTGTATCTTTCTTTAACGGTATATTTGCAGCTGTTTCCTGTTAATCCTTTGTCTGTCTGGCTTCCTTCTTTAGGGTGATAGGATCCTTAAGACAAGCACAGAGTATGCCCTGCTGTGGTGTCCTGCGGGATGGGCCACCCTCTGACCCTTTAACGGTGTTTGATGTGACGATGCACCTGAGCCCACGGAGGTCTGTGCCTCGAGCCCCGTGGGCATTTGCAGATTGAAGATGGAATGATACGCGCCATCTCTGAGATTTTTATTTGCTCAGACCTTCCCTTGTTCTGGCCCAACCCCACTTTATCATGTCTAATAAGTGGTGGTGGGTTTTGGGGGCATAGTGACACAGGTGGCCCGGCAATGAAACTTGTTGGCTTTGGAGATTATCCTGCTGGTTCTGTTTCCTTCTTTGCTGATGATTGGCCCTCCCTGGCTCACCCTTAGAGAGCTTCCCGAATCCTCAGACTGGGGCCTGCTAATTAGCAGTCTTGGATCCTAGCTCTCACTGCCACAACCTTGCAAAATGCCTGTAGATCTGGATGGTGGCTGGTGCCCCTGGGCAGAGCAATCAGCACATTCACAGACCCACCTTCCTGGGGCTGGGGTGGGAAGACCAGACACCTCAC
The DNA here is from genome assembly GCF_000951045.1 of Mandrillus leucophaeus. Classification (NCBI taxonomy): domain Eukaryota; kingdom Metazoa; phylum Chordata; class Mammalia; order Primates; family Cercopithecidae; genus Mandrillus; species Mandrillus leucophaeus. The sequence goes on along the minus strand of NW_012103687.1, from coordinate 941,602 downwards.
TGATGTAGTAAATATGACTTTCATGGAGGCTGCTTCATGGGCCCTGGAAAGATTCTTGCAAAGTGGCTGGAGCAGGATTATTGTAATTATACTCCCTCCACTGATTGAGTCGGAGGGGGTGTGAGACAAACACTCTGGCCTGGAGTAACCTGCCCAAGGTCAAGTGGTTGGTGGAGGGGCTGGCGCTGCCTCTCTCCTCAGACTGAGTGGTTGTGTTAATCACAGGAGAGCAGACACAGAACGACTCTGCTGAGGTGGAGGAGACCTGGATCAGTTGCTCAGCAAACCGGTTTTGGGCACCTGCTGTGCCGGGCACAGATGGCACTCAGTATGGTCAGGCAGGCCTTCCAGCAGGTGAGCTTTGGTCTGGTGGGAAGACAACCTCATTAACCTAAGTGCCATGATAGAAATCATCTGGCCCAGCCTTTAGTCTGGGTCTTGAAGGCGTCAGCTGTCTAGGAACATGTTTCCCCCCTCTTATTTTGCAAATCTCCGAGACAGAGATTTCCCGGCTCTTGATAGCTCCTTCTGGGACGCTTTGGTAAGGCTTCTCTAGCAAGTTGTGTGACAGGGGGCCCCAGAAGACAGAACTTTTGGAAGGGCACTGCCCATCCATCTGCTTTTCTCACCAACAGTCAAGGGCTGTGAACGCTGACCTGCTGCTGACAGTGGTCTGTTGTGCAGGTTCTGGGAGGGGCAGAGGGACGAGATCTGGCTGGGAAAATGTAGCGGAGATACACAGAGGTAGCCGGCTGTGTGTGCACAGGGCCAGGTGCAGGGCCCAGAGAGCCAGATGAGTGACCAGGGAGCACTGGGAAGGAACCATCTCCAGGCAAGGCCAGGACACAACCAAGGGGACCCCAGAAGAAGAGAGGGGGGCCTTGTGCAGCAGCCACAGAGAGAGAGAGAGAGAGAGAGAGAGAGAGCACGCGCCAGAAATTGAGCAGCCCGAGGAGATCCTCGACTCAAGTGCCACTGTTGGCTCAAGAAGAGCTTTTGAAGATTCACTTCACTTTAAAGGCCTGACATGCTTCCATGTTTAAAGTGCTACTGGGGTCAGTTTGTATGCTTGTAGAGTAGGGAGAGATTTTCTGCACGTGACAAGGTATTGATGAGCATTCGAAGCAGCCTACAGGCAACATATGTTGACTTAGTGCAGGGAAAGAATGCAGGCTTTGAAGGGAAAAGATCTGAACTTGCCCAGAGCCCTGGCACTTGCCACTGTGTGGCCTCACACAGCGACTTAATTCTCCCTTGGCTTCTGTCAGCTGGAGAGGACGACCCTTCCCCTTGGGGGCTTCATGGGAGTAGCGGGCGCAGACCATCTGGCCTCCTGTCTGGTCTCATAGAGTCTCCTGTTCATGCATCTAATGTCAGTAGATTCAACACCACTTAGCAAAAAAATTTTAAGGAGAAATGCATAATTTAGTATGGACATTTCACTCACTCGGCTCAGCCACTGCATAACCAGTATGAGCTCCGGGGGGACCCAGGGGTGTGCCAGGGCCCTCATTCTCCTCCCATAATCCCCCTGGGCCGAGTGGAGTTCTTACATTTTAAAGGTTATGTGATGGACTGCATGTTTGTATCCTCCTGCAAATTCCCCCTTTGTTTTTTGCTTGTTTGTTTGTTTTTGAGACAGTGTTGTCTGTTGCCCAGGCTGGAGTGCAGTGGTGAGATCTTGGCTCACTACAACCTTCCACCTCCCAGGTTCAAGCAATTCTCGTGCCTCAGCCTCC
>NW_012103687.1:926254-938143 GCF_000951045.1 Mandrillus leucophaeus | reverse complement strand
AGGCAGAGGTTGCAGTGAACCTAGATCTTGCCACTGCACTCCAGCCTAGGTGACAGAGCGAGGCTATCTCAAAAAATAAAAACCGGCCAGGCACAGTGGCTCACAGCTGTAATCCCAGCACTTTGGGAGGCCAAGGTGGATGGATCACCTAAGGTCAGGAGTTTGAGATCAGCCTGGCCAACATGGTGAAACTCCATCTCTACCAAAGATACAAAAAATTAGCCGGGCATTGTGGCAGTTGCCTGTAATTCCAGTTACTCTGGAGGCTGAGGCAGGAGAATTGCTTGAACTCGGGAGGCGGAGGTTGCAGTGAGCCGAGATCGTGCCATTGCACTCCGGCCTGGGCAACAAGAGTGAAACTCTCAAAATTAAAAACAAATAAAAAAAATAAAAATAAAAACCATTGCTTTTTTCATAATAGGTACAAATTTTAAAAAATAAAAAAACATTGCCAATCTTCAAATCTCCACAAAAATGGAAAGACAGGACAGTGCCTGTCAGCCACTTTCTGCAGTCACCACGATCCCTTCTCTCTCCCTCATTTTTAATGTGTGTGTTTTTTTAATTGTGGTATAATACACTTAGTATAAAATGTACCATCTCAGCCACTTCTCAGTGTGCAGTTCAGTAGTGTTAAGCTTCCAGTGTTTCGTAAGTGGCAGAGTTGATGGGAAAACACTGATCTTCAGGAGGGGTTTGTTCAGTGCCAGCATCCCTCTAGATGTGCAGGCAGATAAAAAGATGGTTCAGATACAGTCCTTAAATAGGTGCCAGGAGCCAGCAGGCCAGGGTGGGAGCCAGGACAAGCTGGCACCTAAAATAACGGTAACATAGGGCAGGTGGTGAGGCTCTGTGGATGGATCAGGGCCAGGGGCTGTGTGGGAAGGGAAACCTCACATCTATCCTGCTTCTTAGGGGAAGAGGTTGTGGAGGGGAGGGTGTTCCAGGCAGGAAATGTGGGCAAGAGGTCGGGGTCTAGAAGCGTTCAGTACAGTCGTCCTTTAATATCCACAGGAAATTGGTTCCAGGACTCCCTTGCGCAGCAGTCCCCAGCCTCCTCTTTGACACCAGCGACCAGTTTCATGGAAGACAGTTTTTTCACAGGCCAGAGGTTAGAAGATGGTTTCGGGATGAGACTGTTTCAGCTCAGATCATCAGGTATTAGATTCTTATAAGGAGCCCACACAGCCTAGATCCCTCGCATAAGTAGGCCACAATAGGGCTTCTGCTCCTACGAGAATCTAATGCTGCTGCCGACCTGACAGGAGGTAGAGCTTAGGCAGTAATGGAGCAGTCTCACTGCTGTAAATACAGATGAAGCTTCGCTCTCTGCCTGCCACTCACCTCCTGCGCCACAGCCCAGTTCCTAACAGGCCACAGACTGATACCAGTTCATGGCCCAGGGGTTGGGGACCCCTGCCCTTGGGGACCCCAGGATCCTTGGGTGCTTCAGTCCTTATGTAAAATGGCAAGCTAGCTTTTGCATATAACCTATACACATCTTCCTGTACACTTTAAATCATCCTGAGATTACTTATAATACAGTCATGTACCACATAATGACATTTTGGTTAATGACGGTGGTCCCGTAAGATGATAATACTGTATTTTCACTGTACCTTTTCTACATTTTGATATGTTTAGAAACAAATACCACTGTGTCCCGATTGCTTACGGTATTCAGTACAGTACCATGCTGTGCAGGTTTGTGGCCTGGGAGCAATAGGCTGTACCATGTAGCCCAGGTGTGTAGTAGACTGTCATGTAGGTTTGCGTAGGTACACTCTATGATGTTTGCATGAAGACGACATTGCCTAATGATATGTTTCTCAGTATATCCCCTTTTAAGCAAGGTATGGCTGTATCTAATATAATATAAATGCTTTGTAAATAGTTGTTACACGGTATTGTTATTATATTTGTATTATTTTTATTGTTGGTTATTTCTTTTCAAATAGTTTCATTCTGAGGTTGCTTGAATCTGCAGGTGTGGAACCTGAGGCTGTGGAGGGCACACTGTATGCTCAGAAAGTGGCAGGCTCTGGTTGGAGAGTTGATGTAAAATGTGGGCAACAGGGAAGGTGAGGGTGGATAGGAGAGTTGGGGTCATCCTCTGTGGGTCTCAGAAGCCAGACTGAGGGTGTTGTGCTTTCTTTGAGGATAATAGGGAGCCACTGAAGGTTGTTAAGCAGGAGAGGGGGTGCCTTTGGAGCTTTGCATTGGGAAGGTGGGTTTAGCAGAAGTGTGTGTGATGGTCCAGTGGGAGTCAGGTACCTAGAGCTGTTGTCTTGAGGGGAGGTGGGGAGGAGTGGGGAGGGATGGAGAGGACAAGGAATATGAGCCAATTCTGGGGAGGGGGTGACAGAAGGGGAGGCTGTGTGAGCATGGGAATGGCGAGGGCTGTGCTGGAGGGTTTCAGGGTGGGCCTTTAGGAGAGATGACCAGGCCAGGAATGAAGAGGAAGGACAGAAGTGTGGGTTGCAGAGGGTGTGTGGAGTGGAGGGCCGGAGCAGGCCCACAGGCCTTGCGTCCCATGAGATGCAAGGGGAGGTCACATGAGAGAAAGAAGTGGGGGAGTTTATGTTGCAGAAAGGCTAAAAGGAAGTGACTGTTAGGAGGTTATGGGATGAAGGGCAGAAGCCAGGCTCCAAGTGAGTATAGGAGAGACCAGAGCACTAAATATGGACCGCAGTATCCAGCATTCTGGCAGCGGGGAGGAGGGGAGTGAGGATTCAGGATTGGGGTTTGAGTGCTCCCCGAGTGTCCACCGTTGGCCTGCTCTGTTCCAGGGACAGGGCCACATCTTTGTCTGTGTGCCGAGGAGGGAATTGGTGGGCCGGAGTCCCAGGGGGAGATTCTTCCAAGTAGGGGCTCCAGAAAGGTGAGTGATGTGTGTGGGTCTATGGGAAGGTTGGTTGCCCCCACAGAGAGGTGACTGGGTTACTACTGAACAGCTATCAGGGATGATGTGGCTTTGCAGGGGTCCAGTCCATGGGCCTGACGTGCTGTGGCTATGCTTTGAAGGCATTTTCCTGGTGGGAGGCCACCGCAGGTAAGGGGAACGAAAGGGTGGCTATGGCGGCTGATCTCCATGGCTGGTGGCCATGGGCAAGTGAAGAGGAACATGGTGCTGGGCACCATGCTGGTGGTGCCTGGGGCAGAGCCTGGCCTTGTGGGGCTGTGGAGCAGGGTGAGGATCTGGGATCCAGGACTGCTGTGCACCAGGCCAACTCATGGAACCCACCCAAGGGAGGCATCTTGTCCAGGAGCAGTCACATGGGCCTGCCCTTGTTTCCTGGAGCAGCTGGTGAGGTACTGTTAGAATTTGGCCCTAACAGGACTGGGCCCAGTGGGTCACACCTGTAATCCCAGCACTTTGGGAGGCCGAGGCTGGTGGATCACCTGAGACCAGGAGTTCAAGACCAGGCTGGCCAACATGGCGAAACCCCGTCTCTACTACAAATACAAAAATTAGCTGGACGTGGTGGTGTATACCTGTAATCCCAGCTACTCAGGAGGCTGAGGCTAAAGAATCACTTGAACCCGCAGAGGTTGGAGTAAGCCAAGATCACACCACTGCACACCAGCCTGGGTGACAAGAATGAAACTCCGTCTCAAAAAAAAAAAAAGGAATTTGGCCCTAACAAATGCAGGTTGTGATTATTACCATAAGTCTGGTTTCCTCTCCCATGGCATTTCTTCAGTGGCCAGATGGTGTGAGTTGCTCCAGCAGACTCTTCTCTGTGCAAGAGCCAGGAAGACTCTAGAAAGGGATGTCTGAGGAAGCATCGGAGACTCGGTCCGGCATGCCTGTGTCATCTCCTGGCTTCCCCGGCCCTTGTGAGCCCCGCGGTTGCTTATTTATCCTGCTAAGGCCATAGTCTCAGGTTCCAGAAGCTCTGGCAAGGAAGTCTGGGAAGGCTGATGGGGATGGACTGGCAGGCTGGGAGAGGTGCTTTGTTTTCACTCCTCAGGAAGCCTGGGGCTTCTTGTGGAAGCCTCTGCTGCTTTGGGCGGGGCAGCTGTGCCCCCAGAAAGCCAGCTAGGGGTCTGCCTCCTAATTCCATGGGTGGAGACTATTGCAGTCAGCTGTTGGGATGCAGGGGAAGGTGGTGGTAGGACTGGGGTGCCCTGTCTCCTTTGCCCCCATGAGTGCAGGGGATGGATCTGAAAGGAGAGGGGAAAATGGATGTTTTCTTCTTTGTCTCTCCTTTCTCCCTGCCCTCAAGTCTGTGAATTAATTGGAGTCATTCCCAAGGGAGGAGGGTCACTTTATTGAATTTTAAGACAAGAAAGGGCCAGGCGCGGTGGCTCACTCCTGTAATCCCAACACTTTGGGAGGCCAAGGCGGGTAGATCAGGAGGTCAGGAGACCATCCTGGCTAACTTGGTGAAACCCTGTCTCCACTAAAAATACAAAAAAAAATTAGCTGGGCGTGGTGATGGGGGCCTGCAGTCCCAGCCACTCCAGAGGCTGAGGCAGGAGAATGGCGTAAACCTGGGAGGCGGAGCTTGCAGTGAGCCAAGATGGCGCCACTGCACTCCAGCCTGGGTGACAGAGCTACACTCTGTCTCAAAAAAAAAAAAGACGGCATGACGGGGCATGACACTGACGAGACCTTGGACATCAAAGGCTGGAGCAGGACTTCCTCCTAGGGAACATCCTCAGATATGTAGGTGCCACCGTGTGGGCTCAAACACCCAGGGTGGCCCAGAGCTGGTGGCTTAGGACTGGTGATCTGTCCTTGGCTACTCTTTTTTCAGAACTGTTTTGGTTTGAAGCTCAAAGGGAGCTTTTTATTTATTTATTTAGAGACAGGGTCTTGCTCTGTTGCCCAGGCTGGTGCAGTGGCACACTCACGACTCACTGCAGCCTCAACCTCCTGGGCTCAAATAGTCCTCTCATCTCAGCATCTCAAGTAGCGGGACTACAGGCATGCACCACCATGCCTGGCTAATTTTTAATTTTTTTGTAGAGACAGGGTTTCACTATGTTGCCCAGGCTACAAGGGGACTTTTAATTTTTTTTAATTAAAAAAAAATTTTGAAACAAGGTCTCACTCTGTCACCCAGGCTGGAGTGCGGTGGTGCGATCACAGCTCACCACACAGCCTTGACCTCTCCAGGTTCAGGCGATTCTCCTACCTCAGCCTTCTAATTAGCTGGGACTACAGGCACACACCACCATGCCCAGCTAATTTTTGTATTTTTTTGTAGAGATGAGGTGTCTTCATGTTGCCCATGCCAGTCTCAAACTCCTGGGCTCAAGCGATCCACCCACCTTGGCCTCCCAAAGTGCTGGGACTCCGGGCATGAGCCACCATGCCTGGCCAAGGGGGCTTTTCAAAGGCTGGGCTGGGCTGTTCATTTGGAAAAAGGTCGGGGATGTTTTCACTTCACCAGGACTTCTGCCAGTCAGCAGGCTGATACATGGCATTAGGAGCCCAAGTCTTGCCTGGTGCTGGTGGACGTATCCAGGCCTGAGAGGCCGTAGTCTCCTAGTGCTTGGTGCTGCTAAGCCCAAGCCCAAGGAACAAAGTGGTTACAGGAAGTGGAACATTTAGCCTGGCAGAGGCCAAGGGCAGTAGGTCCCTACTCTGCCTGCCCATGTAATTAAAAAGTCACACACATGTGTGCAGCTGGTCTGATTAATGAGTTTGTTTTTTGATGTCACAGTTTCTGGGCACAGCAGAGCTGGTTCCTCTGCTCGAGGTCTCCTCAGGCTGCAGTTGAGATGTTTGCCAGGGCTGCATTCCCTGCTGGGGCTTGGGGTCCTCTCCCAAGCTCACCTGGGGCGTTGGCAGTGCTTACCTCCTGGCAGTTCTAGGACTAAGTCCCCATTTCCTTGCTGGATTGCCCCTTCTAGAGCCTACCCTGTTCATAGGCAGTTCACACACAACTGTTTGCTTTTCTCTTCCCAGTGAGTCTGGGTTTTTTGAAAAGCTCCCTGGGTGACTTGACTCTAGCCCTCAGGGTTCGGACCTTCTGTTTCTGGGAGTCCGTGAACACTGGCTGCAGGTTTTGAAAGGCTGGCATCTCAAGAGGGGAGCAGATCTCTTCATGGAGAAGGTTTCTGTGCAGTATGAAGGAAGGTTTAATTTTCTTGCCAACTTTTGAGATAATTATGTATACTTTTTTTATATATAGTTAAGATGTTGCTGTGTAGTTGGGTGTCCAGCCTTTGTTAGTTAATGTGAACATTTCCATGTATTAGTAAATCTTGTGTAAATATTATTTTTAAGGGCCATATTATTACTTTGTAATGGAGTTATGGTTTAATTTATCTAATTTTAATGAATTTTTGTTGGACATTTCGAGTGATTCTGTATGCAGCTGGTTAGTATAATGTTTCAGCGAACTTCTCTCTCTTTTTTTTAAACAGCTTCACTGAGGTAATTCATGTACCATACAATTCAACCCTTTAAAGCAGCCAATTTACTGGTTTTTGGTATATTACATTATTAATTTTTAAAAATTGTGTAAAATATATAAATTTGACATTTTAACCACTAAAAATTAAAATTATGGTAAAATAATGTAACATAACATTTACCATTTTTAGCCACACAGCTGAATGGTGTTAAGTACATTCCTGTCATTCACCCATCACTGCCATCCATCTCCAGAACTCTTTCCACCTTGCAAAACTGAAACTCTACTCATTTCTACCCATTAAACAACAGTGCTCCTTCCCCACTTCCCCAGTCCCTGTAACCACCATTCTCCTTTCTGTCTGTATGAATCTGACAACTCTAGAAACCTCATGTAAGTGGAATCATGCAGTGTTTGTCTTTTTGTGACTGACTTATTTCACATAATGTCCTCAAAGTTCATCTGTGTTTTACTGTGTTTCAGAATCCCTTCCTTTCATTTTCATATTATTCAGCTTGAATAATAATTCAATTATTTGTGTGTATATATATTTTAATGTATCATTCATTGATGGGCACTTGGGTCTTTTTAACCATTTTTAAATGTGCAGTTCAGTGGCATTAGTTACATTCAGTGAATTTTTTTTTTGTGGGTTTTTGTTTTTGTTTGTTTTTGAAACAGGGTCTAGCTATGCCGTCTCGCTCTGCGTCTGCAGTGGTGCAGTAAGAGTTCACTGCAGCGTTGCCCTCCTGTGGTCCTCCCGCTTCAGCCTCCTGACTGGCTGGAACCACAGGGGCACATCACCACACTCGTTCTGTCGTTTTTTTCTTTCTGTAGAGACAGGGTCTTGCCATGTTGCCCAGGCTGGTCTTAAACTCCTGGTCTCAAATGATCTGCCCGCTTTGGCCTCCTAAAGTGCTGGGATTACAGGTGCGAGCCACCATACTTGGCCAAGTTAATACCTTTTTATATGAGTTTCTGCCCATGACAGGGTGGGCCTCTGTCACTGGGTTTATCAGATCAGAGATGTGGATGGTCTTAAGACCCTTGATGGCTGCTGCCAGGTCACCTTCCAGAAATCCTGCCCCAGTTTGCCCTTGGCTTTATGGTTAATTGCCTGCTCTTCTTTGACTTTTTTCTTGCCCTACTTCTGTTCTCAGGATTGTACTGAAGCAGTTACATCAGGTGCTAAAAAGTCTGAGCTGTATGGAGCCTTACCCTCCAAAAATCCAAAATTGTGATGTGGGATTTTCATTCCAGAGAAGCAGAATCTGAGATTAAGGTTTGCTTTGGGTCAGAGGAGTCTGTGATAGACGGGGCCCCACGGTAATTCCCGATTCCTTGATGACCCTCGAAACAGCCCAGCCTTGATAGGGAGGAGCCCTGAGCTGGGGTCACACTGCTCCACTCTCATTCGAGAAGTTTCCTGAGGCCACTGGCTGTGTGACACTCAGTTCTTTGTCGGCGCTGTGGTTCTCGGTAGGGAAAGAACTTACTGTCCCCTTGTCTGTTGTGAAGTTTGCTAGTGTATTGCTGTTGTGGGCTGCTTGCAACTGAATCTGAAAAGCATTTTGGCAGCTTCTGTGCATCATGAGTTAGATCTGCCAGATAGCATTGTCCAGTTAATTGTGGCTCATGGAGTTCCTGCTTGGCTTTCATTGAAGCTCCAAGGAAGCAGAAGGCCATGGTAGAAAAGGGTTTTTACAAAGGGAGAGGGACTTGCATGGCTGTACTTGGCTGGCAGAAGCTGGGCTGGGATGGGAGGACAAACACCTCCCTGTGCAGGCAGTGGGTTTGGATGGTCTCGGCTGGAGGGAGAGCAGATAATGGTGAGGCCATGTTTGGAGGGAGGGCAGCGTGGTATCACGGGTTTGGGGAGGAAAGGAGAGGAATGGCCCCTTCTTCAGCACTGACTAGTCGTCACGCACCGTGGAGGGTGTTCCGTCTTATTTTCCAGTGCTCACAACTGGGAGCCAGCAGTTCAGTTTTAGCCATCCCAGCTCATGGATTCTGGAGCTGGGACCCACGCTTGCTCCTCTCTTGCTCTGTGTGGCCCATCTTAACTGTGCCCTTGGCCGCCACTCTGACTCCAGTGAATCACATAGACTCCTTGGGCCTCTGAATTCCTGTCTGAAAATGATGAAGCTGAATGGCAGCATCTTTAAGATCCGTTAGTTTTGTGATTCTAGATAAAATTAAGCCATGTCGCTCTGAGTTCCCAGCAAATTATTTGGAAATCCCTCTTGGTGGATGTCTGAGCAGCCTTCCTGTAGGGTCCTGGTTTTGTCTGGCTTCCTGCAGTGACATGGGTTGGAGTGGAGTGGCCTCGGTGTGTGCCCTTAACGGGAACCAGGACACTGCTTTGCTGGCTGATTTGTTGTCCTCCCTTACTGCCCACTGGCCAGTCTATAGATCACCACCAGGACTGGAACAGATTTCAGAGGCCGTGCAGGTGTCACCTGGGGAAACCTGCCAAAGTGCAGAGCGTGGGGCGGGAGGCCCTGCCCACGTGGATGGGGGAGACGGCAGCATGGGGGTGTCTGCCAGGGCGGAGGTGATGATGTGCAGGCAGGTGGTTGGCAGCAGGAGGCCTGGTAGTGCCAGCTGGTGTCTTGCCAGCCAGAGTACAGCCCCACTTGGTCAGGAATGCATGTGCTGAGGCCAGCACTGAGATGAGCAGGCATGCGTGTGTGTGGCCACCCGTGTTTCTGTACTATAGTGTGAGGGGCACATTAGGTACTTTGGGGCCATAATTTACCTTTGTTACAGAAGACCAGTTCCCAACAGCCTCCCACCCTTTTGCAGGCGCCACCTGGGATCGGAAGGCAAGGCATCCTTCCTGCAGGGAGAGCCTGTTAGTCTTTCCCAAGCATTCTTAGTGCCATTTGGAGTAGGGGCTGTCTTGGTACTGAGCTGGCCGGTGCTGGAGATGGGCTGGTCAGTCTGGAGGGCATAAGGACAGGAAGAACACCGGCAATGAACATTGTCAGTCTTGTGGGGTACAGATGTCTTAGTGGAAGCCACGCTTTCCTTCAGAATATTCCACTTGGTGGGCCTGTCTCAAGGTGCACTTTGACTCCTGGAGACCCTCCTCCTCACAGATCTTGCAGTGTTCCCTCTCTGGCACACTTGCAGGAGAGAAAGGATCCCTCCCTTTACTGGAACTTTGCATTTGGGTTTGGCTTTGTGCTTTGTAAGGCGATCCCATTCACTGTCCAGGATCCAAGCCTTGCTGTATTTCTGCAAGGAGCTGGTGGTTGCTGCTCGCCAAGGGGATACTCAGACAGCTAACACCTAGGAAGGATCAGAAGCTCAGGCAGCAGAGCCGGGGTTTGAACCAAGATTTTTTTTTTTTTTTTTGACTTTACAGTATTGGGATTGGCTGAACGTTCCTTGAATGACCAGATAGTAACTAATTTTACCTTTGTGGCTGAAAGGCAAAATCGAGGCTACTATGTGGATACTTACATAACCCTTTAGAATGTAAGTGTGTGAAACTATAAACAGCATTCTTAAGGCCTAGGTCACATGAAAACAGGTGGCAATGGGCTGGATTTGGCCTGTGGGCTGCAGTTTGCCAACCTGCGTTTCACAACGAGCTGCCTCCAAATGCCTGGTGATGATGCAATCGATGACAGAGCCGAGCGTGGGCATCCGGAGCTCACAGGAGCTGCTCTCCTAGAACCTGTGAGGCAGGTAGGGTCAGTCTTCCAATCCCCCTGAGGATTCTTTCCTCAAGGAAGTTGCCGGAGGTGGAAAAGGTGGGATAAGAGATGGTCACTTGGTTTCTAACTCCCCTTTCTCTTTCCTGTTTCCTGCTGCTTCCCAGGGCTGAATGAATATTCCCTGAAACAAGGCTGGCCATGAGCTAATAATCCTTGTAGCCAAATGATGGGGTAATGGGCATTCATCATGCTGTGCTTTCTTACTTTTGTATTTGTTTGAAATTTTCCAGGAAAAAAAGTTAAGAAAATAGACCAGGCGCGGTGGCTCACGCCTGTAATCCCAGCACTTTGGGAGACCAAGGTGGGCGGATCACGAGGTCAGGAGATCAAGACCATCCTGGCTAACTCAGCGAACCCACGTCTCTACTAAAAATACAAAAAAAAATTAGCTGGGTGTGGTGGCGGGCGCCTGTAATCCCAGCTACTCGGGAGGCTGAGGCAGGAGAATGGCGTGAACCCAGGAGGTGGAGCTTGCAGTGAACCGAGATTGGGCCACTGCACTCCAGCCTGGGTGACAGAGTGAGACTCCGTCTCAAAAAAAAAAAAAAGAAGATAGTCATTTATTGATCAAAGTTACCAAAAAGCCCCTCCACATTGAGAGAACAGGATGTTAAAACCCAGAAACCTTTTCAAACCTCAAGATGAGTAAACTTGCTCCTCTTATTTCCTAGCAGCAGATGTTCCTGAGAAAGGGGTAGCAGTGCTTGAGCCATTCCGTCATTCATCCAGGCCATCCATCTATCCATCCATCTATTCATCAATCCAAGATCCAAATATTTATTTATTTATCTATCCACCCATCCAACCAACAGTCATCCAACCATCCATTCACCTGTTCTTTATTCCTCATCTATCCAACTAAATCTATTCATTCCTCTGTCATCCATTCCTCCATCCATCCGTCCATCCATCATCTGTCTAACATCCAGCCAACCATACATCCATTCAACATTCAACTATCCATTATTCACTCATCCATCCAAACATGCTTCCATTCACTCATCACCTATTCAACCATCCATTCATCCTCCAACCATTCATCTGTTCATTTGAAGTTGATGTAACACCTACTGGGGTCCAAGCACAATGCTTAGGCCTTGACTTTGTCCTTGACCTCAAGGAACCCATAGCCATATATTAAAAACAACTGATAAAGGGATGCTGGGATGGAAGTGAGTACCAACCAGCCACTGAGAAGTGACTGACTCTGCTGGGTTAGCAGAAGGAAGACATTATGGAGAGGATGGCCCATTAGTTGGGTCTTGAATGGACTCAAAAGGAGTATATTGTAATCCCAGTACTTTGGGAGGCTGAGTTGGGAGGGTTGCTTGAGCCCAGGAGTTCAAAACCAGCCTAAACAACATAGCAAGACCCTGTCTTTACAAAAAATTGAAAATTAGCCAGGTGTTTTGGTGCACACTTGTAGTCCCAGCTACTCTGGAGGCTGAGTTGGGAGGATCACTTGAGCCCAGGAGTTTGAGGCTGCATTGAGCTATGATTATACCACTGCACTGTAGCCTGGGCGACAGAGCCAGACCCTGTCTCTAAAAAACAAAACAAACAAACAAAAGGGGTATATTAAGCCATTGTAGGGGAGGAGGAGAGGCCTTCTAAGCAGGAACAGTCACAAAGGAATGAAAGAGCATAACAGCCTGGCCTGCTGCAGATTTCTCAGACACTTGGGGTAGCTGGCACATGGCGTTGGGGTGAGAGACCAGCTGGTGATGATGTGGGGTGGTCTGGTGTTGACCCGCAGAGGCCAGAGAAGGCTTCTGCATGGAGGATGGAGTGAG
>NW_012103687.1:887107-924239 GCF_000951045.1 Mandrillus leucophaeus | reverse complement strand
TTACAAACATGCACCACTGCGCCCCCACTCAATGGTATTTTTCTCATATCAGATTTTTTACATTATTTGCCCCTCACCCACTTTCAGCTATTTGGTTTTCAACCAACTTCCTTTCCTGTTTCAGCAGATTTCCAATTATAGTAATTTTTACCCTAGGAAAAAGAAATTTTGGGTTGAAGGTAAAACAAAAATACATATCTTGTGAATTATCTGTTCTTTTTAAAAAATCTTAAAGATTTAGGCTGGGCGCAGTGGCTTACACCTGTATTACTGAGAGGCTGAGGTGGGAGGATTGCTTGAGCCCAGGAATTTGAGAACAGCCTGGGCAACAAAGTGAGACCCCATCTCTACAAAAAAATTTAAAAATTTAGCTGGGCATGGTAGCATGGACCCATAGTCCTGGCCACTCAAGAAACTGAGGTGGAAAGATCGCTTGAGCCTGGGTGGTCGAGGTTGCGGCGAGCCATGATTGTGCCACTGCACTCCAGCCTGGGTGACAGAGTAAGACCCTGTCTCAAAAAGAAAAAAAAAAAAAATTAAAGGCTTGAAAGATGTCATGATGTCATTTGATGGTTGTATACGTGCGCGTCTGTGCATTCAAGTATAATTTACAGACAACGAAAGTCATTCTTCTTGGTATACTGTTCTGTGAGGTGTGACAGCATTCTGTCACGATTACCTTCGTCAAGATACACAGCAGGTCCATCACCCCAGAAACTTGCATTACCCCTTGTTCCTTGTAGGCATTTCTCCCACTTGAAGCCCACGACACCACTGATGTGCTTTCTCTCCTTACAGTTTAGCCTTTTCTGAATGTCATATAAATAGAATCGTACAGTACTTTTCGGCTCTGGCTTCTTTCACTTTGATAATGCATTTGAAATTCATGTAAGTTGTGTGTACCGATGACACATTCCTTTTTATTACCAAGGATTGTTTCATCCGACAGATGGGTCAGTACTGTTCTTCCCCTTTCTATCCTACTAACTAACAGCTTTATTCAGATGTAACATACATACCATAGAGTTCACCCATTTAAAGTGGACCATTCAGTGGTGGTTAGTGTTACCTCAGAGTTGTGCACTCATCATCACTGTCTGATTACAGATCATTTTCATCACCCCCAAAAGAAACGCTATACTTATTAGCACTCTCTCCCCACCCCCTTCTTCCCTTAGTCCTGGCAACCACCAATCTGCTTTCTGTCTCTATGGATTTGTCTTTTCTGGGATCACATGGTACGTGGCTTTTGGTGACAGAGTTCTTAGAGCTTCTTTTTGTTGTTGTTGTTGTTGTTGAGACAGAGTCTCGCTCTGTCGCCCAGCCTGGAGTGCAGTGGTACGATTGCTCTATTGCCCAGCCTGGAGTGCAGTGGTACCATCTCACTGCAACTTCCACCTCCCGGGTTCAAGGATTCTCCTGCCTCAGCCTCCCAAGTCCCTGGGATTACAGGCGGCCACCATCACGCCTGGCTAATTTTTTTTTTGTATTTTTAATAGAGATAGGGTTTCACCATGTTGTCCAGGCTGGTCTCAAACTCCTAACATCAGGTGATCCACCCGCCTTGGCCACCCAGAGTGCTGGGATTATCTTAGAGCTTCTTAATAGAAGTCCTATCTTCCAGGCCACATCTCACCCTCCGGGGGTAGGGGCTGGTGGAACTGTTCTCACTCTGTTTGTCCTCAGTTCCTCCTTGAGCCTGGACCCTTCCCTCCAGATTTGGGGCTGCTCCTTTCGGGGTGCCCTAGAACAAAACCCCCTCCCTCTTCCAACGTCCCTGCTGTCTGCAAGACTCCCCTGCCCCATAACCGGGTTCCTGCCAGCCCTATCCTCAGCCTCCCATAAGGGCCTGGACCCCAGAAGTGGCATGTGGACAGGAAACTGCACTCTCCGACCTCTGCAAGGGGACTGCCGCTTTCCCATGAACTTCTCCTCTTCCTGTTGCTGGGTTCTTTGTTATCTTTGCGGCTGGAGTGGCCAGGCCCTGGGAAGCGGGCTGGAGAGAGGAGGGACGCCATCGAGCCACATGGACGCCTACAGCCCAGAATCTGAGCTGTGGTAGGATTGGCTGCAGTTAGGATTGGCAGACACACTGGGTTTGTACAGGAGGGGACCCCGAAGGATGGGCTGTGGTCAAAGTGGGATCCCTTCACTGTCCATAGTCCTTGGATCTGAAACTGCTGAAAGGTGTCCCCAGGAACTGCTGTGGTATTTGGAGTCTATAGAGACACGCGTTGCTCAGGACCCCAGGGCCTTAGCAGGGAGTACACTGGCTTCTGGGAAGCTTGATGGAGTTGTTGCTGCGTAGGTGCAGAAAATCCCAGCACTGGAGTAAGGCTTGAAGTAAGCCCCCACTGGACTCTGTGGGGCCTGGGGCGGCCTTCTCTGTTGCAGGGCCACCAGCATCTCCAGCAGAAGTGCAGTGCTTGCTCTGGAGACATAGGGGCCTTTTGGAATGAGCGTGTCGACTTGGCTCGTGGATTGTGTCTACCCGTGAGCGTTGCTGTCTCTCAACACACACAGCCTCCATGGGCTGCTCACTCCAATTCTGATGGAGAAGGCGTTTATGACTCTGTCCATTGGTTTGTTTCCTCTCTGAAGAGGAACATAGATGCACCTGCTCTCTGGGCAAGCGATGTGGCAGCTGCAAGCTGCACACCCTGTTCTGAATATTACCCAGACCACAGTATGAATTATTTGGTCATAAATCAGTGTCTTGTCTGCAGAGGACTTGGCGATGTGAGGGACGGCGGCTTTAACTTAATTCCTGGGAGGCTGCTGGCCTCAAAAAGGACAAGGACTGGCAGTCAGATGAGCATTCTCTCTAATTTGGGAGGCTTTTGGGCTTCCTCGCTGAGTGCTGCTCCTGGGGACACGCCACAAGAACGTCCCTTGTCTAGTTTTGTTCTGACCCTTGGGCTCATTCACCTATCTCCTTGCTTGTCTGGCTCTCAGGAAAGCCTTCCCGGAGAGGATGTGGCTGACCGCTGCAACTGTCTCTCCACAGACACTCGTGGCCCTGAACTTGGCTGTCCTTGGTGGGTACATCCAGGTCTCTGCCTGCCAGGGTAGGTGCTAGCTAGGCTGTGGGCAGTGTTGCTGACTTGTGCTCCTGAGTCCTGGGGACCCTGAGTGAGGCTCCACACAGAAGTCAGGGGCTGGGTTGAGAGATTTGGAGAGTCGTTCCCTTGAGGGATGGTCAAGCACAGTGGCTAAGGGCTCAAATTCCGGAGGGACACAGAGCCAGGTCCCAGCCTGTGCACTGAGCATGTCATTCACTTTGAGATTCCCTCTAGGGTAAGGCACACTGTTAGTGGATGTGCCACTAAGAAGGAAGGCAGCAGGCTGAGCGTGGTGGCTCATGCCTGTAATCCCAGCTCTTTGGGAGGCCAAGGTGGGAAGATTTCTTGAAGCCAGGAGTTTGAGACCAGCCTGGGCAAGAAAGTGAGACCTCATCTCTCCAAAAAAAGTAAAAATATTAATTGGCGGGGCATGTGGTGCATGCCTGTAGTCCCAGCTACTCAGGAGGCTGAGGCAGGAGAATCACCTGAGTGACCCAGGAGTTCAAGGCTATAGTGAGCTATGATTGCACCACTGTACTTCAGCCTGGGCAACAGAGCAAGACCCTGTCTCTTTAAAAAAAAAGAAGGAAGATAATACTCCCAGTTATCATTGCGAAGGGCGAGATGCGAGATTCCACTTTGAATTACATTGAAATTTGGGGAAAATGCATGCCTGATAATGGATAAAATACAGTAAGTGTCCTCATCTGTGAAATAGAAATCCCAGTAGTCGTTGACTCAGGGACTTGCCGTGAAGATTAAATGAGATGATGCGTGCAGAAAAAGCACTTAGCGTGGCTGCTGGCATGCCCTGAGTGCTTAATAACACTTGTTATTCTCATTTTATTGTTGTTATCGTAGTTGCTGTTATGACAGATAGCAGGAGAGGATGTTGGCTGCTTTATCAGCTGGCTGGATTTTTTTTTTTTTTTTTTTAAGGGCTAAAGTGGGAGATGGGAAGCCGCCTTTTTCCATCAGAGTTGGAAAAGCCTGGAGTGTTCATTTCTCAGCAGTAGTTTTTTTCAAATGGTTTTATTTTAGGGATAGATCCCTTCTTTGCAAATGGTATTTCAGATGACCCCCCCAGTACATGAAAAAGATAAAAGAGGAGCCACAGGTCCTAAAGACTGCCCAGCTCAGCCTCCCCACCCAACCTGGGCTCTGAGGACCTGGCTTGGGAGGCGCTGCTGTTGGCCGTCCCAGCCTTCCACCCCTGTGGCCTGTGCCGTGGCCGGGAGGACCTGTGTTTCCGTCCGACTGTCTCTCTGCTCAGGTGGATTTTTTCGTGCTTCGTGCGCCCTCCCAGGGCGGGGACGGGGGAGCTGTGAGGATGCTGTCTGGGGATCGGCTCCTTATGTTGCCCATGTCTTCTTTTAGGTGGAGTTGGCTAGGCAGGGAACCTGGCACGATTTCCTTCTCAGAGCAGAGAAAGAGTCTGTGTTTGTGAGTGTGCATTGTCCAAACCTGCATTTGGAGGGGATCAAAGTAGGCTGGGCTTTGTTTTTACTCTTTTTCTTTTAAAATTATGATAAACTATACATAATGTAAAATTTGCCACTTCAGCCATTTTTAAGTATACGATCGATCCATGACATTAACTACTTTGACGGTGTTGGACAACCATCACCACTATCCATCTCCAGAACTTTTTCATCTTCCCCAGACAGAAAGTCTGTACCCATTTATAGCCAGTAAACAACTCTCTACTCCCTCCTCCCTCAGCCCTGGCCACCGCCATCCTACTCTATGTCTTTATGAATTTGACTGAAGAGACCTCGTATGAGTGGAATCCTACAGCGTTTGTTCATTTGCATCTGGCTTATTTCACTTAACATAGTGTCCTCAAGTTTCATCCTTGCTGTGGCATGTATTAGAATTTTCTTCCGTTTTAAGGCTGAATAA
This sequence comes from Mandrillus leucophaeus, assembly GCF_000951045.1. Classification (NCBI taxonomy): domain Eukaryota; kingdom Metazoa; phylum Chordata; class Mammalia; order Primates; family Cercopithecidae; genus Mandrillus; species Mandrillus leucophaeus. The sequence continues at coordinate 919,275 of NW_012103687.1, read as the reverse complement.
CATTCCATTATATGTCTGCACCACATTTTGCTTATCCATCTGTTGGTGGGTGGAGACCTGACGTGTTTCTGCCTTTTGTAAAGCATGCCGCTGTGAACACGGGTACACATGCTTTTACTCTTGACCGCTTGCAAACAGGTCTGTCCTGCGCATGTGACCCAGGTACCACTCAGCCAGCTGCTCACTAATGGGAGAGGGGAGAACCTTCCCCGTTCTGTTGAGTAACTACTGTGATCATAGCTTTCTGGAACGTAGCAGGTCACTTGATAAAGGGGGGGGCAGTTCTTGGAAAGGAGGGTTTCTGGCTTCAAGCCCCATACCTGTTTTCTGCTACCTTCTCTGGGAGCTTGAGCCAGCCATTTCTGGGAAGTGGTGAGCCTCAGCTATGGTTCAGGGGAGATGGGAGGTGTTTCAGTGTAATTCCATCTGCTGATGGGGACAGGTACAAACCTCGGGGCTGGTTGTCCTTGGGCAAGTCAGTGATGAAAGGAGAGTGGTGGTAGGACAGGGACCCCGCTTAGTTATGACTCTGCCTCCTAAGTGGAACAAAGTGGACAGGTCTAGTAGGGCCTTCATAGGTTGAGACAGTGGTTCTGCACCCCACTCAGCAGCTCAGGAACCCAAAATTAGAGCCTGTCTTCAGGGGATGGGCATGTGTACAAGGGATATGGGACCAGTTACTCCAGGAATTAGATGGTGACTGAGACTCCAGGAATTTTACCTTTCCTGTAAACATGGGTCATTTTCTAGAATTACCACATTCCCTTTAATTTTGCCATGTTTAGGAAATCTGGCTGAGCTGGTAATTACCAAGTCTAACTGAGAAATGTCTTATATATAACCTTCTGTTTCCCTTGAGTGTTTCGGAGGAAGCTGTGGGCACGTTTTATGGATAGGTGCTCCGAGTTCTTTCCGCTTTGGTCCAGCCTGAGTGGCTCTGATAAGCATTGGCAACACCACCGATTTTTGTGGGGCCTGGCTTCAGAACATGAATGCCTGTGTTTCTGCGAAACCAAGTGTACTCACTGCCTCCTTTTAAAATCATGCTACAAGGATGTCTTTCACTTTGAATTCTGTGCTTACATTGTTCGAGAGGCATTACCATGTTTATAACCTCAGATGCAGTAATTCCACCCTAGGGCATTTTCCTAAGGAAAATTGTTTCCCCCTTTTCCTTTTCAGTGCTATTATGTGAAATTATTCATTGTATTCATAACAGTGGAAAGCTGGAAACAAACTGAGCATCCTGCAATACAAAAGGGGTTCCATTAGCTTAGTAGACTATTCTGTCATTGTCCTCCGATGGTAAGGATGAAAATGAATTAGCAACGTGGAACATTGTCTTAAGTGGAAAAAGTGAGTGCCCACAGTGTGATGATTTGTATCAGTCATCTCTTGCTGAGTAACAAACCATCCCAAAGCTTGGAGGCTTAAAACAATGTGATTTAATCGCAGTGCGATCTAGCTTGGTGTGAGGTTCTTCTGCTGTCACACAGGCTTGCTCATGTGACTGTGTTCAGTGTGTGGTTTGACTGCCGCTGGCATCTGAGGTGGCCTAACCCTTGTAGCTAAGGACTTGGTAGGGACACCAGAAGGCGGAGACCTCTCTCTTCTTGTGGTCCGTCATTGTTCTACAGTGTAGCCTGAGTTGCTTCTCATGGAGGGTAGGTTCCAAGAGCAAAGGTGGATACTGCATGGCTTCTTGAGGCCTGGGCTGTGGAACTTCTCAACTGAACTTCCACCAGATTCTGTTGGTCACAGTCTGTCGCAAGTCCTGCCCAGATCCAAGCGGGGGTAGAAAGCTGGACTCTACCTCTTGATGGGAGGAGCAGCAGTGTCATGTGGACACAAGGCATGGTTCTCAGGGGCTCTGGTGATTGCTCCCATCACAGGATTTTAGTTATACAGTCACAGGACAGGGACTGGAAGTGACTGTGGGAAAACGATCCTAGACCATTGGTAGAGGAGGTGAGGTTGTGATTTTTTAGATTTTTGCTGGCCATGTTATGTAGTAGAGTTAAAGTAAAAATCCTTAGCGTGTTATACACTGGACTCCTAGTTCAAGATTGCTAGGGTGTCAGATCCACTGTTAGGTCCCATGAACTTGCAGGCTCGGCCAGCGCAGGACCTCTGCAGCCTGGCCTTCAGCAAGAAGATGTCCAAGATAGTGACCACACCGTGGGGTGTCTTCAAGCTCTGGTGCTCTCTCTTCACCTTGCTGACCTTGATGGAGGGATAGGCCTTGGGTTCAGCATGAATGGACCCAGGCCATAGGGGCATTGGTTGGCCTTCTCTGTAAGGTAGGCGTGGGGCCCAGCCTGCAAAAGCTTACTTATATAGGATTGGGGGCATCAGTGAGAACCCTGGTGTCCAAGGACCCTCAAGTCTGGTTGACTGGAGTTAGGGAAGTGGGTGGGGAATGTGGAATTGTCAATTCTTCAGGCTCCTTTTTAAGGTCATTGTTGTTTCCTAAACGGATGGTTATTTGCACTCTTACAAGTTCTCAGTAAGTTTGTAAATGTTTGAAAATAAAAAGTGGAATAAATAAATACATGGGAAACCACACTTTGCCTGCGTGTGGGATGCTCGTGAGACCTGGAGGGAGGGCGCTCCCGTGAAGGCTAGAGCTCCCGGGTAGGCAGTGATCTGCAGTTGTGGCTGTCTGCTTGGACAGGAGAGGCCTTGACGGCCAGATCCTGCTGGTGGGAGAGCCGTGGCGCAGGCTCTTACATCGCCTTGGGGAGGAGAGTCAGGCCCTGCAGGGAAGGGGTGTGAACCTGCTCCGGGCAAATGGGCCTGGCTCCTGGGAAACTTGGGGCCAGCAGTAACCCTCCTTTGACCAGAGGAATCCTTCCCCTGTCGCATCGGCGTCCCTGCCCTCACCGTTCTCATTCTGGACCCCTCTGTCATCACAACCCCGGTGCTGTCCCCTCGGTGTGGGATTTGTGCTCTGACCTGACCCTCGGGCCCTGCCAGTGTCCTGGCTTCCAGGCAGATCTGGGCAGGCAGGTCTGAGCCCGCAGAGCTGGGTGAGCATCTGGGGCATGTGAGGATCGCAGGAGGTGACCTGGGACAGTGCCTCGCGCCCAGGGTGACCAGAAACTGTGTTCCCTTCCCTGACCCACCGGGTTTCAACTTTTTACTTTCTAGCCACAGAGCTCTTAACCAGACAGCATTCAGGGGAACCGCCACTATGTAAGGCAGATAAAGCTGGTGGAAACTCCCCCACCCACTAGTTGTCCCTGCTCAGCCTTGGCACGGGGCCACTATGGGACTGGAGAGCTGGGTAGCCACCACCTCAGCCCCTGCCAGTCTCTGGTCTGATATTGAGGAGGGGTCTGGTTTGCTCAGTGGCAGGGTGCGGAGGTGAGGCTGGTGGCTGTTCTTCAGCTGTGAGACTCATCTAGGGACAAGCTGAACAGTGTGCTGATCTCTGATCACCACTCAAGCCACAAGCGACTGGACAGGCATGGACCTTGGTCCTCATAGTGAGGACCCATGGGGCCTCACCCAGGACAGCCTGGCTCGCCTGTACCCCGATGCTGGTGGATGGGAGGCAAGGCAGAGGGGACTCCTGTAAAGGGCTGTTTTTTTCTGTCCTGGAATGAGCCCGTTCTGAGGGCGGGCGGCTGTCAGCAGCTAGGAAAAATCGCCTGTTGACTTGTTTCATTAAGAGGCCCCTTGCCGAGGGAGAGGTCGTAGCCTGGCCCTGCGCAGGGAGGAAGCGGTGTTTACTGAGCGGCCAGCTGGTGCCGGGTGAGGAGGTGGCTGATCCCTCGTTATGGAGCTGAGAGGGCCTGCAGCTTCCAGCCCATTCCTGCCATGCCACTGCCCTAATGGCTGTGACGACGGATGGATGGATGGATGGAGGGCCGGGCCAACCAGGCAGTGAAAACAGGAAACCTAATCTTTTAAAAATAATCCAGGGGGAGGGGAGAAAGTGAAGCAGCAAAGCCCTTAAGCCAACAGATGGCCCTGGTGGGGCATGTCTTCCAACTGGGTAGGTGTTTCTCAAAGCTGAAAATTCCAGTGAGTCGGCGAAAGCTGAGTGTGCCCACCAAAGACACTTGAATGGGCGGCTGGCATTTTCACGGTCTGTTCCTTATGTTAGACGATGTTGTTTTAGCACAAAGCCTCCCCCCAGATCCCAAGCCTCTCCCCACCATGCCTCCAGAGTCATCCCTATGTGGAGCCCAGCGGGGTAGTCTGACCCTGTCCCACCCTTGGCCTCTGTCCCTGGTTCCTGCCCATGTCCACTATTATATGGCCAGATTCACCCTTACAGGGGCCTGACCGCTGTTGCCTTCTCACAAACCTCTGAGTTGCCCGTAGGCTGAAGGTCAAGGCCACGCATCTCAGGCAGACAGGAGTGCAGGACCCTTCATGCTTGTGGGCACTGGCAGTGCGGGAGCACAGCTCCCTCCTCACTGCTAGTTCTGAGAGTCCCCCGCTACCCCTCTGTGTGCTTCCTGCACCCCCTCTCCTTGCCTAGAATGTCACCCACTATGTCTCCACCTGCCCGGCTCTGTCCTCTGTGTCTGGCTTTGAGGCTACTTTCTGCAGTCGCCACTATTGTCCCACCCCATGTCGTTCTCTCTCCGTGACCTGCATGTAACCTGTATCCCTCCGGCCACTCTCAGTCCCTCTTTCATGCCTCTTTCCTGCACCATCTGGGCTCCCTTTGGTACTTGTGTGTGCGCCGCCTTCTCGCCTCCAAGCCTGCAGTTCCTGGAGCATTGAGCCATCCTGTTACCATTGCTTCTTACTCGGAGGACATGGCCCCTTGGGGCTGGCTGGTGTCATGTGTGGCTGCACAGAGGGGAGGGGCTGTTCTGCCACCTGCTCTTCGAGGCTGTCTGGGCACAGTTCCCTCTAGAGCTCCATGTCCAGTAGAGCATGCCGGGATCCTGCTGTGCCCCTACTCCCATGGTGCTTGAACCACTTCAACCCTTGCATGGGGACCAACAGGATCTACCTCCCTCTGTCGAATGTGCTTCTGAAAGGAGGAAGGTTACCTTGAAGTTTCACCTACCATCCATGGGATTGTGACCCTGCTGTAGTGACAGGTGCGTGTTTGGTTCTAGGGAAGGAGGGGTGAGTGACTTCCCTTGGAGAAGCCAGAGCCAGGTGTCAGGGAATGGCCTCTGTGTCTGCCAGCTCCTGCTGCCTCTCTACCTGGGTCGTTTGGCTCAGTGGCTATGACTGTCTTGGGAAGAGCATTTACTTCCAGGTTGCGTTCAGGTATGAAGTGCTGAGAACATGGGAATCCCTGAGCCCAGCCCCACCCAGGCTTGGTCTGCTACGGGAGCTGGAAGCAGGGCTTCTGAGTCCCTGAGGCTGCCTGGGGAGTGCGTTTCTTCTCCACCCACTTGCAAGCTCAGCTCACTTCCTCTTACTGTATACTTGGAGTTTCATTCACACTCTTTGCATGCTTCTGGGATATAATGAAAATCAGCTGTGGGTGTTGATTTCGGAGCTGGGCAACCATCCTCTCTGGACCTGCGTTCCCATCTGTAAGGTGGAGGTAGTAACCTCCACCCTCGCTGCTTCCTGGAATCGTTGGTGCATCAGAGTGAGCAGCCAGTTTGCACTGTGGGCTGCCAGGGAGATTTATTTCATGCCGTGGTTCCCCTTTTGGATAAGGGGCTAGGTTTGTTTTCTTCATCAGACTGTCCCCGGGGACACACACAGGAGTTGCTCTCACATCGTTGCCTCTTGGTATCTTTGAAGCCTGTCTGTTAGAACCCACCCTTTTGATGGTAGGGCAGGATTTGCAGAGGTGATGGCCTCTTTGGGTTGAGTTTCTCACTCTAATGAGCTAGCAGTACCTTCTGATTACCTCCTGGTTCAGCTTCCTTGACAACAAACTAGAATTGCTTCAGATGCAATACTTCATTCTTCCTAGTGCATGAGTAATTCGTATCCACTGTTTGCTCCCTCTTTTACAAATTAGAGGATGGCGATGCAGATGGAAAATGACCTGCTCATGCATCAGACCGAGACTTCAGGCTTCTGAGGCGCGTGTTTGAGGTTGAGCCTCCCTAGAGAGAGTAGAGTCACGTTTGGTTTGCAGAGGAGCCATGGGGGACCATGTCTCAGCACCTCTGAAGGGTTTTCTGCCCCATCCGGTCTGCTGCTTCTCTCCCCTCCCTCCTTCACCCTGTTCCCCTTCATCAGGGGTGTAAATGATGGTTTTCCTGTCTCCCCATGCACCTCCCTTAGGACCAGAGCAGGTGGGAGATGTCTTCACAGGAGAGGTCCAGGATGATAGGTTTGGAGCAAAGGGCTGGGGGGTTCTGGGGAGCCCCATTCCTGCACCTCCATGCTGAATGAAGAGGCCACACGAGGATGCACACACTGCTCAGTGCTTCTTAGGGAAAGCTGCTGGCTCTGATTAGTTCTGGTAGGGGGCAGGGTCCTTATTTCTCAGGACTCAGGCCAGATCCTCAATCAGTGGCAAGAGTCATTTTTGTTTTCCCGCCAGGCTCACTCGAGTTTCTGTCTATTCCCACTTTTCTTCATGGGGCAGCTTTCAGGACGGCAGGGTTGTCTTTATTATGAGAAGTGACAGCTGGCCGGACTCAGTGGCTCACGCCTGTAATCCTAACACTTTGGGAGGCGGAAGCAGGTGGATCATTTGAGATCAAAGGTTCGAGACCAGCCTGGCCAACATGGTGAAACCCCGTCTCTCCTAAAAATACAAAAATTAGCCGGGCGTGGTGGCGGGCGCCTGTAATTCCAGCTACTCAGGAGGCTGAGGCAGAAGAATCACTTGAACCTGGGAGGCAGAGGTTGCAGTGAGCTGAGATCATGACACTGTACTCCAGCTTCGGCAACAGAGTGAGATTGTCTCAAAAAAAAAAAAAAAAAGAGAAAGAGAGAAGTGATAGCCCTCCCCCTGTCTTCTCACCTGTTACTCCTCTTGGTCTGCCTGTGGAGCAAGTTTCCTGCCGTTAGTTTCCTGCAGTTACTGTGTGCTTTGTTCACTTCTACATCTGCAGTGCCTAGAACAATGTCAGGCATGTAGTAGGTGCCCAGCTAATGCTTGCAGAGTGAACAGTGACACACTTGCCTGGCGCGTCTTGGGCCCCTTACAAGGCACAGTAAGGCACAGAAAACCATCTGATTCTGGCCAAGTTTCCAGGCTAAGTGGGAAGGTGGAACACAGCATATGCAGATTAAAATGAGAAGTAAAGAGATAATTCACAGTGTGTTGGTGGAAAAGGTTGATACAATTGTCAGATAAATTGCACAAGTGCTAAGTGCTGAGAAAGTTCAGAGCAGGGGAAACTGTTCTGGAGGAAGGAGGCAGAGGAGTGTAGGTTTTGTAGAGAAGGCTAAGAGAGGGTGGGATTTGGCAAAGGGCGAAAGGTAGAAGGAGACGTGGCCTGGGAGAGGGGAGCATGGCAGGAGGCCCATAGGCTTGGGGGCTGTGACCAACAGCATGCTTGTGGAACAGACTAGACGTGGGCCATGTTATCTGGGCCTGTGAAGCTGAGTTCAAGAGCCCAAGCCTTCCTGCCTCATGCCATTGGAACCTTTTTTTTTTTTTTTTTTTTTTTTTGTTTTTTTAAAACTGGGAGACTTTATTATAGATTTGATCTCTTTTTTTTTTGCCGTCAATAAGAAATTTACTTGTTTTAAAAAAATCCAAATGCTGGCATTGTCCAGAAAAATTTAACAGGTTTATTTATAATTATTGTAAAGTTGAACCGCTGAAACTTGTTCACTGAAACATTTTAACTTGCATTAATGCTTTACGCCTCTGCATTTATATTAAAAATTCACACACAAATGAAAATGGAAAAACTGCCAATACCTGATTTCTGTCCCCTATTTTTCCACTCGCAATCATATACTTAGGTACCTTTTGACCCCATGGGAAAAAAATTATCTAATGTTCAGAGCTACCAATAACAGGAAGAAGAGAATTTTTTTTTTTTTTTTTTGAGAATGAAATGTTTCCCATCATAGTGGATTCTTAAGCACGTTCTCCACGTATGCGGCATGCTAGCTGGATGTCTTTTGGCATAATTGTTACACATTTGGTATAGATAGCACACAGGTTAGTGTCTTCAAAAAGGCCAACCAGATAGGGCTCACTTGCCTCCTGCAGAGCACCGATAGCTGCGCTCTGGAAGCGCGGATCTGTTTTAAAGTCTTGAGCAATTTCTCGCACCAGAGGCTGGAAGGGAAGTTTGCGAATCAGAAGTTCAGTGGACTTCTGATAACGTCTAATTTCACGGAGCGCCACAGTACCAGGCCTGTAATGATGAGGTTTCTTCACCCCTCCAGTAGAGGGCGCACTCTTGCGAGCGGCTTTTGTAGCCAGTTGCTTCCTGGGTGCTTTACCACAGGTCGATTTGCGGGCAGTCTGCTTTGTACGAGCCATGGTGCAGAGACCTCCTTACTTACCCTCCTTCTCCTTCAGCTGGAGCTCGGCGAGCGGGAGGCGGCGCTGGCGTTAGAGAGCGACGGCGGCGCGGCGGCGGCTGCGAACACTTCCATTGGAACCTTGAGGTGGTTACCTGGGCAGAATTCCTGTCCTGGTCTCTGGGCAGCATCTCTCCTGCTTCTGATAGAGAATAACAAGGTGTCTTAGTCTGTTCAGGCTGCCATAACAAAATGCCAGGCTGGGCTGTTTATAAACAAGAGAGATTTAGTGCCCACAGTTCTGGATTCAGGGAAGTTTGAGATCAAGGCACCTACAGATTACATGTTAGGTAAGGGCTCCCTGCTTCATAGATGGCGTCTTCTTGCTGTGTTTCATGTAGAGGAAAGGCCAGAGAAGCTCTCTTGGGCCTCTTATTGTAAGGGCATTAATTTCATTCCTGAGAGTTCCACCCTTACGACCTCATCACCTCCCAGCAACCCCCCCTCTTAGTATTATCACATTGGGGGTTAGGCTTCAGCATAAGAGCTTTGGTGGGGGATACAGTATTCAGTCCATAGCACAAGGGGTGGCACCTTGGAGTGAGTGGAGGGTGACCACCTAGCAGTGTGACAAGAACTCCACCAAGGGAATTGGGGTGTGAGTGTGAGCATGTGCGAGTGTTTGTATGTGCACACTTGTGTGTGTACATGCATATCTTCAAGTGTCCATGTATGGGTGTGTGAGTGCATGGACCTGTGTGTGTGGCCCATTGTGAGACAGGAGCAGGGACCTCGAGGCTGGGCTTTGGGGTTTGCTTACATTTCTTAGCATCTTGTAGATGCGGATGCTGACTCCCTCCTATGGTGCCTCTCAAGGTGAAATGAGAGCATATCCAAAGCTCTGTGTGCACAGTCGGTCCCTTCTCCCCTCTTCTCCTAGTATCAGCCCCCCTATTCTGGCTGGCTGGACCCTCAGCTGCAGTGAGGGGGGACTCAAGGAGGGGGGCTTAGGAAGGCGGCAGTGGCCAGGAGGGCCTGGCTCTGTGGGGTCTGCGACCTCCTCCACTCCAGTTGGTGAGGGTCCAGGCGAGTCTCCCACCCTGCCAGTGCACAGTGAGATTTCAGGTTTTGTTTCTAGATCCTGAGTGCCATGTGGTTTTCACCCCGCCTCTCCTCCTGACATTGACAGCCGGGGGGCTTTGATCCCTGTCCTCCCTGTAATGGGAGCACTTTACTGACCTTTTCCTTCCTCTCCCCACTAAATGATTCCTGGCCAAGGCCCTGCCTCCCCATGGGGAGCCGCCTCTTCCTGCCTTTCCCAGAGGCACAGGCCCTGATGCCCCGGACCCCATGTGGGACACACAGGGACAGGCAGGAGTGCCCTTATCTCACCCGCTGGTTTGGAGGGACAGTTTATCTCTTTTTTCCACATGGTCTAAAGGAAGCTGGTGCTGAAATGGCAGAGAAAGGGACTGACTCCACAACAGGAAGATAGGCTTGGGCGCAGATATCTCGACTGTGGCCGCTACACAGTGGTCACTGCTGTTGTCCTGGTCCACCTCTCTGATCCCCAGGGCTCTCCTGTCCCAGGTGGCTGCCTGAATTGGTTTTTTGCGCTGGCATTTATACCTTTACTTGGTTAACGATTCTTAGAGTTCTTTATGGGCTGTCGGGGGAGGACCGAGGTCCAGGTGGTGGTGATGGCTGCTTTCTAACTGTCAGTGCTAGGCAGTGCCTTGGAGTGGATGGCATTTCTTCTAAGGCTCAGCTCTCACTTATGCCTCCAGGAGAGTCAAATTGCCGCCTTGCTCTGAGCCATCTCAAAGTGACGTGAGCCACATTCTCTCGGCGGGGTGGTGGGGTGGCAGATGGCTGGAACAAGAGCCCACTCCCTGATTACCCACTGGTTGTGATGCCACGAGTCTGCCCAGAGACTCTGGCCTCCTCCAAGAAGGAAGGACGCCCTCCAAAACCTGCTCAGAGGCTGGGCGCTGTAGCTCACGCCTGTAATCCCAACACTTTGGGAGGCCAAGGCGGTCGGATCACTTGAGGTCAGGAGTTCAGGACCAGCCTGGCCAACACAGTGAAACCCCATCTTTACTAAGAATACAAAAATCAGCCGGACATGGTGGTACACGCCTGTGATTCCAGCTACTTGGGAGGCTGAGGCAGGATAACCGCTTGAACCCAGAAGATAGAGGTTGCAGTGAGCTGAGATCACGCCACTGCACTCCAGCCTGGGCAACAGAGCAAGACTCCATACCCCCCAAAAAAACAAAACCTGGACAGAGTGGCCCCTGGCGGGCACCCCGCTTCTTGGGGCTGGAACAAATATTCTTGTAGATGTCTCTGGTCCTCTTGGCCACTGGCTCCGGGACAGCCACCGAGACCCAGCATTTGGGGCAGGTGGCCGGGATGCTGCAGGGAGGGGTGCCCAAGCAGGAGGCAGCCAAGCTTGCCTGGAGCAGGATAAGATGAGCTCCCCTCTGAGACTCGGTATTTTCTGTTCAATGAAAGGAACAGTCTAGTGTTTGAGACAGGAGAACCCGAATTGACTTGACTGGTCTGTGGTGTTTTTTTTCTTTCCTATGCCTTGGTTCTTCCATTTAAATACAGAAGACACCTGACCCTAAGGGGCATGGACCAGAGTTATCATCTGAACTCCAGAGTAGCATGCATTGTGATTATTATGAGATTTCCTCTCTGTCCCCATCGTGCTTCTCACACCCTGCCTGCGGTGAGCTGGCCAGGCCAGGTGGAGGGCATGCACTTTGCCGAAGTCAAGACTGCTGGCTGGAGACTGGACTGAGGGGCCATCCTCCAGGCTCTTGCACGGGGACCTGGAGGATGTGGCCCAAGCTCAGTCTCCTTCAGTCTGCATTAGTGGCTAATCAGGACATGGGTATGGGGAAGTCTCTGTGGGTCTGGAGATGGCTGGGATGGCCCGGGGCTTGTTTCTCACCCTTTACCTCTAGTTTATATCCCACTGACACTGTGGTTTATTTGCAATGCGCTTCAGCAGATAGAGTGATGGGTTAGAATCACAGAGCTGAGGAATCCACGGTAAGGAATTCCAGGTCCCTGTGCTTCTGCATCCCAGCCCTTCTGTCATTGGAAGGCAGTCATCCAAGACTCCTCCCTTTTCTGGCCTTTGCTGTCAGGGAGCCCGGGGGCCAATTCACTGTTCATTTTGCACAGCCAGTGCATCCCGGGGCCTGAAACATGCTTTGAGCCTTCATTTTTGTTTTCTTCCCAGTGGCCTTATTTTTACGCTGTTTGATTTCTTAAGGCTGCTTTGGATCCTTTTAAAAGTAGGCAAGTGAAAAGCTACACAAACAAACTGCTGGGCTTGGCACTCTCGTGTGCCCACATCCGGCTCCCTTTCTTTGGGACCTGCCGGAGCCTGGGTCCCCAGGCAGGGTGGGGCAGGGTGGGGTGGGGTGTTGCCTGAGAAACGGTGCAAACCTTCTTGCGCTCCGTAAATGATTCATTTCCTTCAAATGTCCTATGCTGTTTTCCAGCAGAATCTCCTTTCTGTATGAATCAAGATCCTGGCTGACATTTTCTGCCTCGGCTGTTGTGAGCTTTCCCATCAGAAATATCGTTCCCACGGGGCCTGAAGTAATTATTTTATATTTATTGGCATTAAGTGTATGAGAGAGAGATAGAGAAGGAGTGTGTGTGTGTGTGTGTGTGTGTGTGTATCGGGGGTGGTGTATCAGCTGCCACATAGTAAGAGAGCAAAGGATATTCTTTTGTCTTAACGGTGTTTTACCTGTGCTAATTGGTTCTTGGCAGCCTTTAAATGCCTAGGCAGAGAGGAAGAGAGAGGTTCCTAAGCTCCGTGGTGAATTTCTAAGTCTGTGTTGACTGCGGGAAATGTAGGAGGAAAGGATGGTGGTTGAGGCCTCTCCCTCACATTTAGGCCAGGGGTTGGCAAATTACAGCTTAGTCCTGTCTGCTGCCTGTTTTTGTAAATAAAATTTTATTGGAACACAACTTACTCATTGGCTTATGTATAGCATATGGCTGCTTTCATGCTGTGATGGCAAGGTTGAGTAGTTGAGACAGATGCCACGTGGCTTGCAAAGCTGAAGATATTTATTAGCTGGCTCTTTCCAGGAAAAGTTTGCTGACCCCTGCTTTAGGATAAGACAGAGAAATGGAGAGACATGCAATAGCAGAATATCTTTTCAGCTAGGTTCAATATGAATGAACAGGTCCCCTCCATTGCACCTGAAAGGGGCCAAGAGTCCTATAATTTGGATTTGGGGGAGATTGAAGTTAGACTTCCTTGGTTCAGAGACCAGGCCAGGATTGAGCATTTGCCAGTGGTGACCTGGAGGTGTCTGGAGCAGGATCCTTTTAAATAGGCGAGCTGCTTGCTGGGAACACAGTTCCCCTTGAGCTTTTAAAAAAATTCCTTCAGGTCGGGTGCGGTGGCTCAAGCCTGTAATCCCAGCACTTTGGGAGGCTGAGATGGGCGGATCACGAGGTCAGGAGTTCGAGACCATGCTGGCTAACACGGTGAAACCCCGTCTCTACTAAAAAATACAAAAAATTAGCCAGGCGAGGTGGCAGGCGCCTGTAGTCCCAGCTACTCGGGAGGCTGAGGCAGGAGAATGGCGTGAACCCAGGAGGCGAAGCTTGCAGTGAGCTGAGATCCGGCCACTGCACTCCAGCCTGGGCGACAAAGCGAGACTCCGTCTCAAAAAAAAAAAAAAAAAAAAAAATTCCTTCAAAGCCAAAACCATGCAAATATGGAGCTGCCTGACAAGCCGAATGATTGATAGGGTAGAAAATAGGGTCTTTCATAAAGTATTTGAGGAGGTGGATTTTCACAGCGGGGAGAAGCAGGCTGACAAGTGCCACTTGTTAATGGTGACTACCACTTTCCATACCTACTGTGTGCCAGGCATAGCAGTAGACACTTTGCCATTGTATTCAGTCTTAAAACAACCCTGATAAGTAGCTCCCAGTGTCCCCCAGTTACCAGTGGAGGCTCCAAAGATATATCTTTTGCGTGAATCGCACAGCCCACTGTCAGGGAGGAAGCCGTCCCCTGTGGTCCAGCCCTCTGCACAGGAAATGGAGAAATTAGCTGGAATTGCAACCATCCTGTAGGACATAAGGAAGAACATCTTGACTGTAAGCATGGTTAAACACTGGGATGAGCTGTCAGGGAAGTGTGAGAGATCCCCATCTGGGAAGGAGAAACCATTTGCAAGTCTGTTTTTAGCTGCATGGTGACACAGGGCATTGGCCTTGATGGCCTCTAGGAAATGACCTTTTGACCTTTCTGATTTCAGCGGTCTCTCTCCTGTCACATCAGACCCTTTGCTGGTTCAGATCACAATAGTACAACCAGTGCTACGCCCTTTTAGAACTTCTAAGGCCCTGAGTTATTGGAGATTCGGTTTCCAGGGTGATTCTTGAATCTAAGAAATCTTCTAGAAGCCTGGGTCATGTTGTGAGGTCCTTGTGCCTGTTGGGTCATGGTTCTGTCTGCCTCAGGTTACTGTCGGCCCCAGGGCTCTTTTTCCTGCAGGCCTTAGTTAGCACTATGAATGTTTAGGGGTGTGGTGGTCAGGGTGAGTGTTCACCAGCAGGTTTCAAGGGATTGGTCCATTTCATCTAAGTTGCCAAATTTACGTGCACGGAGTCGTTTGCAGTATTTGCCTAGTATCTTCCTCATGTGTGTGGAATCAGTAGTGATATCCCCTCTTTCATTTCTGATTTTGGTAATTTGTGCCTTTCTTTTTGTGTTTGTTAGTCTGCCAGAAGTCTATTATTTCTTCTTGTTGGGTTTACTTTGTTCATCTTTTTAAAAAAATTTTAGAGACCTTTCCTCTTTTCTGATATCAACATTCGATGCTGTAAATTTGCCTCCAAGCACTGCTGTAGCTGCATCCTACAAATTTTTATATATTGCATTTTTATTTTCATTCATTCCAAACCATTTTCTAGTTTTCCTTGAGACTTCCTTTTTCATCTGTGGATCATTTAGTAGTGTTTAATAGTAATGTTTAATTTCTAAGTATTTGGAGGTTTTTCCAGGTGTCATTCTGTTACTGATCTTTAGTCAAAGATAAATGTATTGGTTTCCTATTGCAGCTGCAATAAATTGCTACAAACTTAGCAACTTCAAACAAGAAAACATACTACCTTATAGTTCCGGCCAGGAGTTCAAAAGAAGCCTTATAGGGCTAAGTCTTCGTTTTCCTTCATCTGCGAAGGTCTTTATTTTACCTTCATTCCTGAAGGATGCTTTCTTTGGATATAACATTCTGGGTCGACAGTTCATTTCTTTTAGGACTTTAAGATGTTTCATCCTCTTCTGGCCTCTATAGCTTCTTATGGGAAATCTACAGTCACTTGAATCCTTATTCTCCTATATGTTGTTTTTTCTCTGACTGCTTTCAAGATTTTTTCTTTAACTTTGGTTTTCCGTACTTTTATTATGATGTGTCTGGCTGTGGTTTTCTTTATCCTGTTTGGGGTTTACTGCATTTCTCAGGTCTGTAAATTTGTGTTCTTCCCCTAATTTGGGAAGTGTTCGGCCATTATATTTTCCGATACTGTTTTCTGCTTCCATCTCTCCTCTCTTTCTGGCACTCCTGTGTCATGAAATTAGACATCACATCTTTTTTTTTTTTTTTTTTTGAGGCGGAGTCTTCACTCTGTCGCCCAGGCTGGAGTGTGCAGTGGCACCATCTCGGCTCACTGCAAGCTCCGCCTCCTGGGTTCACGCCATTCTCCTGCCTCAGCCTCCCGAGTAGCTGGGACTACAGGCACCCACCACCGCGCCCGGCTAATTTTTTTTTTGTATTTTAGTAGAGACGGGGTTTCACCGTGTTAGCCAGGATGGTCTCGATCTCCTGACCTCGTGATCCGCCTGCCTCGGCCTCCCAAAGTGCAGGGATTACAGGCGTGAGCCACCGCGCCCGGCCGACATCACATCTTTTGATGTTGTTCTATAGATCCTTGAGGTTTTATTCTATTTTTCTCCATTCTTGTTTTCTCCTTGTTACTTAAATTGGATAATTTCTATTGATATATCTTTAAGTTCACTGACTCCATTGTCATCTCCATTCTGCTGTTGAACCCCTCCAGGTGATTTTTTATTCTTTGGTTCTAAATTTCTGTTTGGTTATTTTTTATAGCTTCTGGGTTTTTTTTGACTGAGAACGCCTGTCTTTTTATTTGTTTCAAGAGTCTTTGCGTTTTCTTCTTAGAGCATGGTTATAATACCTGCTTTAAAGTCTTATTCGATAATTCAAACATTTGAGTCATCTTGGGGTTGATGTTAGTTGATTGCTTTTTTTCCTTTGACAGTTTATGTTGCTTAGTTCTCTGTCAAGTAATTTTGAGTTATATCCCAGACATCTTGAATATAATGTTATGAGACTCCAGACCCTGTTTAAATGTTCTGAAAATGTTGAATGATTTTTTTTTTTTAATAGGCAGTCAACCGAGTTAGATTCAGATGGCACATCCTGTCTCACTTTCTCTGCTCTGTGGTTCCAGTATCCACCCTGCTGTTCACCACCCAGGGATCAGTTTGAAACTGGGCAGTGATCTATGCTGTGCTGATTCCAAGGGTTTTCACACATGCGCAGTTTGGGGGTGAGCCCAGGGCTTCTTATGTAGATTTAAAGGATCCCTTCTCCAGCTCCCTCCTCTCCATGATCTTCCCTATACTCTCTGCTTCCCCATGTCCACCCTTCCAGGTGATCTGATTAGTAGGCTGGGGCTCTAGCCTGTCACCCGGCACTGTTGCCAGAGTTCCCCCTGAAGGTCCACTGCTGCTGTGCTGGTGAAGGGGGGACAGGGGCTTCACCTATTTGCTGGTGCTGGGCTAGTGTAGAGTGGAAGGAGTCCACGGGCCTCCACCCCAGGAAGACCACTGCTTGCATCTCTGGGGAGAGGAATGGACATGTTGTTTCTGCTGGGGAAAGGTGGATAAAGCCAAAAGAATTCAATCCACAGGATTTCTCCTTCCTGGGCCTTTGGTTAGAGAGAGCAAGCTTTTCTGTTTGGTTCTTTCTTTTTTTCCTCTTGTCTGTGCCTGTTGGTAGTTTCAAGCTACTCTAGTGCCCAGGCTGGAAGGCAAAATTCCAAAAACTAAAAAAACCAGAAAAATCACTGCTGAGGTGTCCTTAAAGTCCTGCAATCTCTGCTCGGTCCTCCTGCCCTTATCTACCTTTTTGAATTCCATGATAGAGGTTTCATGAGTTTTACGCAGAAGTTGTACCTGTGGATAGTGGGAAAGGGTGTAGCGTGCTTTTCCATCTTGCCTGGAATTGGAAGTTCAAGCTTCTACATTTACATGTCCTTCTCTCTGTGTGTGGTGGTGTTCCCTGGGATAGACCACTACTGCCATTAGACAGCGTTCTGAGGGTGGTGGCCCATACTGATCACCTCAGCCCACCCCAGTAACTTTCCTGCGGCCCCTCCCAAGACCCCTGCCCCAGCAGGGCTAAGCTGTTACACACTGCGGATGTAGGCCTGCCTGCTGGGCCTTCCTGGTGTTTGGTTTTTTTTCCAGGCAAAACACCTCTCTCTGCCTCCTGCTGGTTTATTCAGCAGTGTCCCAGGGTTTGCTCATTGCCTGCTTTGCTTCAGACCCTTTTATCGAATTCCATTGTCTCTGACCTAATGGTCTTTGCAGGGTAGGCATGGCCATTTGCATGTTCACTGAAGGGCCTGCCTGCATTTCCAGGGAGAGAAAGGCTTCAGGCCACTGGTGCATAAAGATCTTCGGAAATGTCCAGAAGATCCCAAAAATTGCCTGTCTTGCATGCCAGGCCTTCCTTTCCACCAGCCTGCTCCCCAGCCGCACATCCAGCTGTCATTTCCTAGAGCACCCATCCCATGCAGTTGTTTTGGACACATAGCATTCCTCCCGGGGCCACAGGTGGAGTAGAGAGCACGGTATCCCGAACCATCTGACGGGGCCTAAGTCACCCTCACCGTGCACCATGCCAGTTATGGTTTCTTTGTGTGTCTTATTTTCCCCTCTGTCAAATGAGACTTGTAGAAACCTTATAGTGCTCTGTTGGGATTAGCAGTAACGGTTTGGCGTGTGGTAGATGCTCGGGAAATGAAAGCTGCCCTTTTTTCCTAATGGGAAAGAAAGAATTTTGTTTTTGAGACAATTACCTTCCTCTACTGCTGCATAGGAACACGTGGGTGCCTTTCTAAAATTGGACCAGGGCACAGTGGCTTGCCCGTAATCCCAGTGCTTTGAGAGGCCAAGGCAGGAAGATCACTTGAGGCCAGGAGTTTGAGACCAGCCTGGGCAGCCTAGTGAGACCCTGTCTCTACAAAAAATAAAATTAGCTGGACGTGGTGGTGCACACCTGTAGTCCCACCTATTCAGGAGGTTGAGTCAGGAAGATTGCTTGAGCCCAGGAATTTGAGGCTGCAGTGAGATATGCTCATGCCACTGCACTCCAGCCTAGCCAATAGAGCAAGACCCCGTCTCATAAAATAAAATAACATAGCATAAAATAACATAAAATAAAACATTAAATAACATAAAATACCAACAGTCTGTGCTGGCTGGAGCCATGGTGTTGAGAGGCCCATGGACTTGGGCCATGCCTGAGCTGGCAGTGCTCTGTCTGCCACCTAGGCTGCCCCTCCCCCAGCCCCCTGCTTGTGTGCAGCAGGCATGGAATCCTGCAGGAATGTGAAGTTCATCCTTCTCTGGATACTTGGGCACCATCTGGCCAGCCTCATGGAGCAGATGAGCCTGTGAGTTATGTCCCCACCCGTGCCCACGCCCAACCTTTATGCCCTGTTTTCAGTGGGAGAATTTTGTTTGGAGCTGCAGGTGTGGCGGGGTGGCACGTCTCAGGCGAGAGAGTAAGTCTTGGGGGTCTTCCTGTTATCTTTCTTGGCCCTGCTCCACTCCTTGGTTCCCCTGGCCCTGTCCTGCCTGCCTGTTCCTTTGGGTGCCCTCAGCCTGTCCCAAGGCAGCTCGTCCCTCAGGCCCTGCCCTGTCTTGTCTTTCCAGCCTCCCAGCCCAGGGGCTTGCTGTCGATGTAGTAACTCATACCTTAGTGTGATCCTCTAATTTTCTGTTGCTTTCTCGCTTCCATGGTTGTTGGAAGCCTGGAGACCCAGTATTTGGCCAACGACAGGGCCTGCTTGTTTTAGATCTCCTGGCCCAGCAGGGATGGTAGGACCCAGGACCCCAAGTGCTCTGGGCGGGCACTGTTCTGGGTGCTGTAAAGCATGGTGCCTAGCTAGCACCTCACAGGGACTCAGGGTGTGGTGGCTGACCCGCCGAATCCACTTTTTATTGGTGAGAAGTCTGGGGCCCAGAGAGATTAAGTCACGTGCTAAGGTCACCCACCTGGGCAGTGGTAGGACTGGGTTTGAACCAAGGTCTGCACTGCCCAGCTCATGAATTCTGCTGCTTGGGAGCCAGGAGCACTGCTGGCACAAGGGTAGGGGAACTCAAGCCTGTCAGAGAGGGTACCTGGCTCTTTGGGAGTGGGAGGTGCACCAGAGTGGGTTGGGACAGGACCCAAAGCACCACCCTTTACCTGACCAGCATCTTGGTGGGGTTCCCCACCTGGAAGGGCAGGACCCTGGGGTCCGACAGAGCCTATTGCAGATCCAGGTTCTGGCCCAGCTGGGATGCTCACTGGCTCTGTGGCTCATCAGCGAGCCTACCTGCTGCACCTGTGAGCATGGGCAGCCCCATCTGCCGCCCCCATCTGCCGCCCCCTTCAGGTGACATGGCAGGATCAGAAAGACTGAATGAACGCTGCTGGGTCGCACTCATGGAGGAAGGCCTTATTAACAAACCATCTGTAGCAGTCAGAAGGCCTGACGTGGTCAGGCCAGACCGCGGAGCCCCTATTCTGGATCCGTTTGGCAAAGATGAGAGAGAAGCTGGGATAGGCTTTGCTGAGTAAATGCAAATGCCACACCTGTGTGTGCACACACATAGGCTGAGACACCTTTCTTCGAGGTAGGGGATCGCATGGAGGGAAGAAAAGCTGCTCTGATAGCTTCAGCCTGGACTTGGGTCCAGAGCTTTGGATAAAGCATCCTTCCAGGCAATTGGGATCCTGTAGAAAATCTGCCCTCTGAGGCTCTTGTGTGCCTTCTGTTGTGTCCTGGGGCCCCTTGATGTCTCCAGGCAGAGCCTGTACAGAGCATCCACATCAGAGTTCCCTGTGGGCCCCAGTGCCTGTAGTTCCGTCTCCTGCCTGGATGCTCGGTTCTTGGAGCAAGCTTCCGGAGCAGCCTGTGCGGGCTCCAGGCTCTGGCAGCATCTCCACGCCACTCTTGCCGGCCTTTCTCCTGGCGGAAGCAGCCTGTGTTGCTTCTCTGTCTGGCGGTGACAGGCTGTTCTCGTTTGAAGACAGAAGAGACACCACTGCTTCCCCACACAGACTTCCTAAAACACTAGGTTCACGTTCTGTGGTGTATGTGTAAAATGCTGGCTCTGTGTGTGCACGTGGTGCACACCTGGCCCTGAGAGGCCGGGCGCGGTGACTCACGCCTGTAATCCCAGCACTTTGGGAGGCTGAGGCAGGTGAATCATTTGAGGTCAGTAGTTCAAGACCAGCCTGGCTCACGTGGTGAAACCCCGTCTTTACTAAAAATATAAAAATTAGCCAGGCGTGGTGGCTTACACTTCTGTAGTCCCAGCTGTTCGGGAGGCTGAGGCACAAGAATCACTTAACCCAGGAGTTGGAGGTTGTCGTGAGCTGAGATCACACCACTGTACTCCAGCCTGGGTGACAGAGCAAGACCCTGTCTCAAAAAAAAAAAAAAAAAAAGGAAAAAGAAGAGCATGGTGACTTCACCAGGGACAAGGGCATGTCAGACAAGGGCAGAGTGCCAGGGTGTGGGAGACTCTCCGGGTGGTTGTTGACCAAAAACACCACTTTTGGGTTTTGTGACTCAGAAATGAGCTCAGCCTGTACACCCTGCAGATGTGATGAGCCCCAGGCTGAGTCCTCTGGGGGTGTCATTAATGGCGTGTGCATGAGCATTTTCTTCTGGCATTTTTACAGAGACCGTGTGCGGCTGGACTCTCCGGAGACAGCAAACAGAAATTCTATTGTGTGTCCTATCAGCTAATAAAGGAGGAGAACTTGCCTTGAATTGTGTTTTCTGCAACCCCGTGTGTTTGATCCATGTCTGCACCCAGTTTGGCCACCCTGACTTCTGTCGCTCCCAAGTCCGAGGAACCAGTGGTTATGTGAATGTGAAATTATTTACTTCATCTGTTTATTTAGATCTGGGCCCTGGGGTGGCCCCATGCATTGAATAAGTGTGTTCTACAGATGGTCCCTGGGTTCTGGGTGGTCAGTGGCCTGAGGAGGGACCAGACTCCAGCCTGTCCTAAGGAGCTTATGAGAAGTTTCGAGGGAACTGGTGCCTGGACATGGTCTGTAGCATAGGTGGAGTGTCGAGGAGAACCCTACATACGGTGAGTGGGAGAAAGCACCTGAGAGAGTGTCCCCCAGCCCAGGAGTATGGCCAGGTTAAGTCACAGCAGGGATGGGACCATGAGAATGGTGGGCTGTGAAGAACTGGGAGGGCCAAGACCCAGGGAGGCCATCTGGATGGGGAAGGTGTGAGCCAAGGCCCAGAATTGAGCACCCAGGGGACCCAGGCTGATCGGGTCACAGCAAGCACGAGGGGGCTGTGCGAAGCCATGAGCTCCAGACTCCCCAGTCTTGGGCCCTGATGTGGGTGTGTGTGTGAGCTGGAGCCATGGGACCAGGGCTGAGCCTGCATACTGGACAGTCTTCGGGGCCCAGACACCCAGGGCCACCCGGAGCCTGCAGGAAAGTTGGGGAGTGGAGGGGCGTGGGTTGTGTGGACAGAGTCCTACCATGCTTAGAGGAGTCAGGCTCCTCCCCCGACTCTGTGACCACACATTGTCCCTCGTACTCTTGATTTCTCAGCCACAGTGAGGGTGAAAATCATGGTGGCCTTGAGACTATGACCCAGTTCCCATTTCACCTCCTGGGTCTTCTCCAGGTTCTGTGGGGTTTTTTGTTTTGTTTTGTTTTTTTGAGATGGACTCTTGCTCTGTCACTCAGGCTGGAGTGCAGTGGTGATCTCGGCTCACTGCAACCTCCGCCTCCTGGGTTCAAGTGATTCTCCTGCCTCAGCCTCACAAGTAGCTGGGATTACAGGCATGCATCCAGCTAATTTTTGTATTTTTTATAGAGATGGGGTTTCACCATGCTGGCCAGAGTGGTCTCGAACTCCTAACCTCAAGTGATCCACCTGCCTTGGCCTCCCAAAGTGCTGGGATTACAGGTGTGAGCCACTGCACCTGGCCTTCCCCAGGTTCTGAATTCCCTGAAAGCAGCTGTGCTGTTGCCCTGCACTCTGGGGCAGAATGTTAGGAGTAAGCAGCATTTAAGTGCCTCACTGATTAAGGGAAATATGTATATTCCCACTGGGTGGTGAGGACGTAGATGTCCAGGCCCATGTGTTCCACATAACGTGGGGACTGCAGAGAGGAAGGGACATGTTTATGTCCCAAGTAGGTCTTGGAATCTTGGAATATGAGGGTGTACATGTCAGATTTTTTTCAGGGAGGAGTGTCTTAGTTACTTCAGGCTGCTGTAACAAAAATGCCATAAACTGGGTACGTTAAACAACAAACACTCCTCACAGTGCAAGAAGTCCAATATCAAGGAGCTGGAACATTTGGAGTCTGCCAAGAGCCCACTTCCTGGTTCTTAGCCATCTTCTTGCTGTGTTCTCACCTGGTGTGAAAACGATGGGGGCTGTCTCTGGGGTTTCAAAAGGGCACTAATCCCCTTCATGAGGATTCCATCCTCCTAACCTAATCACCCCCAAAGGCGCCACCTCTAAATACCATCACATTGGGGGTTAGATTTCAACGTAAGAATTTTGGAGGGATGCGAACATTTATTCTGTGTGCTGTTAGGGGGATCTCAGAGTGCCACCCCCACGTCCCCAAAGCTTCAGGACTTTGCATGTGGGAGCTGACTCTCCTGGGGCTGGTGTGACTCATGACTGGAGGCCTGGCTTAATAACCCAGCTCTGAGGTCCTCTGGATGCCACCTCCTGCACACTAGCCAGCCAGGTGGTCTCCACGTACCTTCTGTTTCATGGAGAAGAGCTACTTGCTTAAGAAAGTTTCCTCAAACCCCTGGCATCTGGTCCCAGGTGACTCTGAGCATCTCATGGCTGCCTCCTCCCCACCTGCAGCCTCATCTGCACCCTGCTGCACTCTATGGCTAAGCAGCACAGGGTGCCAGGGGATGTTGGTCTGTGCTGCTGCTGTGTTGCTGACTCATGAGACTTCTTTGGAAGGGGCTCAGCAGCTGAGGAGACTGGTGTGAATCCACTTGTCCTAATAGACCACCCCAACCTTCTGAACATCTCAGGCTTTCCTGGTACAGTCTTCACCTGCCAGCCAAGAGGAGAGCATGGCTCAGGTGGGATTCAGGCGAGAACAGGGCAACGCACACCTACTAGTCAAGATACAAAGCACTTAATACAGGGAGGAGTCCTGTGGGCAGGACCCAGAGGGGCCAACACCTCTTAGATGTCTGCTGTGTTCCTGATGCTGACCTGAGTGTGGGATGTGACTGGGTGTCTGCTGCTCTCCTTGGCAGGGGGCTGGCGATGCCTGCCTTGGAGGTAAAGAGGCTGGAACAGCGACCTTAGGTAGCCAGCTGGAGTCTGTCTGTTAAGCAAGGAGCAGGAATCAGCCGTGTTCTCTACTGGCCTGTCTGGGAAGCCTAAGCAAATTCTGTGTCTTGAATGGTACCCGAGTCAGGTGCCAGCCCTGTGCTGGCCCTGGCAGGGGGTAGCTGTGGAGGCAAGAGTGTTGGGCAGGGTGACCTGATTGAGCCAAGCTGTTATTCTGCCACCTGAGGATTTTCCAGGAGAAGTGCCAGGCTCAGAACTGGCGTCAGATACCTCTGAGAGTCTTTCCAGCTGTCACAGCTCTCCCAGGATCATGGAGTTCTTGAAGGAAGGCCTTTTCCTGGCATGTCGGCAATGGCATGGTGATGTGTCCATGCTGCCCCTGTTTGTGAGTTGAATCTCTGCAGAACTCACTTTTCCCAGAAGGTGCTTTCAGAATGCAACGTACCACAATCCTCATCAGTATCTGCTCATTTGGCTGGGCTGGCAGGTGGCTGAGTTAGCTCCCTGAGCGGGTGTCTGGCAGCTGTGCCTATGGAGGCAGGCTGGGCGTGTGAATCTCGCCTCCTCCCACGGCCCCCTGGGGAAGCAGGATAGGAACTGGGCCTGGTTCCCGAGCCTGGCCAATTGGGAGTAACAGGTGGGATCTGGACCAGGTTGTCACACCCGCAGGACAGCTGGGATTATCACTGTGGGTGGTAATTCCCACATGACAGTTTCGAGTTTCAGGTCAAGAGCCGGGTCCTCTGTCTCCTCTTGCATCTGGACAGAGAGATCCTTGCCGGCTGGTTTTCTGGCTCGTTCCTCAGCTGTTTTCTGTGGCCTGCAGAGTTTGCAGCCCCAGGGGAGCGAGGAAAGCTCTGCTCTGGCCTGATTTTTGCTGAAGAAGAGAAATGTGGAAGTCAGGGCAGTAGACTTTGCAGTGGGTCAGCTTTGGGCTGCTGAGATGGGCAGCGTGAAGGCCAGCTTCCAGAGCCCTGGCTGGCCTTTGTAGTGAACGAGGAGGACCAGATTGCCATGCTAGGGTCACCCGCTAACCTGCAGTGGCCTGAGCAGATACATGAGCTCTGCCACATTTCCTGAAGTGGAGCCCTCAGCCTCACACTGCATCCCCCAGAAGCCAGGCAAGAGGAGGTCATACAGTTTTCTGGAAAGGAACAAAAGAGTGTGCTGCTAAATGTTGCAGTTGGGAGCGCGTGAATAGGTGAGGCTTCCGGTAATTATCATAAGTGATGCTTGTGCTTCTCAATGCTGTTTCCTCCCTCTGCTGTGGCCTGCTTGACACCTCACAGGGAACGTGGGTGGAGAGTGTCATTATCCCCATTTCATTGGTGGGAACATTGAGACATGAAACGAGTTTCATCCGGAGTTTCATCCGCAGGCCCCTGGGCCCTCTGGTCATCCCAGTCATCCCGGTTGGTTTATTGTCTTGTTTTTTTTAGGGGGATGACTGAAGAAGGCCTTGGAGGTAGGGTAGGGGAAGCTGGAAACAGCAGGAATTAGATTTCCTTTTCCAAATACTTGTTTAAGAATGGAAGAGTTCATGGCCCATAATCCACGTGCACAGATTTTCCAGGGGAAAATCCATTGAGTTTAGACTTGGAGACCGTGCCATCTCCCGGTCTGTTCCTCAGGCTTTTGACATCTGCCCACACCTGGAACATCTTAAATTCTGGTGGAGAATACAAAATGTCACTCCCCTGCCCCAGCTCACTCCTAGTTCAGTCCCCCAGGATACCTGAAGTTGGGGATCCTCTTTCTTCGCTGTGGAGCTCAGGGTATGTTGGTTCCACATCCAAACCTTCAACTTTCATCTGTAAAATGGGATACTGCTGGCTCCCTTGCAGAGGTGTGGGAATTCGAGGCAGCACTTCTGGCCCGTACCTGTTGCCATTTCTGTGTGTTGTATCCCTGGCCCTGACTCAGGCTGGCGTCCTGAGCAGCTGTGCATCCACAACCCCATCAGCCTCCCAGGAGCACTACAGATAGGATGACCCTATAGGATTAGGCCAGGGGTGGGAATTGCAGACTATGCCCCAGACCTGACCTAGGGCTATACCCCTCCAGGGCCGGTGCTGCGTGTGTGTGTGTGTGTGTGTGTGTGTGTGTGTGTGTGTGTGTGTGACTTGTGGCTTGCAAGCGGGGCGGGGGGCGGGGGTGGGATTGGTTCGGGGGTTGGTTCGAGTCTCAAACTGTCCTCTGTCGGGTCTGGTCGGGTCTCAGACTGTCCTCTGGATTACCTTCTTTCCCTCAACAGAAGGAACCCAGGCTATGGAATCGTTTGTGGACCCAGCAGGGTTCATAGGCACTTCTCAGTCTGTCTCCAGCATTGGACTCTTATGGTCCTGCCCAGCTTGTCACTTTAGTACCTCAGTTTCCTTATCTGCATGGAAGCCCACCTGTCAGCTTGGATGAGGAGAGGAAAGCAAAGCTCCTCAGGCCGTGTGTGTGAAGGAGAGTCTGAAGGTGCAGGGGCTGTGCTCAGGATGGAGCGTAGCTTCGGGAGGGGCTGATTGGCTGCTGGCAGTGTTGTGCAGGACATTCAGAATGTGACTGGGTTTTTATTCTGATTTGTGCAAGCACAGGATACTCAGGTGGCTCTGGTCTGTTCTCTAGCAGGAGAGTCTGGGGTCAATCTGTAATAATTTACCTTCTGAGCAAGTGTCCGGCACAAGAGAGCCAGGATACATTGTGTGTATGAAGGGGGCGAAGCCCTGGGCTGCCTCCTACTCTGATCTTGTGGGCCTTGGTGTCTGCTCTTCCCCTCTGTCTGCCACTCTGAGTCTGGAATGTGGCAGTGATATGGGTGTTGTGGGCACTCCTGGCATGTGGACAGCTCCTCAGTGCTGGTGTCTGAGCTCCACAATGACCTCATTCATGTAATAGTATGCTGTGGCTGCGTAACAAAGAACCACAAACTGTGCAGTCAAATCATAAAAATTTATCATCTCACAGTTCTGACGACTGGAAATACGAGATTGAGATGTTGGCTGGGTTGGATCCTTATAGGTGGCAGTCCTCAAGTTCACATGACATTCTCCCTATATGCCAGTCTGTCTCCAAATTCTACCCACTCACTCCGACTTTTTTTTTAAGAGACAGGGTCTCCCTCTGGCTCCAGTCCCAGGCTGGAGTGCAGTGGCGCAATCATAGCTCACTGCAGCCTCAGCCTCCTGGGCTCAAGTTATCCTCCCACCTCAGCCTCCCAAGTAGCTGAAAGCTACACTTGACCACCATACCCGGCTAATTTTTATATATATATTTTTTTATAGAGACACGCTAGTCTGGAACTCCTGGCCTGAAGTGATCCTGCCTCCCAAAGTGCTGGGATTACAGGCATGAGCTACCACACCCAGCCACCCCTTTTTTAAAGGACACAGTCATATTGGATTAGGATCTAACCGAATGACCTCATTTTAACTTGGTAAAGACCCTATTTTCAAATAAGTTTAGGGGTTAGGACTTAAGCATATGAATTTAGGAGGGAACACGATTTATCCCCTAAAACTATACTTCTTTTCTTTTGTTTTAAATTTCAAAGCCTGGCTGATCATTTGCGTGTGTGTGTGTGTGTGTGTATGTGTGTGTGTGTGTGTGTGAGAAAATATATATAACATAACATTTACTGTTTTAGCCATTTTTAAGTGTGCAGTTCATTGGTATTAGGTACATCCACATTGTCACATACCACATTGTCACTACTGTCCATCCTCAGAACTTTTTCATATTCTCCACACTGAAACTCCACTAAACGCTAAGTCCCTCCTTCCCTCCTCTCCAGCACCTGACCGCCCCCTTTCTACTTTCTGTCTCTATGAATTTGACTACTCTAGGAGCCTCCTGTATGTGGAATCTTACAGTATTTGTTTGTTTGTGCCTGGCTGATTTCACTTAGCATAATGTCCTCAAGGCCTATCTTACTCAGCGTGTGTCAGAGTTTCCTTCCTTTCTGAGGCTGAATAATACTCCTTTTCATGTATATAGCACGTTCTGGTTTTCCACTCATGCACTGAGGGACGCTGGGATTGCTGCCACCTCTTGGCCATTGTGGATGGCACTGCTGGGAATGTGGTGAATGTGCACCTCCTCTCCTAACACGCCCCAGGCGTCCTTCAGAAAAGGGGCAGCCCAAGACCGAGATGGGGGAAGAAGGTGGTTTTTCTGCCCTCCCAGGCTTGCTGAGTGTCTGCCCGTGACTGGGTCCTGGCCCCAGGCTCAGGGTGGTGACTGCCAGCAGGAGGAAGCCCCTCTTCCTGCCATTTTCCCCCGCCTTAATCCTCTATGTTTCCTCTTTGGAGGGGCAGTGAGTGGGAAGGGAGGACCTGCAGGTGTGCAGCGGCCACGGCCCGCATCCTGGCTGAGCACCTTTGCTGGTGTGGAGGGACCCCCACCGATCACTTTCAGACCTCACTCCCCATGCTGCTCCTACACCAGGGCACTGTTCCCGCGCCATCCTCCTTTGAAGGGCACTGCCCACCTTCCCTGCCTTGCCCCCTCCCACCCTTTTCCCAGGGACTTTTATGGCCAGTTCCCTGCTGCCAGGTCTATACCTCAGGGACTCGAAGCTCAGTGTCCCCTGTGCTCTTCCTCTTTTTGCCTTTGTCCTCTTAGCCAGACCCAGGCTCACTGTGCATCAGTGCCCCCGCCTACGTTTTTCTACCAACACCACGCCTACCTGGAGGGACCATCACAGAAGCCCCCAGCCCTGCCCCACCTCCAGTGCCACACTCAGATGTGCTGCCAGAATTTCACCTGTCCCCCTGCAGCCCCCAGGCTCCCCTCTTGTTTCAGACCCAGACACCTAAATTGAGCCCGAAAATCACCCCCTTCCTCTCTCTCCTCGCACTGCCAGCCTGTATCCCCTTTCCCAGCTGTACCCCCTTTCCCAGAGGCCACTTCCAGCCCCCCTTAGCTCTTAGTGGCCTCCGGCTGGATCTAGAAACCAAACTGACACCAGGCAGATTAACAAGAGAGAAGCACACAAATGTCATTAGTTTTACAGGCACATGGGAATCTTCACCAGAGTCAAGTCCGGAGAAGTGGCCAAAGCAAGATGCTGTATCCTTTTTAGATAAAGAGCAATAAGTTTGAGAAGTGGCAGGACAAGGGGGATCTGGCTAGGGGAAGTAAATTCTCAAGGAGTCACTGGGAGATATATGAGGGGTGTAAACCTGGTGGAAGATAAGGGTTACTTTGTTAAGCATATTTGTTCAGGTCCACTGCAGCCCCCAGTTCCCAGTCTCAGGTGATAACGGCTGTTTTCTCCCCTGGTTCAGGAACCCAGAGGAATTTTTGTGGCTCGCTGAGTACAGCAAGACACAGGTCAACTAGCCCTTTCTGAAGCTACAGTGTCTTGTCAGCTCGAAGTCAGTGTACCCATCCGGCGTATTTTGGGATGGTGCTTCCTTCACTCCTTCCCAGTCTTTCTGCATTTGTAAGTCCCAGGAGAGCTGGCAGCTAAGTCAGCGTGACTCCCTCCATGGGGCGTCTTTGCAGCTCCCTGCCCCTGCTGGTTGAAGGCTCCTTTGGTCGCATTCCTCTCTCTCTCACAGACTGTGCCCCTGCAAAGCCCTTCCAGGCCTCTCCCAGGGGCTGGGTTATCTCTGTCCTCAGACTCCATGGCACCCACTTCAGGCCATGTCTTAGTGTCCTGTGGCTTCCTTAACAGAATGCCACAAGTTTAGTGGCTTACAACAACAAACGTTTATTCTCTCCTAGTTCTGAAGACTGAAGTCCCACATCAAGGTGTCAGCAGGGCCAGGCTGTCTCTGGAGGCTCTGGGGGAGGATTCTTCCTTTCTGTTCCCAGCATCTGATGGCCCCCGACATTCCTCAGCCTGGTGGCAGCATTTCTCCAGTCCCTGTCTCCGCCTTCAGACAGCCTCCTATATGCCTGTGTTTCTATCTCTTTAAAGATACTCGTCATTGGATTTAGGGTCCATCGGTGTGATATTGTGATACAATAAGAAATCTGTATATGGTCTTCCTTCTGGTTTCTGGCACAAGCTCCTAAAATCATTGTAATTTCCTGAACGATGGGGTGATAGGAGCATCTTTTGTTATTCATAGAAGCCCTTTTCTGTGGGACCTGAGGTTATGCTAATAAGGTGATGCTTGATGGGCCCCTAGATAGCTGTGGGATAGGGCTGGTTGCCAGAGGAACCAGCCACGTGATTAGAGGGTTGGAACTTTAGCTCCACCCCTGAACTCTGGGGATGGGGAGAGGGATGGAGACTGAATTGATCACTGGTGTCTACAGCCATGCCAGCCTGATCTCGGCTTAACTGATCATCAGTGGCCAATGATTTAGTCTTGCTTACCTAGTGGAACCTCCATGAAAACACTACACAGTGGGGTTCAGAGAGCTTTCAGGTTGGTGAACACATGGAGGTGCTGGAAGGGCAGTGCCCCAAGAGGCTGTGGAAGCTCCTCCACAATACACATCCTATTACCCAGCCCTCTTCTGTTGGGCTGTTCCTGAGTGGTATCCTTTATAATAAACTGGTAAATATGAGTAAAGGGCTTTCCCGAATTCTGTGAGCTGCTCTAGCAATTTTTTTTTTTTTTTTTTTTTTAAGATGGAGCCTCACTCTGTTGCCCAGGCTGGAGTACAGTGGCGAGATCTCGGCTCACTGTAACATCCCGGGTTCAAACGATTCTCCTGCCTCAGCCTCCCGAGTACCTGGGGCTATAGGGGCCCGCCGCCATGCCCAACTAATTTTTGTATTTTTAGCTGAGATGGGGTTTCACCATATTTGCCAGGCTGGTCCCGAACTCTTGACCTTGTGATCCGCCTGTGTCAGCCTCCCAAAGTGCTGGGATTACAGGTGTGAGCCACCGTGCCTGACTCTAGCAAATTATTGAATCTGAGGAGGGGGTTGTGGGAACACCTCACCCCCACTCCCCGCTTTAGGGTCAGTAGGTCAGAAGTGCAGGTGGCCCAGACTTTCCCCCAGTGCCTTAAGTGGGGACAGTCTTGTAGTACTGAGCCCTTAACCTGTGGAGTCTGACACTCATTCCACGTACTTACTGGCAGAATGGAATTAAATTATAGGACACCCAGCTGGTGTACAGACACTGGGAGGATTGCCTGGTGAAAGGAGAAAACCCACACGTGTGTTGTCAGGAGAGTTCTGGGGGAATAGAAACACATCATGGTAGTATTGGACAATCTAGGGTGATCTCATTCATTACATCTGCAAAGACTATTTTTCCAGATAAGGTCGCATTCGCAGATTCTAGGGTTAAGATATGAACATGTTCCTTCGGGGGCCGGCTACAGTGGGCTTCTCACCTTGATGTTCCTCAGGGAGAGGCCCTGCTGTCCTTCCTGGGTCTGTCTTCCTCCCTCCTGCATGTGCTCCGGTGCCACCTGCCTCTCTCCTGTGGCCTTGTCATGGTTGCCGTGATGCCCATGTCACGTGACTCCGTGGATTCCGCTGGCTCCCATGGGCAGGGGCTGGCTGTGCAGTGCTCACCTTTGCATACCCAGCACAGTGCCCTGCATGTGTTAGGTCCTCAGTACGTACAATTGGCTGGAGCTAAACCTTCAGTGTCTCCAGGAAGTCTTTCTGAGCCCCAGAGTCCTAAAAAGCCGAGGTGCTGCTGAGGAATAATAACTATATCATCCTGGAGCCGAGGGCTGCTGCCACTTCCCAGCTGGGGTTTCAGCTTCTGTCTGCCCTGCCCCTGCACCAGCCGGCCCCAACCTGAAGCCTAAGGCATCGAATTATTATGGCCTCCTGGAATGACTGGGAACCTTAGGCACAGGTGGGTCCTTGGAGACTGGGGAGGGTCCTTTAACAGTGTTCTGGATGCTGATGGAGAGGAGAGGGGGTTCTTGTCTGCCCACACTGAGGCACACTCGGCTTGTGGAGGAAAATGGTTGTCTAGTGCTCCCCAAAAATCGCCAGCAAAGTTGACCTTCTGGTGATTCAGTCTCCAACCAGCTCAGCCTTCAAGCAGGCAGAGCTGTCAGGGCTGGTTGTATGGGTTGGACTTTCTCCTTCAAGAAAGCTCAGAGTTGTAAATAGTTGTAAATACCTGTTTCTCATTTGCTATGTCTAGGGTTGCCTGGAGAGCCAAGGCATCAGGGAGGAGGGCAGGCTCAGGCCCTTCCCGACTGACATTTTCCAGCCTGTGGGGGGGCCTTGACTAGCCTGGCGGCTTTCTCTGTGGCACACGCTGATTCATGACCCTGACCTCTCTCTACCCGGGCAGCTGCGGCTTTCCGTTCTTGGGTGCTGGCCTGGTGATGTCATTGTTGGGGTACAGTATGAGAGCTGGGAGGCCACAGGATCCTGGGGTGCTCTCTTTGTACCCTTCCATCACAGAACCAAGGACCCTGGTGGCAGGACTTTAGCCAGGGTGCGGTGGCTAACTGGATGAGGCATGCCTCATTTATAAAGAATTTTGAGCCACTTGGTGTGGATGCAAGAAGGGGCAGCTGCCAGCCTGGCAGAGGAGGAGAAAGTAGAAAAACCACCAGAATCAACCACGCATCTCCGAAAGCACTCACTGCCTGTGGGTGGCCTGGGGTTATAGCCAGGCAGTACTGACGTCCATCCGGAAAGATACTCTCAGCCCTCGGGAAACAGCGGAATTCTGTTCCCGGTTCCCTGCTTAGGAGAGGAAAACAGGTCAGCTTTTAAAAAAAAGTGAGGTAAAATTCACATAACATGAAATGAATCATTTTAAAGTGAACAATTCCGTGGCTTTTAGTGCATTCACAGTGTTGTGCAACCACCATCTTTGTTTAGTTCCAAAACATTTTTGTCACCCCAGAAGGAAACCCCTGCCCATTAAGCAGTCACCGACCTGGTTTCTGTTTTTATGGGTTTATATATTCTGAGCATTTAATATCAATGGAATCATACAGCATGTGGCATTTTGTGACTGGCATATTTCCGTTAGCATTATGTTTTCAAGGTTCATCCGTGTTATAGCATGTGACAGAATTTCCTTCCCTTTGAAGGCAGAGGCCAGGTGCAGTGGCTCACACATGCAGTCCCAGCACTTTGGGAGGCCTAGATGAGAGGACCACTTGAGGCGAGGAGTTCAAGACCAGCCTGGGCAACGTAGCAAGACCCCTGTCTCTACCAAAAAAAAAAAAAAAAAATTATCCTA
>NW_012103687.1:870193-887057 GCF_000951045.1 Mandrillus leucophaeus | reverse complement strand
AAAAAAAAAAAAAAAATTATTTTAGCTGGATGTAATGGCACACACCTGTATTGCCAGTTACTTAGGGACTGAGGTAGGAGATCACGTGACCCAGGAGTTCGAGGCTGTGGTGAGCTGTGCTATTCCATTGGATCATTTCTTTATCCATCTGATGCATATTTGGGTTGTTTCTACCTCTTGTGAATAATACTTCTGTGAACATTCTGGTACAAGTTTTTGTTTGAACATCAGTTTTCAATTGTTTTGATTATACACCTAGGAGGAGAATTGCTAGGTCGTAAGGTTATCAGTGGCGCATCTTAGAAATGCCTTCTCTTTGGAAGGTGTTTGGAAGTTGACCCAGTAGGCAGGTCACACAGGTGCAGTTGGGCACAGTCAAGCTCTGCCTGAGACTCAGTTTTTCCTGTCTGAAAAATAGCAATCTAAAAGTTCATGCCCACTCAGGTGCATGTTCCAAGAGATGATTTGTGAGTTTTCAGCACCATGTGTGACCTAGAGGAAGTGCCCCGTAAAAGGTGGCAGTTATCTTTTGCCCGCTACTTCAAAGATTTGGGTCTTTTTTGCTGTTAGAGGAACTTAACCTCCCTGAAGCATTGCAGGTATTACCTGACCTTACCTGAGTTTCTGCTACAAGAGCCAGCTTCAGAGCCCCCAAGATCCGCGGCCCTTCTCAAGGGTAGAGTCTGCTCTTGGTGGGTGCATGGCGGTAGGAGGAAGGTGCCAGGCTGTGGATGAACATGGGGTGCAGAGCCAGCTCTGACTGTGGACTCTGCACCCTTCAGTGAGAGCCAAACCTCTGTCCCAGTCATGGTTTTCCAAACCTCTCTGGAGGACAGTGCCTGCCTGACAGTCCCTCCAAAGGATATGAGCTGCTGTTTATAGGAGTCACTGGCACCATGCTGCCATGGCCTGCCTAGGACCTGGGAGAAGATGGGAGGCCAAGAGGAGGGCAGGAGCTGGGAAGGAGGGCAGCTGCAGCCAAGACAGGGTAGGGGCTCGATGCCCGCCTCTGTGAAAACCTCTCCACCACAGCTGGCCGAGCCACCGGATGTTTGATCTGCTTTTACCTTTGTAAATAAATACTGCCCAGTCTTTGACTGCCGGTGTAAACAAGGATGGAGACCACTGTGCTGATGATCTCTGAGCTCCGTGGAGTTCCTGCCTTCTCCACCCGATTCCTCCCAGTGCCCCTTTCTTCTCTTGACTCCAGTACAAGTTGATCGGAGGGCCTTTTACAGCTGCTCCCATTGGTCTGGGTAGGGAGGGCCTGGAGCATGACCTCTGATCCTCTGAGGGTTTGCTCCCATCTCACCCTGGAGTATGTTGGCAGAGTGTGGGACAGGGGCTGGGTTCCTGGAACCCCACACCTCTGGCAGCCACGCCACTGAAGGAGGATCTGGGGCCTCTCTAGGCATGCCTGGCCTGGGAGAGCCTCTCCTGCCTGGCTGCACCCAGGTATCACATGGCCGGTGGTCTGAACTCAGTTCTGCATGCATTTCCTGGGAGCCCACCGTTCCGCCTTCTGTCTCTATGAATCCGACTACTCTAGGTACCTCACATGAGTGGAATCCTAATATTTGTCCTTTTGTGTCTGGCGTATTCCACTAAGCAAAACGTCAAGGTTCATCCATGTGATTGCTTGTGTCTAAATGTCCTTCCTTTTTAAGGCTGAATGATTTTCCATTGCGTGTATACATTACATTGTGCTTCTCTATTCTTCTGTCAGGGGACATTGGGTCCTTTCCCCCTCTTCCTTCCCATATTGTGATGAATATGGGTGTGCAAATATCTCTTCAAGTTCCTGCTTTCAGTTCTTTTGGAGGCAGGGTGCAGTGGCTCACGCTTGTAATCCCAGCACTTTGGGGGACTGAGGCTGGTGGATCACTTGAGATCAGGAGTTCCAGACCAGCCTGGGCAACATGATGAAACCCCGTCTGTACTTAAAATACAAAAATTAGCTGGGTGTAGTGGCGCACACTTGTAATCACAGCTACTTGGGAGGTGGAGGCAGGAGAATTACTTGAACCCAGGAGGTGGAGGTTGCAGTGAGCCAAGATCACGCCATTGTACTCCAGCAGCGTCCAGGCGACAGAGTGAGACTCCATCTCAAAAAAAAAACCAAAGAAAAATCAGTTATTCTGGGTATATAACTAGGAGTAGAATTGCTGGATCATATGGTAATTCTGTTTAATTTCTTGAAAGTTTTTTTTTTTTTTTTTTTTAAACCAGTGTAGTCTAGGGGATGTGACCTCAGCACCTACTTGGGCCTGGGCTTACTGTGACCTAACCAGGCCTTATTCTTTTCGCTGTATTATTTTTATTTTTTGGCTGCCCTTTTTTCTTTTATGAGAGAATAGATTTGCAGAGTTCCGGGGTTGGGTTGCTAAGCAAACTGCCTGGAGAGGAGAGGGTTTCAGATTTCACTAGACCCTCCCTCTTCCACACCAACCCTGAGCTGTTTGCACTGGCCTTCCTCTCCCCAACCCCACTCCTAGTCTGGTTCCTGGTTCAGGTGAGCAGCAGCCAGATTCCAAGCCCCCATCTTCTTCTACCTTCTAGTGTTTGGGTTCTGCTTTGAATAGAGCTTTGTGGGAAGGATGTGGCTGATGAGACCACCAACCTCAGTCCTGCCAAGGGTGAGTAGGCCCAGAGAGCTTTTTCCACTGGGTATTCATGGTACGGGGGCGTGCAACCAGGCCTCTCAATTGGTTCTGGCTCTTGGGAGATGGTGGCTTTCAAAATGCCAAATAATGTACTTTATCCTCAAGAGGCAAGGGGCTTTGCTGGGCTTGGTGGCTCAAGCCTATAATCCCAGCGCTTTGGGAGGCCGAGGCAGGAGGGTTCCTTGAGGCCAGAGTTTAAGATCAGCCTGGTCAACATAGCAAAACTTTGTCTCAAAAAATGTTTTTACAAATTAGCTGTGCATAGTGGCGTGCGCCTATAGTCCCAGCTACTTGGAAGGATCCCTTGAGTCCGGGAGTTTGATGCTGCAGTGAGCTGTGATCGCTCCATTGCACTTCAGCCTGGGTGACAGCAAGACCCTGTCTCTGAAAATAAAATAACAGGTGGGGGGTGGTGCTTTGTGTACTTTGGGGAACTCAGGTGTGAAATACTGCTTTGTGAAAAAGCAGGTTCCTGTGTGCTGGTTAGACTGGGGGAATGAGGAAATTGCAGGGCAGTCCTCCCCACCCCATCATTTGCCTTGGAGCAGACTGGAAGAGTCAGCAGAATGAGGGGCAACAAGTCTGGATTGGAGTGATCTGGGTGAGCTGAGGCAGGGGCCGAAGCCCTCATATGGAATGTGGTAGGGATGAGCAGGCCATCTGGAATCCAGACTTAAAAGCATCAGTCACCCAGACATTGATTTGAGATCTCTGCAGAGGGGGAAATGGCTGGGGTTTTAGCTGTCTGGAGCATCCTAATTCCCCAGCAGAGTCTGGCCATGAGACCTGGTCTGTCTCACCTGGCGGGGTGACGTGTCCACTTCAAAGTCTCACTGGACACGGGCGGGCAGACCCTCACCGGGCACTTGATTCTTGCACCAGGTTTTAGCGTGTAGGTTGCTAAGTCAGCACGTGGCTTTGCACCTGTGGAGTCTTCCAGTTACTCTGGAGCAAGCCCTGTGACCGCGAGTCTGACCCTGAAGTTCTTGCTGGGTTGACTCCCTACTGGGTGTTGACTTGGCCTTGCCTGGGAGTCAGTGTAGTCATGGGCGTGGAAAGCGCTCAGATAAAAGGTGCTCCACCAGGTGATGAAGATGTCTTAAGATCATCTTTAGGCCGGGCGCGGTGGCTCAAGCCTGTAATCCCAGCACTTTGGGAGGCCGAGACGGGCGGATCACGAGGTCAGGAGATCGAGACCATCCTGGCTAACGCGGTGAAACCCCGTCTCTACTAAAAAATACAAAAAAACTAGCTGGGCGAGGTGGCGGGCGCCTGTAGTCCCAGCTACTCGGGAGGCTGAGGCAGGAGAATGGCGTAAATCCGGGAGGCGGAGCTTGCAGGGAGCTGAGATCCGGCCACTGCACTCCAGCCTGGGCGACAGAGCGAGACTCCGTCTAAAAAAAAAAAAAAAAAAAAAAGATCATCTTTAGATAAACAGTAAAACCATTGGTTAAAAGCTGGTCTTACCCACCTTATTTTGTTGTTGTTTGTTTCGTTTTATTTTATTTATTTATTTATTTATTTTTGAGATGAGTCTCGCTCTGTTGCCCAGGCTGGAGTAGAGTGGCGCGATCTGGGCTCACTGCAAGCTCCGCCTCCCGGGTTCAGCCATTCTCCTGCCTCAGCCTCCCAAGTAACTGAGACTACAGGCGCCCGCCACCACGCCTGGCTAATTTTTGTATTTTTAGTAGAGGCAGGGTTTCACCTTGTTAGCCAGGATGGTCTTGATCTTCTGACCTCGTGATCCACCCTTCTCAGCCTCCCAAAGTGCTGGGATTACAGGCGTGAGCCCCCACGCCCAGCTGTTTGTTTCATTTTAGATGTTTCACAGCCTGAAGCTGTGGTTTTAGTCTCTTTCTCTAATGATAAGTGGAAAAGAGGGATGAGGAAGGGGCTTTGCTGGCCCAACCAAAAACAAAGAACCCATGAGTGTACTGTCTCCCTTGGGCACTTGGACACTCCTGCTAGAACATTTAGTAGACGCTGACAATTCCGAGCTAATGTAAAAGCCAAGTCTGGAGGGTCATGGGGTGGGAGACTAGGGTGAGGAAGTTGTTGAAGGAGGCCGGGGGGATGGCAGGGCCTTCATCTAATAGTGACGGTAGCATTTTAGAGCTAGAGGATCTTTATCGATTGTCTAGTTCACATGCATGATTTTAAAAAAAGGAAGCCGAGGCAGGAGGATTGCTTGAGCCCCGGAGTTGGAGACTAGCCCAGGCACCATAGCGAGTCAGCGTCTCTGTTAAATTAATAAATGAAGTCGTGCTCGCTTCGGCAGCACATATACTAAAAAATTGGAACCATACAGAGAAGATTAGCATGGCTCCTGCGCAAGGATGACACACAAATTCGTGAAGCGTTCCACATTTTGCATAGTCTGCGAAGATCATTTCAGTATCTGCTAACTAGCACTAAGGAAATAGTGTGAATCTAAGCAAAAATGGGTGGCACCCAATGACGAAATTGTGGTTTTCATTACAAAAAATAAAAAAAAAAATTAATAAATGAAGTCAAGAAAGGTGAGGCATGGATGGCTTCAGTGATGTGGATAACTCACAGAGAGGTAGCAACGGGGAGGGCCCGAGCCTTGCTTCCGAGGGATTACGCCACGGCTCGCTTGCCCCACCCAAATGCCAAAGGAACTGAGCATTGATAACCAACATAGTGATGTTGGTACCTGGAGCCCCCTCAATGTCCCATGGATCAAGGAGACCAGGTTCCTCCATACAGCTTGTTGAGGGACTTGGTGGGTGCCCCCTGCTCTTGATGTCTTAATACATTGACTGCTGTGCTCAACCCAGACCCAGCCTCTTCCTGGAATTCTCCTTTGGATACGCACAGAAACAGAACCCGGCCTGGCCTTTGAAGCCATTAGCTGTGTGCAGTCACCTGGGACAGTCCTGTAGGTCAGCAGCTGGCAAAGTGCTAGACGCTGGGTTGGGGTTGCTCAGCAGGTCTCAGCCCTGGCTGCCAGCTGGATTCCCCAGGAAGCCCCTATAGCTTCAGATTCAGCAGGTCTGTGTGGATCCCAGTGAAATTGTTTTCAAAGCCTCCCAGGTGTTGTCGATGTGCAGCCAGGGCTGGGGACACCTGTTAGAGAGCGCTGAGTCCTGTAGGACAGGAAGTGGAGAACCTGGGAGAGGGAGAGGCAGAGGTGCGCAAGGAAGCCGTGACTTCGGCCACCTGCACTCACAGCTAGTGGCAGATCACTCCAGGCACACGGCTCCCCCCTGGCCATCCACGTGGAAAGGAACGACAACTGTGCCCGCTTCAGGATTGCTGAGTCAGCTGCTCTGAATGCCTGAGGGCAGCCCTGTGCCCACCCAGCCTGGGTGTGTGTGGTGGCAGTTGTAAACTCGTGAATGAACACCGAGGTCACCTCTGCTGGTAACCTTTGGGCAGGGCTGCTTACAGGTGACTCATGGTGAGAGTGACGCCACCCCATCAGGGTGAGCTCTCAGAAGTCCCATGGGCCTCAGAGGCCCCCTTTGGAAGGAGTGGAGAAGGGATCCTCATATGAGCCATGGATCGGGCTAGAAGATCCTTGTGGGTTGACAATGGTCGTGGTGAGTCCACTGGCTTAGAAAACTCAGGCTGAGGACAGGCCATCAAGGAGCTCCAGATGGCTAAGGCCTTGGAAACACGTGTTGGGCTGTGTCATTCAGCCTGAGAGGAAGGGGGTGATTATCTCCAGGTGCCTCTGGGAGGAATGAATTACTCCGTATAACCAGATAGTCCCAACAGGCAGGGGGACTCTTGTAGAATAAGCCACTCTGTCCTCCTGCGGGTACTCACATTGGGGTAAGGTGGTCTGGGATTTTGACAGACCTGCTGGGAGGTGGGCTATGAGTCATCCAGAAGCTGGGCTGGACCAAGGGATGGGGGAACCTGTAGCCCTAATTCCCTGGGCTGGGATGGGAAGAACATGGTAGGACTCAAGGCTCATGGTGGCCAGGACTTGCACCCCAGCCAGCATGCTGGCCTGTGCTCCTCACCCCATCAGACCCCATGGGCAGGGTGCGCAAGGACCATTCCAGAGAACAAGATGGTAACATTTTGGGTTCCTCCTTTTCTTTTCATTTTCTTTCCTTTCCTTTTCTTTTTTTTTTTTTTTTTTTTTTTTTTTTTGACAGAGTCTTGCTCTGTCACCTAGGCTAGAGTGCAGTGGCACAATCTTGGCTCACTGCAACCTTCACCTCCTGGGTTCAAGCAATTCTCCTGCCTCAGCTTCCCAAGTAGTTGGGCTTACAGGCACCTGCCACCACGCCCAGCTAATTTTTTGTATTTTTAGTAGAGATGGGGTTTCACCATGTTGGCCAGGCTGTTCTTGAACTCCTGACCTCAAGTGATCTGCCCACCTCAGCCTCCCAAAGTGCTGGGCTTACAGGCATGAGCCACTGCATCTGGCCAGGGGTCCCCCTTTCTATAGCAACCCAACCCCCCTGTATGGGGGAGAACCGACTGTTTTCTCTGTACACAAGCTTATGTGACCAAATGTGGGGGCTTTTTCCCACACCAGGCAGTTCTCTGCAGACACCAGCTGGGTGTCCTACAATTTCAACTCAGTTCTGACATGGAGTTAGCGTCAGATCCCACAGTTAAGGGCTCAGCTCCAGAAGACTGCCCCTAACTTCAGGTGTCAGTAGCAAGTCCAGGTTGTCTACTGGCCATAAATTGGAGGCTCCTACAGCCCCTTCCTTGAGTTTGATCACTTGCTGGAAAGGCTCACAGAACTCAGGAAAATAACTTGCTAGGTGACTGGTTTTTAATACAAAGACACAACTCAGGAATAGCCAGATGGAAGAGGTGCATAGAGGAAGGTCTGTGGGAAGGGGTGCAGAGCTCCCATGCCCTCTCTGGGCACTGCCACATTTTCATCAACCTGGAAGCTCTCCTAACCCTGGCCTTTTGGACAGCCTTCATTGTGTAGGCATGATTGATTACATCACTGACCATTAGTGATCAACTCACCCTTCAGCTGTGGTTCTTCCCCAGAGAGTTGGGGGTGCCAACTGTCTAATCATGTGGTTGATTCTCCTGGCAACCAGCCCGCTTCCTGAGGCTATCCAGGAGCCCCAGCCACCTATCATTTATTAGCACACATAAAGACATGTATTACTTTGGAGATTCCAAGGGTTTTAGGAACTGCATGCCAGGAAAGTAGGGAGTGGGGTATGCACAGATCAAATATACATTTCTTAAGTCACAATCCCCTGCCGGGGGCAGATGTGTCTCAGAAAGCCCCTTGCATTGTGTGGGCAGTGAGCCTGTGTTCATCACCCCTCACCCTGTGGTCGTTAACCAGTCAATTGTGAAGGGGACATCAGCATACCCGAGGTACTTGTGAGATGCCTGTTGGGGACAGAGATGGTGTCAGCTGGGTGCTTGCTGGGACAGGTTGGTTATGGATGCTCCCTTCTCTGTCTGTAACACAGGATGCTTTGCACACACAGATGGCTCATTCGGAACACCACCTGGGTACGGCTGCGCTGCAGACCGGGCAGAGGAGCAGCGCCGGCACCAAGACGGGCTGCCCTATATTGATGACTCGCCCTCCTCATCGCCCCACCTCAGCAGCAAGGGCAGGGGCAGCCGGGATGCGCTGGTCTCGGGAGCCCTGGAGTCCACTAAAGCGGTGAGTCCCCATGGTGTACGTGTGGCAGGAGGGCCAGGTGAGGCTCCCTGAAGCGCGGCCCCATGCTCAGGGGTACATAGCAGGTAGGTGGTGGAGCAGCCAATGGTTTGGAAGCCGAGTGGGTTACCAAAAACTCCTTCCTCATCTCTACATGTGGTACACAGACAGCCTGCCAGACGTGTTGGTCAGGGAGATCGGGGGATGCTTTGAACTGAGCATGGAGGAGGCACGCAGCACGTGGTCTTGAGGTTGAGAATGTCACCAGAGGCAACCACCAAAACCAGCAAGACCTGCATAGTGGCATCGGCAACGCTGCTGAGCCGGGTGGTGTCTGGGCTTGGGTCTCTGCTTCATAAAGTTTTCTTGCTCCCTTTTACCAAAGCGTGTGCTGGCTCTATCCATGTGATCAGAGCCTTTCCTGTGAGTTTTCACTTGACCCTCATTAGTAATTCTTGGCCTTGCTGTCACTTCCACTTTACAAATGTGGAACTGAAGTCCAGTGGTGGCTTGCTCAAGGTATCATGGCTAGTGAGCAGCGGCACATTCAGTACGTGCTCTGCCATGCCCTCCGAGAAAGCAGTGAACCTGCGCCTCCACTCACGTGAGGACATAGCCTGGAGTGGTCACAGGCCGGGTGGTGCTGGGCCGCTTGGCCCTGCATGAAGTTCTGACTCCTCTCGCTGGTCCCACAGCTCAGGGGGCTGCTTCAGCAGTGCTCTGGGGCCCAGATGCTCACCCTTTGCCATTGGTGCATATCCCCCAACTCGACCTCTTGGGTTCCTTCCTTCTTGGGCTGAGAAAATCACTGCCCCAGGGCAGTTGCTCCTTTCTGTCTTTTTGGTCCCTGATGACAGATTTCTTCCCCACTCTGCTTAGCTTATTTCTAGATGATTTCCACCCTGACAACACCGTAGCCTGGCACGGTGGCTCACACCTATAAATCCCAGCGACTCAGGAGGCTCAGGTGGGAGAACTGCTTGAGTCCAGGAGCTCGAGACTACAGTGAGCTGTGATTCTCACCACTGCACTCAGCCTGGGCAACACAGCAAGACCCCATCTTAAAAAATAATAATAATAGGCCGGGCGCAGTGGCTCTAGCCTGTAATTCTAGCACTTTGGGAGGCCGAGGCGGGCGGATCACGAGGTCAGGAGATGGAGACCATCCTGGCTAACGTGGTGAAACCCCGTCTCTACTAAAAATAGAAAAAACTAGCCAGGCGTGGTGGCGGGTGCCTGTAGTCCCAGCTACTCGGGAAGCTGAGGCAGAAGAATGGCGTGAACCTGGGAGGCGGAGCTTGTGGTGAGCTGAGCTTGTGCCACTGCACTCCAGCCTGGGCGACAGAGCGAGACTCCGTCTCAAAAAAAAAAAAAAAAAACAATAATAATAATAAAAAGAACAAGAGAGGGATAGACTTTCCCCGGGTTCTATAAGGAAGCTCCAGAAGTGCATCTTCTCACTGAGCTGCTTTTCTCTGGGGCTGACGCGTTAGCTGCAGGCCCGGGACTGCTGCTTATGTATATGCTTTTGTGATTTCTGAAGGCCTTGGTGCTGGGCAGGCTTCTCATCCTGAACTGAGAGGATGGGAGAGGAAGCCAGTGGGTAACATGTACCTGCTCCATGCAGCACACACAGGCTGCTGCCTTAGGTAGCTTCCTATCCCACGTCTAGCGTCAACTTTGTACAGACTAGGAGGTTCAGAGAGGTGAAGTACCTTGCTTGGGCCACGCAGCTCCAGGGTTTGAAACCTTCCTGATTGTTCAGTGGACACACTTTCTCTCCCTCATCTGTCTTGTCTTTCTTGGTGCATCCCCTCTCTTGCTGCTTTGTGAGCGTGGTTTTGGTACTAAGTTCAGGTAGGCTAAGTGCTGAACTTAAGAAAGGCTATTTCTTTCCATCATCCTTGAGGGCTATCTTCACCCAGCCAGTCCTTGATGCACTTCCTGGCCCCGAAAGGAAACTGATCTGCCCACTCAGTGCCCCTGGTCCCTGTCCGGGGGAGGGGGCCTCCCTCCCACACCTGGCTCTGACTTGGAGTACAGCCTTCACCTTTTAGTGCAGGGCTCCTCCTCTGTGAAGCCACTCCAGATTCTGGTCCCCCGACCCCTGCTCCCTGCTTCTACCCTCGCAGGAGCTGTAGACATTTCTCATGGTGCACATCCTGCAGAAGGTTGCACATCTCTGCCTGTCAGGTCCAGGGTTTCCAGTCCCAAGCACGCCCCCTGGCCCAGAGCTGGTCTGAAGAGGAGGGGATTTGATTGGAGAGCTGTGTGTAGCTCCTTTCTAGAAACCTTCTGGTGCTCCTTGCCAGTGGCTGGGGCCCCAGGACAGGTGCCCTTCACTGCTCTGGAGACAAGCATAGCCTTGATTTCCTGGTTTCCCTGCCAGCCAAGCAACAAGCCATGCAAATGTCATCTTTCATTTCTGATCTTTGGTTTGAAGACATGGCTGTCGCTTCCTAGGACACCTCACTTCCCCCAGGGAGCATGGTGATCTTGAGGCCAGAGGCATGCTGATCCTGACCAGCCAGTGGGACGTGGGCATCAGCCTGCTCATCCCCCTCCCCCTGCACGCCACCCACCCCTCGTTTGGTCCCAGATGCTGATCTTGAGTCTTTTGGGCCATGGGGCCACCAGGAAGCCCTCAGGGAACTCTTTGGCAATTTGGGGTCTCGGTGGATTCCTGTGGCACGGGTCTTCTCTGTGAATGCCCGTTCGTAGTGTAGGCAGAGGTTGGACAGAGGCCAGGCGCCCCCTTGCCAGGGGTGCTGTGGGAAGGATTCACACAGGCTGGCCTGTTGCAACAACCTGCAGCCCCAGGACCCTGCACAGAGGCCAGCCCCTTGCCCTCTGTATGCCATGAGGGCCAGGTTCTCGGGGTGTTCGCTGGCTGGGCCGCAGGACAATGTCCAGTCTGTTGCTAATGAAAATCTGCCCTTGCCGAGAGCAGAAGAGGGTCCTTTTTCCAGCAGCGGTGCTCACTGCACACTCCCAGCCCGGAGCAGCCTGCCCCTTGCAGCCAGGGTTTTGCACCCTGATCACCACTGGACTCCCCCAGATTAGGCAGACTAGGAGGAGGGACTAGAAGGGGCCTCCTTGCGCTCTGCCCTGTCCTGAAGCTCAGTTCCAGCTCCCGCCCTCAGCTCACCTGTGGGCCTGGCAGCAGTCAGCTGACAACAGTTTTATTCACCTCGTTCTCTGTCAGCTTTTCCTGCTTGGTTGTCACAAGCTCATTTTGTTTTGTGGGTTCTTTGTTGGCTTTTATTTAGCCTCAGGTTTTGTGTTTGTACCTGCCTGGGTAGGATCATGGTAGGAGGTACTTCCTTCCATGTCACTAACTTCTTTTTCCAATTTCCCTTTACCTCCGGCTTCCTACCCGCCCCAGCCTCCCTGCCTGCCTCCATGGCCCTCCCTGCATTCACGTCCTTTCCCTTAACTGGCACGAGCAGAGTTCTGAGTTATAAATAGCCCCAGGCTGGGCCCTGCCCTTTGCTCTCTCATTTTCTCTCCGTGGACTTGGCTGGTTTCTGAGCCATCCCTGTCTGATGCCACCAGGACTCTAGAAGATTATTAGGAGAAGTGCCCTCATCCTGAGTCTTGTCTCCACCCCACCCAGTCCATGCCCTGGGCCAGATGTTCCCTGAGCGGCCCTTCCCTTCAGAATAGGGAGGGAGAGCTAGACTCTGCCTTCCTGCCTGCACTGTTTTTCCTCCTGGCTTTCCAAACCATGTGGACAGAACGAGACACAGTGCTCCCACCCACGCGGGCACAAGCATCTCACACTGGGTGGGGCCTTCACACTGGGTGGGGCCTTCATGGGCTCTGCAGCCGTAGCCACCTCCCTGGGCCCTGCAGGCCCTTTCGTACTCATAGTAGCAAGGTTGTCCTCAGAACATGAGCAGGGCTGGCAGGCTGGGTGGGTGGGTGGCCCTGCCCAGGGGGCCCACCATTCCCTTAACCTCTTCTCTCATGGAGCAGGGAGCGGCATCTGCACATGGTAGGAGGCACCTGCAGGGGCAGCTGGGGGCTGCTTTCCCCAAGACTCCACCATTCATGATGGGCAGAGAGGGAGTGTCATAGGCCACCCCAC
The DNA here is from genome assembly GCF_000951045.1 of Mandrillus leucophaeus. Taxonomy (NCBI): domain Eukaryota; kingdom Metazoa; phylum Chordata; class Mammalia; order Primates; family Cercopithecidae; genus Mandrillus; species Mandrillus leucophaeus. The sequence goes on along the minus strand of NW_012103687.1, from coordinate 874,672 downwards.
CCTATGTGTGTGTGCAACGTGGGCAGCAGACTTGCTGAACTTGGGAAGCATTTCAGGGCACCGAGGCAGGCTCAATTGACAGTCCTGGGTTCCTTGGACCCAGTTGTCTCCAAGTGAGAGTATGGAGACCCTGAAGGAGCCCTCAGAGATTCATAAAAACACAGCCAATACTAGGATACAGCCAGGTCTTTGAGATCCACTCACTGATTTATTAAACGAATCTTAATTGAGCACCTGGGTGTTCCAGGCACTGTGCTAGGCAAGGAGATTCCCAGCTCAGCACAGCCATGGCCTGGATCCTACCTGCAGAGCCACTGCCTACCCTGCCGGGGGGACAGGTGTGCGTGGGACCTGCGTTTCCTTTTCCTTGGAGCTGCTGTCCACCCAGATCTTGATGGCTGTCCCCCCCACACACATATGTACATGTGTATAAATGCATGTATATACACACGTATACACAGGCACCCGGGCATGCTGACAGCTCATGCATACATTCACACAAGTGTGCACACACTTAGGAGATTCCCAGGGCAAAATGGTGACCCAGGAAGGCTTTTTAGATGGTCCCAGTGGGCAAGTGAAGATGTGTGGTCCAAGCCCCAGGGACTCAAGTGGGGCACAGGGTGGGGCTCCCCGCCCCCAGGCAGTGGAGGCTCAGGACCGGAGTGCATTTGCCTGAGACCATGGGGCAGGCCAGGCCCTGGGTGCTTTGTGTTGAACCTGCTGTCCATGCCATGACATGCCTCCCTTCTAGTGGGCCAGGGAAATAGGACAGCAGGGTTGAAGTAGGCAGGGGCTGTGCTGGGACCCTGATTCCAAATTCTACAGATAGCATCAGGCCTGAGGTAACCTCAGTCAGATCCTTCCTGAAACCCATCAGTTCTCACTGGAGGTGATTCTGCTCCCAGGGCATGTGTGGCAGCGCTGGGAGACATTTGTGCCTGCCACACATCGGGGGAGAGGGTATTACTCACATACGGTAGGTAGAGGCAAGGATGCTTCACAGAATCCTACAAGGCGCAGGATGCCACACAGCCCCTGACAGACTCCTCCAGGCCTAGATGTCAGCGGGGCCAACGAGGAGCCTGCCCGCAGCCAGTGATTTTCCCTGAAAGTGGGAAAGTGAGTGATCAGGGACCGCCACCCCAGTTCCATACCTGTGAGCCCAGCAATCAGTGGAGAAGTGGGTGGGGCTGTCACAGACACCAGACCTGACCCCCCTCCCCCGCCCCGCGCGCACGCACACACAAACACACACGCATGCACTCACGCACTTTCTTCTGCCTGCAGGCAGGGCCAGTGGGCACAGGCGGGACAGAGGGAGCATGGCTTCAGCCCGGTGGAGCACTGAGATCTGCCATGGGCACGGCCAGCCTCCAACATTGCCAGTGGCCAGGGAGCAGACGGGAGTGACCAGGAAGTCAGGCGGCGGTTTCTGTGGCCTTTGGCGTCGTCATCTTTGGTGTCATGCCTTTGCGGGGACTGTTGTAACAAAGCACCGCAGACTAGCGGGCTTAAAGAACAGGAGTTTACTTTCTCATAGCCCCGGAGGCCTGAAGTCCAAGATCAAGGGGTGGGCAGGGTTGATTTCTTCTCTGGCCCCTCTCGTGGACTTGTCTTCTCTGTGTGTCTTCACATGATGTTCCCTCCATTTGAGTCTGTGTCCTAATCTCTTTTACCAGCACTCCGGTCCTGGTGGGGTGCCGTGGCTCATGCCTGTAATCCCAACACTCTGGGAGGCTGAGGTGGAAGGACTGCTTGAGCTCAGGAGTTTGAGACCAGCCTGGGCAACATGGCAAGACCTTGTTTACACACACACACACAAAAATTTTTTTTTTGAGGTGGGGTTTCGCTCTTATTGCCCAGGCTGGAGTGCCATGGCATGGTCTCGGCTCACTGCAACCTCCCCCTCCCATGTTCAGGCAATGCTTCTGCCTCTGTCTCCCAAGTAGCGGGGATTACAGGTGCCTGCCACCACACACGGCTAATTTTTGTATTTTTAGTAGAGACAGGGTTTCACCTTGTTGGCCAGGCTGGTGATCTCGAACTCCTGACCTCAGGTGATCCACCCGCCTTGGCCTTCCAAATTGCTGGGATTATAGGCGTGAGACATTGCGCCTGGACCCCACAAAAATGTTTAAGTTAGCAGAGCAAGGTGGTGGGTGCATGAGGTCCCAGCTACTTGGGAGGCTCAGGTGGGAGGTTTGCTTAAGCCTGGGCTCTCAAGACTGCAGTAAGCTGTGACTGTGCCACAGCACTCCAGCCTGAGTGACAGAGCGAGACGTCGTCTCAAAAAGAAAAGAATGAGACACATGGAATCTTTTGGCTTCAGTTTAGCTTAATCACCTCTTTAAAGGCCCTGCTTTCAGATCTAGTAACGCTCTAAGGTACTGGGGGTTAGGGCTTCAACATGAATCTGAGTGGGGAGGGGAGACATTATCATAACTAGGATTAGAAGGTGGCCTCCCATGGTCTCTGTCCCCTACTTCAACATCCAACAATGTGTCAGCTTCATCATTTGGAGACAAAAACAGTAGAGCTTCCCTGAACTTTCAGCAGGGATGCTAATGGGAAGGGGGACTTTGTCAAAGCCCTCGTGCAAGAGGGTCCCTGCCAGTGATGTCGGGGTCTGAAAAGCAGGGTCAGGGAACACAGGCCTTGAGCCCCAGGGACAGGGTTCTTCTGGAGCAGGTGGTAGCAGTCCCTGTGGCTGGGAGGGAGGGCATCTGGAGAAGGCGGTGCTGCCTGGAGGGCGTCAGTCGAAGGGTCACGTGGCAGCAGCAGTCAGAGAATCCAGGTGAGGAGGGCCCCAGGTGAGCAGTGGGGAGTGGAGCTTGGCTGCAGCAGGAGCCAGGTGGCCATGCTGTGGGTTCCGACGCCCCCTCGGCTCAGAGCCGCCTCCTCCTTCCTCGACTGTGTGAGGCAGCTGCTCTTGGGTTGCAGGCAGAAGGTGTGGAGCGAGGCCTGGCCCGGCCTGCTCCACACCAAACTCTGTTTCGCGGTCTGGCAAGACTAAGGGTGGCCCTGGGCGTTGCCAGATGAACCCCTGGGATTCTCAGCGACCACGAGCATGTGGCTTAGTATGTGTGGAGGGTCCCCTGCCTCTCTAATTCCATGTGGAGCCTTCATGGGGGCAGGGGTTTGTCCAGAGGTCAACAAGCTGGCCCTCCTCTCTCAGAGGGCCCTGATGCAAGCATCCCCCTACCGCCCTTCCAGGCTGACTTCTGTCTGTTTCTCCTGCAGAGTGAGCTGGACTTGGAAAAGGGCCTGGAGATGAGAAAATGGGTCCTGTCTGGAATCCTGGCTAGTGAGGAGACTTACCTGAGCCACCTGGAGGCACTGCTGCTGGTGAGGAGGGTTTAGGGAGCTGAGCAGGGCAGGAAGGGGGAGGATGACAGGGTTGGGGAGCCTCTTTGCCCTTAAGTCCTAGGTCAGCTGTCAGAGCCTGGGTGCAGCTCGCCATCCCTGGAGTGGATACCAGTGGAAGACTGAGTTGCCAAACCAAGCTGGTTTTAAAATTGTATTTGTTATGTAATTTAAAAATAAAAGTGCATATGTCAGGTAACCATGACTGTCTACTGTCATACAATGCACCCGACAGATGGCAGCCCCTCTCACCTGTGCTACCTCACCTGTGTCCTGTTTCAGCCCATGAAGCCTTTGAAAGCTGCTGCCACCACCTCTCAGCCGGTACTGACGAGTCAGCAGATTGAGACCATCTTCTTCAAAGTGCCTGAGCTCTATGAGATCCACAAGGAGTTCTATGATGGGCTCTTTCCCCGCGTGCAGCAGTGGAGCCACCAGCAGCGGGTGGGCGACCTCTTCCAGAAGCTGGTGAGTGACCCAGGGCCGGTTCTGGGACTACAGGCATGTACCACCACATCCAGCTAATGTTTTGTGTTTTTAGTAGAGACAGGTTTTTGCTATGTTGGCCAGTCTGGTCTCGAACTCCCAGCCTCAAATGATCCACCCGACTTGGCCTCCCAAAGTACTGAGATTACAGGCGTGAGCCACCATGCCCAGCCTTTTTTGTTTGTTTGTTCTTTGGTTTGTTTTTTAATTTGTATTTATTTAGATAGGTATTTTTAGAAAGAGCTGGGGACTCCCTGCGTTGTCCAGGCTGGAGTGCAGTGGCTCTTCACAGGCATGATTCCACTGCTCATCAGCATGGGAGTTTTGACCTCCTTCGTTTCCAATCTTGGTTGTTTCACTCCTTAGGCAAACTGGTGGTTCCCGATTCCTGGGAGGTCACCATATCGATGCCAAACTTAGTATGTAGTGCACTGCAGCTCAGAACTCCTGACTGAAGCCATCCTCCGGCCTCAGCCTTCAGCATGGCTGGGACTACAGGTGCGCGCCGCCACACCCTGTGTGCACACACTTTCCCTGAAGCAGGCTTCCTCCACTGGGAAACAAGTCCTCTAGGGGCAGGTGTGGCCGGAGGCCAGGCCCCCTCTAAGCGTGAAGAGCATGTGATTC
>NW_012103687.1:864790-870143 GCF_000951045.1 Mandrillus leucophaeus | reverse complement strand
AGGAGGGCCCCAGGTGAGCAGTGGGGAGTGGAGCTTGGCTGCAGCAGGAGCCAGGTGGCCATGCTGTGGGTTCCGACGCCCCCTCGGCTCAGAGCCGCCTCCTCCTTCCTCGACTGTGTGAGGCAGCTGCTCTTGGGTTGCAGGCAGAAGGTGTGGAGCGAGGCCTGGCCCGGCCTGCTCCACACCAAACTCTGTTTCGCGGTCTGGCAAGACTAAGGGTGGCCCTGGGCGTTGCCAGATGAACCCCTGGGATTCTCAGCGACCACGAGCATGTGGCTTAGTATGTGTGGAGGGTCCCCTGCCTCTCTAATTCCATGTGGAGCCTTCATGGGGGCAGGGGTTTGTCCAGAGGTCAACAAGCTGGCCCTCCTCTCTCAGAGGGCCCTGATGCAAGCATCCCCCTACCGCCCTTCCAGGCTGACTTCTGTCTGTTTCTCCTGCAGAGTGAGCTGGACTTGGAAAAGGGCCTGGAGATGAGAAAATGGGTCCTGTCTGGAATCCTGGCTAGTGAGGAGACTTACCTGAGCCACCTGGAGGCACTGCTGCTGGTGAGGAGGGTTTAGGGAGCTGAGCAGGGCAGGAAGGGGGAGGATGACAGGGTTGGGGAGCCTCTTTGCCCTTAAGTCCTAGGTCAGCTGTCAGAGCCTGGGTGCAGCTTGCCATCCCTGGAGTGGATACCAGTGGAAGACTGAGTTGCCAAACCAAGCTGGTTTTAAAATTGTATTTGTTATGTAATTTAAAAATAAAAGTGCATATGTCAGGTAACCATGACTGTCTACTGTCATACAATGCACCCGACAGATGGCAGCCCCTCTCACCTGTGCTACCTCACCTGTGTCCTGTTTCAGCCCATGAAGCCTTTGAAAGCTGCTGCCACCACCTCTCAGCCGGTACTGACGAGTCAGCAGATTGAGACCATCTTCTTCAAAGTGCCTGAGCTCTATGAGATCCACAAGGAGTTCTATGATGGGCTCTTTCCCCGCGTGCAGCAGTGGAGCCACCAGCAGCGGGTGGGCGACCTCTTCCAGAAGCTGGTGAGTGACCCAGGGCCGGTTCTGGGACTACAGGCATGTACCACCACATCCAGCTAATGTTTTGTGTTTTTAGTAGAGACAGGTTTTTGCTATGTTGGCCAGTCTGGTCTCGAACTCCCAGCCTCAAATGATCCACCCGACTTGGCCTCCCAAAGTACTGAGATTACAGGCGTGAGCCACCATGCCCAGCCTTTTTTGTTTGTTTGTTCTTTGGTTTGTTTTTTAATTTGTATTTATTTAGATAGGTATTTTTAGAAAGAGCTGGGGACTCCCTGCGTTGTCCAGGCTGGAGTGCAGTGGCTCTTCACAGGCATGATTCCACTGCTCATCAGCATGGGAGTTTTGACCTCCTTCGTTTCCAATCTTGGTTGTTTCACTCCTTAGGCAAACTGGTGGTTCCCGATTCCTGGGAGGTCACCATATCGATGCCAAACTTAGTATGTAGTGCACTGCAGCCCAGAACTCCTGACTGAAGCCATCCTCCGGCCTCAGCCTTCAGCATGGCTGGGACTACAGGTGCGCGCCGCCACACCCTGTGTGCACACACTTTCCCTGAAGCAGGCTTCCTCCACTGGGAAACAAGTCCTCTAGGGGCAGGTGTGGCCGGAGGCCAGGCCCCCTCTAAGCGTGAAGAGCATGTGATTCCTTACAAGCCCTGCCCCCAGCACTTCTGGACTGCTGAGATACCCAGCTCTGGCCTTGGGCCTCCCCTTGGCTGATGCTGGGGACTGAGTTTTCTGCTCTGAGGTGTGGCTTTCCTGTAGGGGGACCCCTCCCTCTGCCACCCTGTGCTGCAGAACCCCCAAACTCCAAGCCAGAGCTAAGGCTTGAGGAACACACAAGGCACTTACTTTGTTCCAGTTCTTGCTTCCTGGGGCTCTTCCCGCCATGGCCAGAGAGCAGGAGGCTGTATTTTGATATATGCTGCCCCCTCCATCTTTGAAGGCCCCCCCGCCCCAATTTCTCCCTGTGTGTGTCAGCAGTTTTAAACCTAGTGGAGGGTGGTGGCTCAGGCTGGGCTCCGCGTCAGGAACCCCCCCGCCCCCACCAACGGTGGCCTGGGCGAGGGCGGGGGGCGTAGAGGCAAGGAAGCTGCAGAAAGGGAGAGTGGTGAGGGGGAAGTGAAGGAAGGGGAAGAGGAAGGGAAAAGCGAGCGAGAGGGGCAAGGAGGAAGAGGAAGCGGGGCGGAAGGGAAGCCCGGGCCGCAGACGGCGAAGAAGACAGTGGGGCTGGGGGTTGAGGCAGGAGCGAGGGCATGCCCAAGAGAGGAAACAGGGAGGCGGAAGCATGGAGGAAGGGGCAAGAGACATCATCAAAAGAGATGAGGGGAGCTCAGGGGCCGGGAAGGAGGCACATGGAAGAGTATGGGAAGAAGGAGGAATGGAGAGTCAGGGCTAGGCATTGGGAGGGCGCCAGGCTGAGAAGAGCACAAGGACGAGGGGGTCAGGCTTGGGCCTACATCTCCGGGACAGGGGTGGCCATGGTCGTGGCAGCCAGGGAGGAGGAGGCGGCGGCAGCTCGGGAGTCTGCCGCCTGCCCGGCTGCAGGGTCTACGCTCTGGCGCCTGCCGGAGGTGCTGCTGCTGCTCACCTGCTCTCACCTGGACATGCGGGCCCTCGGCTGCCTGGCCCAGGTGTGCCGCTGGCTACGGCCCTTCACCGGCTGCGACCTGTTCTGGGAGTCTTTGCTGGGCATGATGAGGACATTTGCCACTTTGTGCTGGCCAGCTTGCATATTGTCAGTGCAGGAGGAGATGGGAAGATTGGCGTTGGTAAGATTCACAGCACCTTCACTGTCAAGTACTCGGCTCATGGACAGGAGGTGAACTGTGTGGATTGCAAAGGGGGCATCACTGTGAGTGGCTCCAGGGACAGGATGGCCGAGGTGTGGCCTTTGGCCTCAGGCTGGCTGGAGCAGTGTTTACACACCATCCAGATTGAAGACTGAGTCTGGTCCATTGCTATCAGCCCATTACTCAGCTCTTTTGTGACAGGGACGGCTTGTTGCGGGCACTTCTCACCCCTGAGAGTCTGGGACCTCAACAGTGGGCAACTGATGACATACTTGGGCAGTGACTTTCTCCCAGGGGCTGGGGTGCTGGATGTCATGTATGAGTCCCCTTTCACACTCTTGTCCTGTGGCTATGACACCTACGTTCGCTACTGGGACCTCTGTACCAGTGTCCGGAAAGGTGTCATGGAGTGGGAGGAGCCCCACAGCAGCACCCTGTACTGTCTGCAGACAGATGGCAACCACTTGCTGGCCACAGGTTCCTCCTACTACAGTGTTGTACAGCTGTGAGACCGGTGCCAAAGGGCCTGCGGCTGCCTGCACACCTTCCCGCTGACATCAACCCCCTTCAGCAGCCCTGTGTACTGCCTGCGTCTCACCACCAAGCATCTCTATGCTGCACTGTCTTATGACCTCCACGTCCTGGATTTTCAAAACCCATGACTGTCGGGGCCACCCCTGCCTGTGGGCCAAGGAGACCAGCGAGTCAGGGACCTCTCTTGCCTGGAGGGTACAGTGATAGCTCCTCCCCACTGCCCCACTGTCCTCCTGGGCCTGTGACCCCAGTGCTCAGGCACCTTACACTAGAGGCTTCTGACTCCTGGGGCTTTGGGGCTTACCAGAGATGTAGTCCCTCCCAGGAACCTGTTGGAGAGGCAGGACCTGCTGCTTTAGAGGAATGAGGCTGAACCCAGGCTTTGCGACCCTGTTTGGCCAGAGCAAGGATCTGGCCTGGAGAGGCCCATCCTACATCCCTTGTTAGAGCCACGATAGCCTACGGAGTGAGGTGAGATGCTCCCACCTTCCCAGATGGTTCCTTTCTGCCCCTTCCTGGAAAGAAGGATGAGGCTGCCAGTAGCTGGCTGGCACCAGCCAGACCTCACCCTTGATTAACCTCTCGGGGCCAGGGGTTCATTCCTGGGGCACCGTGGCCTGGTTTTGCCTTGAAACCAAGAAAGGGCAAAGGGAACCCAGCAGTTCTGAGTGAGTTCTGAGCCAGCCCTGACTCAATCTGGCTGTTGAGACATGCTACAGTTTTCATTTTTGTAAAAATAAAGCTTGATTGTTCAATTGTTCACAGAAAAAAAAAAAAGCAAACACCTAGCGGACGTGACTTGGCCTGCCGCCCTCCTGAGAAACGGAGAATCGTGGTGTTGGGGAAAAAAAACACATATCCAGAGCTCTTCCCCAAATAATATTCGGAAATCACTCAGAGACTTTTTTAAAATTTTAATATCTCAGAAACACTGGAATTTAACTTTGGGAAGTTTCCGCTGGCTTCCCTGGAGGCCTTGAGGTACCTTCATGTGTCAGATGATGCAGCCGGAAGACTCGGGGGAGAGGCTGGGGTTGCAGTGGGAAGCTGTTCCCCAAAACCATGAGCTGAGTACTCATGTGTGTTCAACCTGGGCTGGGTGCTGGGGACTCCTCAAGGACAGATAGGCCCAGTGCCTGCCCTTGTCCCCATGACCAGCTCAGTAGGGTTGGCCCAGCATCGCTCCGTCAGGCTTCCCAGTTGGACAAGTCTTAGAACCAAAGGAGCTCTCAGTGCCCTGCCCAGCTCCGGTGCCTCTTCCAAGCCCAGAAACTCGTGATCCTCGTCCAGTGGTTCAGAAAGCCAGACTCAAATGCGGCTCCTGCCACCTCCTCCTGTGGGGCTGTGCGGGCTGACTTCCCTGCTCTGGGTTATGTTTCTGGCTGAAGTTTTCACAACTCAGAGTTTTTATTTTTCCAATTATTTCAAACTTACAGGAGAGCTGTAAGAATGGGGCAAAGAGCTTTAGTATAGCCTTCACCCAGATACACTGATTGTAACTTTTTGCCACATTTGCTTTATCTCTTTCTGTGCACACACAGATGCACATGCACATACACACACACACACACACAAGCACAAGATGTTTTGCCCCCTGAATACTTCATTGTATATTTGCTAAGAACAAGGATATTCTCTCCTATAACCCACAGTACAATTTGTCAAATTCAGGAAATTTCACATTCATAAGATACTATTATTTAATATGTAGTTCATATAAATTTCCCCCAAGTTAACAGTTGCATTCTTCACAGCTGTTTTCATTCCCTGATTCAGGCCCCGGTTTAAGATCATGTTATGTACTTGGTTGTCACATCTCTCTAGTCTCCTTCAATCTGTACCAGTTCCTTAGACTTTGCTTGTCTTCCATGACCTTGACTTCTTTTTTTTTTTTTTTCCCTTGAGATAGAGTCTCCCTCTGTCACCCAAGCTGGAGTGCAGTGGCACAATCTCAGCTCACTGTACCCTCCACCTCCCCAGGAGAACAGAGTGC
>NW_012103687.1:854917-864444 GCF_000951045.1 Mandrillus leucophaeus | reverse complement strand
GTGGCCGGGATTATAGGCATCTGCAATTACGCCTGGCCAATTTTGGTATTTTCAGTAGAAACAGGGTATTGCCATGTTGGCCAGGCTGTTCTTGAACTCCTGACCTCAAGTGATCTGCCTGCCTTGGCCTCCCAAAGTGCTAGGATTACAGGCATGAGCTGCCATGCCCAGCCAACCTTGACCGAGCACAGACCTCCTCGGGTTTGCCAGTTTCCTCAGGAATAGCTTCACGTTCTGTGTAACAGTACCACAGCAGCGAGGCTGTGTGCTTCTCAGTGCATCAGACCGGAGGCACGTTTTTGATTAGCGAAAAATGTGGGAAGGAATTGCTTAGAACTTCTCACAAGCCACCTGGAAGATGTGAGCTCCTGGAGCAGGAGGGAGGAAAAGTCTTGAAAGGAGTCCTTCTCCCAAGACCCCCGAGACCCTGCTCAGCTGTCAGCTCTTCTGAGAGGCTGTCCTGGTCCTGACCACATTCTTGAAAGCAGCCTCGTCACTCTCAGCCCCTGTCCCGCTTGTAACCATCTGCCATTACATTCCTTGTGTGTATTCATGCATGTGTTTATAAGCACTCTCCTGTTAGAACACCAGCTTCGGAGGGCAGCGCTGTGTCTGAGTTGTTTACCACTGTGGTGACAAGGCCTAAAGCAGGCCCTTAGTTTGACTGGGAGGCACTCAGTGACTTGCAGAGGAGGGAAAGAAGGAAGAGCTCTGGGCCTCATCACTGCATGGATGAGGAAGAACCTAGAATTGGAGGACGCAAGGACTCCTCCGGGTGGTCAGCATGGCAGGGGCCTGGCAGGTGTCTTCTGGCTGCTACCCTTTCCTCATACACTCTAAGCCCCTTCTTGCAGCCCCTGTAGGGAGCAGGGCCAGAATATCAGACAGTGCCAAGGGTGCCTGGTTTATCCAGCATCTGGGATTGTCATCTGTAGAAACATAAAATTCAATATAGATGCAAATGCACATGGAAATAAAATTTAGGTTTGACACAAAACAAATGCCAGGAGCCGTGAATGCCTTGGGCTTCCAGCTTGCAGTCAACTACAGTGGGAGTCTCCAACCCTAACCAGTGTGTCCCCTGGGTCTGCCCTTACACTCCCCAGGCCTGGGTTTGCTGGTTTTTCCCTCGCTGCCCATAAAGGTGTTGTGGGGCCCAGAGAGGGAGGTGTCTGCCGCACTCACACACAAGGCAAATTGTTGCTGAATTGAGTGCGTGTCTGAGCAGTGAGGAGCGCTCTTATTGCCATTGGTTTCATAAAGAACAAACAGAACACCTCTCGCCTTACAGCCAGTCTCCCCCCGCCAGGTGTGCAGCATGACACCTGAGCACCCTCACCAGGCCCAGGATGGGATCGTGTCTGTGCAGCAGGAGGCTCTCCTCTGCAAAAGCAGCCGGACTTGGCATTTCTTATGCGTCTGAAGGGACTGGACATGGCGTGGAACACCATGGGTGGGATGGGGGGTGACCTCCGTTTCCAGGGTACACTCCTGCAGCCAGAATGAGAAGGTGCTGCGTGCAGACACTTGTCCAGATTCACTGACAATCTTGAACTTCAGCTGCCGCTCATGGCACCATTTCAGCGAATGGGGTGGGAGGAATAAGTAGCTCTGGAAGGGAACTGTTACCTGCCTGGTGCTGTGAGTCACTTCTCAGCATGTCATTTTGGGAGCGGGAAGTGTGCTGGGTGCGTGGGGAGGGAAGCAGGTGGGAGGGAGCAGCATGGAAGTGCCAAGGCCTCTGCAGCCTGTGAGCCGTCTGCTGCCCCTGGAGTTTCTGCAGAGCTGTGCACAGGAGCCTGCTCTTCTGAAAGGTGGGGGAGCAGCAGCACCTGTCCCACTCTTTCTTCCTTCCTCCCCCTCAGGCCAGCCAGCTGGGTGTGTACCGGGCCTTTGTGGACAACTACGGAGTTGCCATGGAAATGGCTGAGAAGTGCTGTCAGGCCAATGCTCAGTTTGCAGAAATCTCTGAGGTAATGCCTTGATGCTCTTCAGACAGGTGCACCGCTGACTCCCACCTGTACCCTCCACCTCCCCAGGAGAACAGAGTGCACCAGATCAAGATCTGGTCGTGAACCACAGGTGTTTCCAGATTCTGTTGGGTTCATTGCGTCAGCGCTATGCTGGGGATGCTGTTGTGCCCAGACAGAAGGAGCAGCCCACAGGGTGTCCGGCCTCCCCAGGGGCGAGGGCCTGATTCTGGGGGTTGGCTGGGTTCCAGGGACACTGCACTGTCTGTCTGCAGTGAGGGGTGTCTGTAGTTCTGCCCGTTAACAGCTCTCACCACAGGAGTCCTGAGGCTGACTTTGTACCTGCCACTGGAGGCAAGCCTGGAGGTGTCCCACTTTTCCTTTTCTAGCCTGCCAGACCTTGAGAGCATTGAGGAAGCATTGAGGGGCTAGTGCCATGGGGCGAGGGCTCATGTCACCTGTGCTTTGTAGACCCACATGCAGGAGCAAAGCGACAGGTTGGAGCTGCCCTACCCCAGGCCCTGGGTCTGAGAGGCTGCTGACTCCCTGCCTGCATTTAGCCCCAGGAAGCTGAAACCTCAAACCATGCAGTGTTAGCACCCAGGGCCTCGAAAGACTCATTCAGAAACAGAGACCATGAATGGGCCGTTCAGGCAGAAGCCAGCCGCACCCCTGGGTCTGCACTCTCCAGACTGGGGTTCTTCCTGCCCTTCCCCAGCCTGTCTGCCTGGTGGCCACTCTGCATTGTTTTCCTCTTCGGGGTCCCTTGCTGCTTCATGAGCCCCCCATCTCACTGTAGCTTTGCCTTCTGACTTGGCTTTCCCCCACCCAGCAAGGGTTCTGAGGAGAAAGCCCTCCAGGTGAGAACCGCAGGGTTAGAAAGAGACATGCGCACTAGAAATAGGGAGTGAATGCGGTCACCCTTGCTGGGACACACCCTCAGCTGTCACCCCTAGGCTTTGTTCCTGAGGCTTTGTGCCGTCTTATTGTTTATTGCAGGATGGAGCATCACGGGCTTCGCTCTGATGTCTCCAGTGGTGACAGTACCTGCCGCCCTGTTCCTCCAGAGTCTGTGGGGCACCCTGCTCCGCCAGGTGCTGCTGGTAACAGGCTCTGCATGCATCTGGGGCTGCAGCTCCCTCCCCACTGCCAGACTCCCTCTGGACCATTCAATCTATTCTCTTTTCCTTTTTCATTAAACTAGCAACCCTCCTCCCCAACAGCTGGAATGATGGCACCGAATTTCAAGTGACCCTGACAAATCAGGGACCTGATTTTTTAAGAGCAGGTTACAGTTAGGTGGACAAGTCTAAGTTCACCTGGACAGGTTTCTGCAGAGGAGGGAGGAAACACCATGGGACGCCACCTGGGGATCACGTGGTCCCACCAACCATGCACCGGTGGATTCTGAGCTGTGGCTGAAATGCGGGGAGTGGGATGGGGCTCAGGACCAGCTGCAAACCGACCCACCGTGAAGGTTTGTGGCACCTGCACCGTCAGGGCGACTTGCACTTTGTTCTCGGTGTTTCAAAAAAGACCCAGAAGAATTGGAGCCACCCAAAGACAGCAGAGTCAAACTCAAGGAAGAGAAAGCAGCAAGCCCTGTGGAGGTGTAGGGGGTCAGTGCTCAGGCATGGGAGTTCGAGGATCACCCTCAAGTACGGGAAGGAGTGGAGTAGTGTCCATCTTCTCCTGGGACAGTCCTGAGAGATGGGCAGCATCATTAGAACTGGTTCCATGGAACGCCAGCTCTCCAGACAGTGGGTAATAAGAATTACATGAAAAGGGCTTTGGGAGTCAGGCCAGTTTGGGAAATACAGGGTTAAACCAAACTCATAAGTTTTCTTGAGGCAGGTGTTCCTGGAGCTCCTAGATAACTCCCAAGCATAGCACTGTCCACGGATACGTGGGCCGCCTCCCAGGCTCGTGTGAGCCCAGCACCTGGTTTTTGCAGTCTTTTGTGTGGCTCTCCCACCCCCTCACACCCTTTGGGAACTGCTGAGTCAGATGTACAGAGGAAAAATCACTGCGAGGGCTGTTAAACTCTCAGGAAAGGTACCAAAGTGCATGGCAGCGTTTGGCCCCAGTGAGCTGGAAAACACTGTCTTTTGGTCTTGAGATGTTTCCTGCAGCACAAGAGGTTGGCAGAGCAACCTCAGAACCTCTTCCGTCTCTGCTGTTTATGCTTTTGTTCAGAAGCTTAGTACCAGAAATTAATCTCAGCTCCTTCCCAGAGGATTTTAGGCACACAGGATCTTTTATTCTACATTTCTTTTGTGATGCTTTCAACGCAGTTGTATCAAAACAGCCTAGGCTGTTCACTTACAAGCCCTGCTTTTGCCCTGGGAATCTTAGCACCTCATTTTTTAGTAAGTACACTTGCAAATCCGGAGAGGGCAGGTGGAGTTATAATCCAGTGTCAGTCTGCAGTGGTGGGCCTGCCCTGGCCGTCTCCAAATATGAGTGCTCTTCTGAACCACCAGCCCCCTGCATGCTGTCTAATTGCCCCAAGAAAACAGTGACGTGTGTTTAGGAGCATGCTCCTGTTGGCCTCCATTTACAGGATTCTCTGTGTCAGAGGATCTCAGCCAGGCATGATTTTGTTCACAAGGGACACTTGGCAATGCCTGGAGATATTTTTGGATGTCACAACAGCAGGAAGGCAGGCATGCTCCTGTACCTATAGGTAGAGGCCAGGGCAGCTGCTCAGCACCCTATGGTGCCCAGGAAAGCTGCTTAGAGAATTTGTAGCGCAAAATGTCAACAGTGCCCTGGCAGAGAAGCCCTGTCCCAGGTAGACCGCAGCATCCAGGGCATCCTGCATGCTCAGCTTGCTCGTGTGTCCCTGCACACCCTGTGATTTCAGTCTCAGCTCAGAATGCGCCTGGGGTTTGTTGCAGTGAGGAGGGAAAGCTGAAACTGCTGCCAAAGGGGGAACGTTCTGCATCAAAGCTACTCTGTCATCTGTGCGAACATGCGCTTTTCTCTCTGCAGAACCTGAGAGCCAGAAGCAACAAAGATGCCAAGGATCCAACCACCAAGAACTCTCTAGAAAGTGAGTTCTGCATGCTGAGGTCTCTGTGTGCCCTTGTCAGGGAGGCTGCTGCTGGCAGAGGGGGCGTCATGGAAAAGCAGACACAGTGCCCAGTTGGGTCACCCCTTGGCACCTTCCCTGTTCTGCTCTTCAAATACAGTGGGGACGAGGAAAGAACAATTCAGGGAGGGCAGGGAAGGATACCATCAGTACCAGTTCGCCACCAAGAGTAGCAACAAGGTGCTGCTTAAATTGACTTAAATGTCATCCTGTTGACCCCAGTGGCCTTGTAAGGAGGATTTTTTTTTTTTTGAGGCAGAGTTTCGGTTCACTGCAACCTCTGCCTCCCGGGTTCAAGTGATCCTCCTGCTTCACCCTCCCGAGTAGCTGGGATTACAGGCACACACCACCACGGCCAGCTAATTTTTGTATTTTTAATAGAGACAGGGTTTCCCTCATATTGGTCAGGTTGGTCTTGAACTCTTGACCTCAAGTGTCTTGGCCTCCTAAAGTGCTGGGATTACAGGTGTGAGCTGCCGCACCCGGCTGTAAAAAGGATTTTATTTTCTGTTTTTGCTGATGACAAGCTTAGTCATAAAGTAATCTGTGCACAGCACAGGCTGTACGTGGCTGCGCAGGGATTGAGTCCAGAGTTGTTGGGAAAGTGGTATCAGGAATTATCAGTCACTTCTTACTTTAGTTGTGAGGGTGTTGTGAATAGTTACATTTGCAGAGAACAGCAGGCCCTGGAGTTTTTTGCCCCAAACCTCAGTTTCCCCATCTGCAAAATGAAAATAGCGATGTGTGCCTTACGCTGGTTGTGGGAGGCATGTCTCAGAACACACGTAAGCATCCGTGCCTGGGATTGGCCACGCTCACTGTCATCATGGAGAAGCACAGGTGGCTGAGGCTGGCCAGGGCTTCTGCCATGCCAGGGAGCTGCTCCCACTGCAGTGGGGCTCATGTGCCTCTGGAGTTCGGGTGTCCTCGGGCAGGCAGGTCACCAGAGAACCTGTCAAACCAAGAGTTGTGTTGGCATCTGAGTGGGTTTCTGCCCGTCTCAGAGTCAGGCGTCTGAAATGTCTCGGGATTGATGGTAAGAGCAGCTAAGCGGTTTGCTCAGCTTACCCTCTGGGCCAGGGAGCAGGTCTCCCTCCAGAATTGGGGCCCTCCCCAGCCCAACCTTGCCAGGGTGGGCTCCCTGACCTCAGGCTAGAGGAGCAGCAGTGCTGAGCCTTTTTAGCTGTTGTCACCGAGCCAGCCGTGCAGGCTTGGGTCTGACAGCTGCTCTGGACTCTGCATGCAGTAAATGTCCTGGACTTAAAGCGTTCCAGGTGGGTGCTCTAGCCTTGCCCTGGTCACTGCGCAGAGGGGAGATGGCGCCTGTGGAGGGTGGGGCAGCCCCCTCCCCACTCACCCTTGCACCAAGGGTGGTCAGGCAGCTGGTGTGCTTCTCCATGTGCAGCCTCTCTCACCACCCCTCTCTCTCCACAGCTCTACTCTACAAGCCTGTGGACCGTGTGACAAGGAGCACGCTGGTCCTCCATGTGAGTCACAGCGCCCCTCCAGACTGGGACCAAAACTGCCCTCTCAGGCACACACAGCAACAATGTTCTGAGACCTTTTTTGGTTGTCATAGCTGCAGCCAAGGGGGTGCTACTGGCCTCTAATGGGTAGAGGCCTGGGATGGTGTTGGACATTCTGTAGTGCAAAGGACAGCTCTTTCTTGCCCCTCAACAAAGAATTACTCCACGCAAAATGTCAGCAGTGCTGAGGTTGAGAAACCCTGCCCTAGATCCAAGAGGAGCCCCTCTTGGCCGTGTGCATGCAGTGTGGGTTTGCTGGAACACATCTAGGACCTGCTTCCAGAACGGTGCTCACACAAGCTCTGTCCGCAAAGCCCATGCCCATGTGAGAGAGGCAGTGGTGACACTGAGGGAGCTGGTGCTCTGGGCTCCGTCTGCATTTTGTGTCTGCACTTTGCACACAGTGGCAGGTGTCAGTGCTCCTCTGTGTCTAACTCGAATCTTTCTTCCTGGGGCAGGACTTGCTGAAGCATACTCCTGCCAGCCACCCTGACCACCCCTTGCTGCAGGATGCCCTCCGCATCTCACAGAACTTCCTGTCCAGCATCAACGAGGAGATCACACCCCGACGGCAGTCCATGACGGTGAAGAAGGGAGAGGTGAGCGTGGCAGGGGATGGCTTGGGTCCGCCCAGCCTGCTGAGCTGGGGGCATGCAGGGTACCCTCGACCTGAGGCCTGGAGCCCCTCCTGGTCCTCAGCAGACCTTGTCTTTTGGGATTGGTGAGTTTGGCAGCACACTCAGTCCCGTGTGGAAGGTGTCTGGGTGCAGTTGCAGGGGTGACCCCACATGCACCATACTCTCCAGGCAGCAGCCATCACCATGCCTCACTCAGCCACCTCTTTTCTTTTCTGTCATTGTGGGTTATGTCCAGGGACCCCTTTTTTTATCCCCCACACTCTTGCCAACTCAGGCTCCCCAGCCAAGGAGACCTGTGCGAAGGAGGTGAGTAGGAGGATGGCATTTTGTCTGCCTGGAATCCTCCTCCTTCCTCCTGAGTGCTTTCATTAAAAAACAGTTAATGTCGGGTTTAAGGATTAGAAAGGGGGATTCGTGGTTTGTGTCTGTGATGTGAGACTGGATGAAGCACTTCATGTCTTCCTCTGGGAAGACTCTCCTTCCCGTTCCCCCTATCGCTGACGTATTCTGTGTGCACGTCATCGATGAGCAGGGATGGCCTGTGCCCGTGCCGCTCTGAGCCTTCCTGGGCGGGGCCTGGCACATAGTGAGGCTGTTTCATTCCCAGGCAGGTAGCAGCTACTGAGAATGGCCGAGGCGTGCAAGCTGGGGACCCGGTGTCCAGGGGGAGCAGCTTTTGTCAGAAGTAGCGCTGAGTTGAGGGGAGCTGACCCATGGCGTCAGGGGTCTCATGCAGGGACAGGAGCTGTCTGGCCCAGGCAGGACACAGAATGGGCATGAACCTGACTGTAGTTGCCTCTGAGAACCACCTCATGGCTGGGCACCATGGCTTATGCCTGTAATCCCAGCACTTTGGGAGGCCTAGGCGGGTGGATCATGAGATCAAGAATTCGAGACCAGCCTGGCCAACATGGTGAAACCCCGTCTCTACTAAAAATACAAAAATCAGCCAGGCACAGTGGCAGGTGCCTGTAATCCCAGCTGCTCGAGAGGCTGAGGCAGGTGAATCGCTTGAATCCAGGAGGCGGAGTTTGCAGCGAGCCGAGATCTCACCACTGCACTCTAGCCTGGCGACAGAGTGAAACTCCATCTCAAAAAAAAAAAAACAAAAAGACCGTCTCCTACTCTTTCTTCTTGTTCGTGTGCCATGTGGTTGGCAGTGTGCCAAGGACACAGGCCCTGTCCTCAGAGCCCCCATAGGGTGGACCTGCCCAGCACATGGGGCTTGCTCCTCCTGCCCTGGGCCATCAGGCAGGCAGCTGTCAGCCCCCTCTGCCGCACACCACTTTGGGAATGGTACTCTGAGTACCCAGAGTCTAATCAGAGTTGACCTGGAGTGAGGGACTTGGTCAAGTTTCTCCTGGTGGGCCTGGCCCAGGAAGGGCATGGAGGAGGAAGGAGCTGTCCGCTCCATTCCACCCTCCAGCTTGTCCAAGCCCTGGAGCTGGGCAGACTCAGGGTCCCATGCCAGCATCGTGAGGACCGACCCACTGGGTGGTCTAGAGCTTCTCCCAGCTGGGCCTATTCCTTGTCTTTGCAGCAGGATGGGAACATGACCCCACCTCATTGGGCACCTGGGCTCCCAAATGGGTATGATTTAGTGGCAGTCCTGGCCATCCGTGTTGGCTCCTTGGCAGTCTCAGCCCTTTGAAGGCGGAAGTGGGTCCGTGGCACCTCCCAGGGGAGGCGTTGAGCAGTGCAGGTGTTCCCCAGCTGATCATCCCGTGGCTGGGACCTGGGAGTGGTGGGGGATCAGA
This sequence comes from Mandrillus leucophaeus, assembly GCF_000951045.1. Lineage (NCBI taxonomy): Eukaryota > Metazoa > Chordata > Mammalia > Primates > Cercopithecidae > Mandrillus > Mandrillus leucophaeus. Next base: position 855,459 of record NW_012103687.1, on the reverse strand, counting down.
TCTTGCTTCTTGGAGCAACAACCGGGCCCTGCCCCTGGTTCTCTTCCCTGGCTCAGGGCCACAGAAGGAGAGAAAACCTGTGACAAACCTGTGGGCAGTCCACACAGATCTAAGTGGATGTTGGGTTTGCTTCTCCTAAGCCTCCATGTGCTGGGTGGGTTCCTGCCAGGCTCGCCCTACCCTCCTGAGACGCCTGCTCTTTCTTTTCTACCGACTGTTCTTTTATGAGCGCTCTGACCTCCTGGGAGGTGGCCATGGGCGTCCTTTTTCCCATGGCTTCCCCTGTGCCAAGTCTGCTCCCTGCAACTCCAGCTGCCATTTAGCATCCCTAGAGAAAAGGAAGGGCCTTCTCGGCGCTTGGATCATTGGAATCCACTGCTTTGGGGAACTGAGAAAAATGCCATGTTGCCTAGAAGTTGGCACCCAGGCCCTCGTTCCTGCATCCGTCCCCATGGGGACTGACTTCCATGCTTACCCATGGCCACATCTCAGGACCACCAAGGAGGAAGTGTAATTTAAAAAGGGCTGGGTGCGGCTGGGCA
>NW_012103687.1:830671-854422 GCF_000951045.1 Mandrillus leucophaeus | reverse complement strand
ACCTCACCCTGGTGGAGGGGCATTTGCTCATAGAGGAGGGGTCACCTGGGTGCCTCAACTGCAAAGCAAGATGGAGGACTAATGACTCTAGAAAAGTCACTGTGAGTCTGACCAGCACCCCTTCATTCAGAGCTTTCTATCCGAGGCATGTTAAGGGAGGTGGCTTGATGGTGGCTAAGCCAGGATGATAGACAGATGCCTGTGCTGTGCCCCAGCCTCTGCCATTGCTGGGGCAGATGCTGCTAATCAGTTGGGCACTCCAAGCCTGGACATGCTCCTCAGTATCCTCTGGCACTCCCCAATGGGTTTGCAGTCCTTGATGCAGAAAGATGCCAGATGGGCGAAGCCCCGTCAGGTTCCGCTCTCGCTCACTGCTAACAGTGTACTGATTTGGGGACACCCTTTTGCTTCCCTGGGTGCCCGGGCTCTCTGAGGGCAATGATGCAGGGTCCGTGGCCCCTCCACTAGGTGTTGAGACTGAAAAGGTTTCACAGCCTGAGAGGGACTTTATGAAAGTGAGGGGTGGTGACCTGCCTGCATGCCGCCATCTGTGTTGGAGGTGACGGGCAAGCTCCCCTGACGTCACTAGCCAGGAAAGGGGGGCAGGAGCTCCAGGCTACTTCCTCTTAGAATTTGCAACCAGGGATGGGGCCTGAGCTTTTCTCTTCTGCCCATCTCTTAGTTTGGTACATGCCATGGAGTGTCAAGTTCTCAAAGGGAGAAAGGAACCGTGCCTCTGAGATCTCATGACAACTCTGGGGTCAGAGGTGATCTCCCTTTTACAGATGAGGAAACTGCGACTCAGAGAGGTTGAGGGTCTTGCCCACAGTCACACAGCCACTAAGTAGCTAAGCCAGGATGCGAGTGAGGCCACAGGCCCCCTTGTCACCTGTCTGCCCCTCGGGTGTGTTACTCTGGTTCCCTTACTCCTCTGTGAGCCAATAGGACGTTTCCACCCATCCTCTTGTGCCTGCACTACCTGGAGGTAGGAAAGAGGAGGAGATGTCCCTTTCAGCTCTGCACACTACCCCATTCCCTGCTGCTGCTACTGCTGCTGGGAGTGCGTCAAGGGGTTGGGGCTGTTTCTGGCTTCCCTGGCATTTGATGTCAAGAGGAAAGCTGCCTCTGTCGGCCTGGGTGTTTCGAGGTTCTCTTGCAGTAACTACTGGGCCTCCTGGGAGGCGGCCCATTGCTACCTGCTGAGCCTGGGCAAGTCTGGCATTGAGGAGAGGCCCAGATGTGAGCCCTGTGCAGGGTCAGCCACCCCAGCCCCAGACCCTCACTGTGGCTCTTATAATCTCATGGCCCTTTTCAGCCACATCGCACGGCTCCAGGGCTGTGCTTTTTGGGGAAGAGTGACTTTGGGCTGCATTCCAGGTGGCTCCCTGATGCTGAATGGTGGCCAGCAGGTGCTCCGGCTTCCCAGCATCCTGGCCCAAGCACACCTGGGGGCCATGAGCCACAGGTGCTGCCAGGAGAATGCCCTCCTTAGCCTCCCCAAAATAACAGGATCAGAGGATCCCGCAGGCACAGTTTCTTTCCAGGCCTGGGTTCTGAGGGCTGGTGGGTGGCGCTCATTTGTTTAGCTGAATTAACTTCACAGTTAGATAACCGATCCCCACTACTGGGTGACTTCCCACGTGGTTGCCTGTCTGTCTCCTCAGAGCCTTGGCACCATGTGCTGCTCAGCACCCCCTCGGCTTGGGCTCCGCAGCATAGTGGATGATCCAGTTTGGATGTTTTGTTTCCCAAGAGCCAGCCAGGCAATGACCTCCAATACCCTTTCTCTGCCTGGGATCCCAGAGGCCCCTCTTGTAGGAAGAACACCGGCAGCAGTCCAAACGGGAGCTGCAGGAAGGCCCTAGAGCAGGGAAGTACCACCAGTGCAGGCTTGAGGCTGAGAGATGGTGAGCCTCGGGCAGAGGAGAACCAAGGTTTTTAAGTTGATGATTAAGGAGCTGGAGAGCAGGCTGGGCATGGTGGCTCACACCTGTAATCCCAGCACTTTGGGAGGCCAGGGCGGGTGGATCACTTGAGGTTAGGAGTTCGAGACCAGTCTGGCCAACATGGTGAAACCCCGTCTCCACTAAAAATGCAAAAATTAATCGGGCGTGGTGGCACGTGCCTATAATCCCAGCTACTCGGGAGGCTGAGATAGGAGAATTGCTTGAACCTGTGAGGTGTAGGTGGCCATGAGCCGAGATCACGCCATTGCACTCTGTACTCCAGCCTGGGCAACAGAGTGAAATTCCGTCTCAAAAAAAAAAAAAGAGTTGGAAAACTGTTGGAGAAGCCAGAACCTGTTGGCAAAGTTTGCAGGGGTGCTACGGAGAGGGAGGTGCCCACCCCAGAGGTGAAGACGGGATGGGTGGGGTTCTCAGCTCCACTGGACACCAAACAGAAGCTGTAATGGCAAGGCTAGTGCCTATGTCGAGGGCTAGGCCTTTCTGGGCCCTTCATAAACATTGGCAAACAAAGCTTGGGTTCTCGACTTGTCTGGGCCAAGTTCTAATTCCTTCCAGGAGCGTGGGCACATTGCTTACCTCTGAGCTGTTTCTTCTCCAGGCAGTGGTGAAGCTGGAGCCTGCTGCATGGGAGGGTTCTGTGGAGTGAGATGAGATGTTTTACGTCATGCTCTTTTCACACCTTCTTGGCACCCAGAAAGAGCTCAGCAAATACTAGCTGCTACCAGCCACCCTGACTGTGGCTATCAGCCAGCATTGTTCTTTCCAGGCCCCACCCTATCCTCTACCTGGCATAGGGTTTCTCAGGGCATAGGAAACTTTCTGGGCCAGATTGGCCATGGGAGGCTTTCCTGGGGACCAGAGAGTCTGCAGGGAGGGCAAGTCAAGAGCAAGTGAGAGGGAGGGAAAGATGAGCAGGACCCTTGACCTCATTCTCGGCTGCAGTGTGTATTGGCCTGCCTGGTGACCCTCGTTGCTCCTGGTCCCTCTGCCACATCTCTGCATAGACAGGGCCACTGACAGGCAGTGGCAGCCAGTTCAGTGGCACTCAGCCAGGTCTCCAGGGGTGTGCGCTTTGCTCTGGGGGCAGGGTAGTGGGGGCTGAGGCCACTGGCTGCCTTCAGGGCCCCCCCCACCAGCCAGCAGCTGACAGCTCCACCTTGGTCTTCACTTGGGCCGTCTTCCTTCTCCACTTTCTCAGCTGCTACGTGGGCATCTTTGGCAACTTTTCCTTGTCCCACCAGTCAAGGCCCTGCTGATTTGTTGATGATCAAACTGCAGTTCTTGTACCTGGGGAAGATTTCCAGCATCTCCATGGAGCCGTGGTCTCTGATTGCTGGAGCATGTCTTGGTCGGTTCAGGCTGCTGTAACAAAGCACTGTCTGCTGGGAGGCCCACACACAGGCCTTTACCTCTCACAGTTCTGGAGGCTGGAGATCCAGGGCCAGGGTGCCAGCAGGGTCAGGTTCTGGTGAGGGCAGTAAGAAACATGGCTGCCATCCCCCTGTATCCTCACATGACCTTCCTGGGAGTGGACATGGAGAGAGAAAAGGACCTGTCTTTCTTCTTCTTATGGGGACACTCACCCCATCCTGTGGGTTCGTCTATACCTACTCACCTTGCAAAGGCCCCACCTCCAGATACCAGCCCGTTGGAGTTAGGGCCTCAGCATGAATTCTGAGGGGGACAGAAACTTTCAGTCTTAACAGTGTGCTTCTTCCAGACTGGCCTTCCTGAAGGCCAGGGACAGTGAAGATGCAGGCTGTCCTGGCCGCCCTTGCTTTCTGGGGGCTCCTGTGGGGATGATGATTTTAGTTGTTCACGGAGACAGGTGGTATTTCTTCCAGCTGGTGTTTCCCACCTGGGATGTTGGGGGGCTCCCCAAGGGGAGTGTTGTCCTGCCAGCTGGGGCCTGCTGTCCCACTGCCCTGCCCTGCCCTGCAGCACACACGGGGACCCACGCCCACACGGGGTTACTTGCACCAGGACACACACAGGCCTGACACGCACAGGGACCTGCCCTTGCCTGGAAATACACTCACATAGAAACATGGAGACACACACAGTGAGACACACGGGCACACACCTACCCAGGCCACAGGCCTGTGTGGGGTTCCATGCACAAGGACACGCTCAGGCGCTCACACTCACACGAGAATGAACACACCCAGAGACATGGAGATGCACAAAGGGACACACAGAGACGCAGACACAGAACACATAGGATCTTCCCCTGTGCCCTTCTCACACACAGGCTCCCACAGCGCCAGCAAGCCAGCTCTCCAAAGTGTGGTGCTGTCCCTGTCCTGGGCCGTTGAGGTCCTGGCCCTCTCTGTCCCACAGCTCCAGCTGGGAGTGTTTGCCCTAGGTGAGATGCTGAGCATTGGGGACAGTGGTTTCTAGCCACATGGCCTTATGCCAGCTTTGGGATGCAGTCAGGATTGTGACCCCGGCCCACCCTTGCCGTGTGCCCTGGAGGATGACTCGGGTGGGCTATGTGGGAAGCCTGTGCTGATTTCAAGGCCAACTGTCCTGTATTCCAGGCCGGGGACCAAGTTGCTGAGCGCTTCTGAGAGGGACATCTGGGCAGGGAGTGACATACGCCACACCATGTGGGCCTGCCAGCTATGCGCTGGTGCTGTGTGGGCTGGGAGGGCAGGGGCCAGGTGACAGGGACTGCAGAGCAGGGCCTAAGATGCTGTGACATGCTGGGGTGCCTGTGGCTTTTGGGCTTCTCTCAGATGAGAGTTGCACAGGTGGGTGGGGGTTTGGGGAGGCTGTGGCAGCATCAAAAGAGTAGCCCAGAACCAGCTGAGTCCACTGTCCGAGCCTCCCAGGCCTGCAGCTCGCACCCCAGTGGGACCACATCCTCCCCACAGTCAAGCCTGTGTCCTCTCAATGTGGCATGCTGGCATGTGGGTGCTACAGGCACCCAGTGTGACACTCACTGGCCTTGCCGAAGGCCGAGGGTGCCCCAGAGGTGAGTTGTGGGGAGCCACTGCTGGAGAGGGAGCTGCATTTCTAGCCCGCAGGCAGAGTGAGCTGGGTCTGCGGCTTCTGAGCTGAGCATGGGGTGCCCTCTGCTGGTGATGGCGAGAAGCTCAGTGCCTTTGTATGGAGAAGCCTGCCATCCAGCCCCGCCACTGCCCCCAGAGGGAAGGCGCCTGAGACCCCTCCTCCTTGGCCAGGAGGCTGTTTGCTGTGTCCCTGCCAAGAGGGACCTCAGTGTCCTGGGACCCTACCCAGACCTGGTCCCCGCTGCAGACGCAGCAGTTTGGGTTACCTGGCTTCAGCGCTCCAGCTCTACATGATGTTTCTCCAGGTGCACATGCAGTTTCTTGCTTCCCGTGGGTGCTGTCACCAGGCGGCAGGCGGGGTATGGGTGAGTGCCGATGAGTCATGGCCTTGGCACGCCGGCAGTCTTCCTACCCTTCCACTTATGGGCACCAGCGGCCCCTGCGTAAGTCATTGGTTCCCCCTCACAAGAGCCAGCTGGCTGTCGTGAGCCAAGCTGCTTATGATGGTGACATGAAGCCTCCACCCCAAGAGTGTTGGAGGTCTGGCCCAGGCGGTACTTGCCAGTGGGGAGCTCTGCTGCCTCCGGCCCCAGAATCGGGGAAGTTCAGAGAGACAGAGGCTCCCGGAGAAGAACCTCAGGTGGCAGCTGACAGCAGGGCGAGGCCCCTGGTCTGACTCTAGGACCAGCCTGGCTCCCTGAGAGTACAGGGCCTCCTCACTTCTCGAGGTGGGGACAGGTGCACCCCCTGCGGGGAGACACTGGGTTTTCACACCCTCTGTTGTATGTGCCTCCCCTGTGAGCCTTCCCTGAGACCCCGTGGGCTGGGTGCCCACTAAACACTTGGTCTCTCTCCCACGAGGTTGTGGGCTCCTGAGGGTGGAGACCTGTGAATGTTGCCCCTCGCTTTCTGCGCTGCCTGAAACAGAGGGTGTACCTCGCTGAAGCTAAGTTTTCTCCTGAAGGACCTGCCTAAGCCTGTTGTAGGGACTGGATCAAATAATTCAGGCGATGTGCTCGTGCACTGGTCCCAACATGGGGAAGGCTTGCTGCGACAGCCTCTCATCCTATCCCTGTACCCTCGGCACAGCGCCCAACCCTGTGAGGTGCCAGACATGGGTGACTTACCTGGACATGGCCATTCAGCAGCCCCTTGAGCAAGAAGGACCTACCCTTGCCTTTCAGATGCAGACCAAGATGCAGAAGGGCACGTGGCTTATTAGCCTATGCCCCCTGCCCTGTGCTGCCCACCTGCACTCTGCTTTAACCCTTCTGAGGCCGCAGGTATCCAGGCAGGTGTCAGAGGTGCAGCCCCTGCACACCGGGGACCCTATCCATCCTGCTAGTTGGGAGGACTAGGAGTTCCAGATGTGAGACCCCCAGTTCCTGCTGCCCTCAGAACCAGGCCCAACCCTTGCCATGACCTTGAGGGCTGCCACTTTTCAGAGTGCACTGGGCCCATCTCCACCCATAGACCATACTGCCCCATCTTTACCTCGAGCACCAATCTCTTCCCACCACAGGGGCCTGTGCCTGCGATGGTCCCTCTACAGAAATACCTGCTCCTGGCATAGCTGGCTTGTTGCCATTCTGGCTCTCCACTGCCACCAGCTTCCCTGTTTAAAGCAGGCCCTCCCATCACCCATCTTCACAGCAGACTGTTTGCTTGGCTCTGTGCCCTTCCAGACCCACAGCCGTTACCTCCCCATCTCCCCCACCCTCCCACCCTCTTCCAAAGGTGGAACACACAGGAGGGATTGGGAAATTTGCTGAACAAAGAAGTTACACATAAGCCCTGATCTGTTAGCAGGACTGTGAGATGAACAAAACGTTCTGGAAAGTGGGTGTGACGGTCAGATGTGGAGGGAGGGAAATCTTCCCAGGGAGAGAAAGTCTCTGGGTCAGCCTGCTCCTGCTGGGCTGGGAGGGCCGAGCACACCTCACCCATCACCCCAGGCTGCCCTGACCCCGCCTTCCCTGTGCCCACAGCACCGGCAGCTGCTGAAGGACAGCTTCATGGTGGAGCTGGTGGAGGGGGCCCGCAAGCTGCGCCACGTCTTCCTCTTCACCGACCTGCTTCTCTGCACCAAGCTCAAGAAGCAGAGTGGAGGGTGAGTGACGATGTGGCCCCCATCCCGGCGGTGACCTCCCCCTGACGCTGCAGGACATGGAGGGCCCTCTCTTTACATTCCGTCTCCACTTGAGCACAATGCCGGGCTCAAGGTTAAAGATTGTCACTAGCAATCTGGAGACGTCATCAGGCATCATGGTGACCAGCTTTGACTCCCGTAGTGAGGGGTAAACCCGACCATGGCTTCCGGCACCACTGCAGAAAGGTTACCTTGGGACCTATCCGGGAAGCGTGAGGTCAGGGGCTGCAGGCAGTGCTGGGTGGTGACTGCCCCTTGTCTCCCTGAGCCTGGTGGTGGCTTCTAAGTTATTCTCGGCACAGGCCTGCACACATTCCCCTCCTCCCTCCAGGGATTGGATTCACCCAGGTTGCACCAGGTTGGAATGGAGCAAAGAGGGCCATGTTGGGAAGGACCAGCACGGGGCTCTTCCCTGCATCCTGCCGTTTCCCTGCTGAGTGGGTTTAATCAGTCAACTCAGAGGACAGCCTTAGTTCCCCCTTCTGTCAGGTGAGGGGATGACCAGCTAGATCTGTAGTCCCTCAAACTCTGCGGCCCTAGGGGTGGATTTCAGTCCTGTCCTGTCATTGTGCAGCCTTGATGTGCTCCCACATGAGCCTGCAACCTTAGGGCCAGCTCAGGATAAGGTGGATCTAGACTCCTGAGATGCCTGGGGCCTGTGGTCACATGTTCAGAGTGTCTGTTCCCAGGAATCCCAGTTCCCAGGAATCCCAGCGCCTGCCAGTGGCCTCATCCCAGTCTGTTCCATGGAACACGTGCTGGGTTTTGGGTCAGGTAAACCATGTATGGCCAGGAACATGGGCTCTTGGCCTCTTGACAGCAGTGACATCAACCACGGAAGGCAGCCGGTGCATGTGAACGTTCTTCTCTCCCCATCCCCAGCAAAACCCAGCAGTATGACTGCAAGTGGTACATTCCGCTCACGGATCTCAGCTTCCAGATGGTGGACGAATCGGAGGCAGTGCCCAACATTCCCCTGGTGCCGGACGAGGAGCTGGATGCTTTGAAGATCAAGATCTCCCAGATCAAGAGTGACATCCAGAGAGAGAAGGTGCACGCCAGGGGAGCGAGGGCCGGGTTCGGTGTGGTCTGAATGGGCAGCAGCCCCCGCACCCGGCCAGTGGGTGCTTTCTCCATCAGGCCTCTGGGTCCCAGGTCTGGTCTCTGGGACCCCTCTAAGCTCTCAGCTCTGGGAGGGCTGGCATCTGGGCACAGGTAGGTGCCCAGTTGTTCTGAGAACCCCCAGCTCAGTGGGGAGCCCCATACCAGAGCGGCTGCCAATCCAGCCCTCCAGAAAAACGAAGGGAACTGGTCGTGGTCTCTACAATGTGCCTTTCACGGGATACTTCCTGCACCTGGTGGACCGCCTCATACTTAGTTGTCCGACCTGTGACCGGGGGTCCCTCTCGAGAGAAACTTGTTTATACTGGCAAGTTTAAACTGGGTCCAGTTTACACCTGCCTGACCATTGCTGTGGCACTGGGAGCCTGATTTTGTGTTTTCACTGGCATGCCCGGGGAAAACTTAACCTCAGCCAACACCTCCTAGTTTTTCAGAACCACACCACCGCAATACGAAACAAGTTCAGAGATTTCACCTACAGGTTTTGGACAAGGAGGTGCCATGAGTAGGGAGGGCAGTCTTCTGTCCCTGGGTCACACAAGGCAGAAATGAAGAGTCAGAGAGAGAGAGCGTGCACATGACAGCCAGCAGTATTTATAATGGAACAGGGTGTGATCCCTTTTAAGTTCACAGGCAAATGCCTGGATGGTCCTTTTAAGGAAGCAGCAGGAACGCGGGAGCTCAGTCAGCTGGGCGGGAGAGAGGCTTCTGGGTTCTCACCTCTGGCCACGGGCTTGAGCTGTTCGAGTGTGTGGTCTCCTGATACCCAGGCTGCGTCCTTTGCTGTGTGGTTCCATTACACGGGTGAAGTACCAAGTCACCAGAGAGAAAGTCACAGCCAGACAGTGGAGGGCTTGGAGTAGTCCAGGATGCAGGGCTGGGGGAGGTGCTGGCTGTCCCCCATACAAGCGACCCTGATGTGGGCCAGGCCCGGGTGAGAGTTCCACCCCGCCAGGTGTTCAGGACTACTGGCGCTTGGTTTTTCCCAGAGATGTTTGAAGACTGTAAAAATGGCGAGGATGAGCCCCTTAATCAAAGGTTAGCCAGGCCAGAGGAAGCGGGTGGCAAGAAGATTAGGCCTGGGTCCAGGGATGCCCAGGTAGGGTGGATGCAGCAGGACAGGAGTTCCTCAGCCCTTGCCCAGCTGCCCAGCCTGCTGTACCCAAACCCAGCACACTTAGGAACACAGGGAGCTTCGAGACTGGGGTGAACATTCTATTGTTCATCGTTGTGAGACTGTGACCTCCAAGGTAGGGTGTCCCCACGCAGAGTGGGAGCCAGTGCTCAGGGCAGCTGAGGCCTATTGACTGTTACTGTTGCATTCTCCATGTTCAGCTCTTTGGGGGATGGGATAGGATGGGGCCCTACCTGGTGACAGGCAGCACAGTTTTCTCCTCCCCAGGGATAGTGGCTTCTAGAGTGAAACACGCAGCTCAGCGTAGGAAGGGCCTTCCCATCCAGGTTCTGTTGACAGTCGTCTGGCCTTCTGCTGAGACCTCCACAAACGTGCCCAGGGGGCCCGATGCTGAAACCTAGTTGGGTTAGGAAGGGGGTGAGGGACCCTTTAGGTCACAACGGCCTCCTGGACATTGTCTGAATTTGGGAAAATGAAAGGCAGGGATGTTTGTAAAAGTCTCTTCTCTCCGCCCTTTTGAGAGGAAAGACTTAATTCCTACAAAAAAGGTTTACTGAGCATGTCCTGCAGCTTGTGCCATGCCTTGACCCTGTAAAAAGACTGTTTCTGTCCTCCAAAGGCCACCAGCAACTGCGGTCTGGGGCCCTGGGCTGTGCTGAGTGGAGAGATGAGATTCTCGCCCTGTGCAGGCTGAATGCAGCTAGTGGGTGGGGATGGATGGAGTGGGAGTGGGTTGTGTGGGGTGCTGGAATGGGAAGGTGAGGCTGTGGCATCTCCCCGCAGAGGGCGAACAAGGGCAGCAAGGCCACGGAGAGGCTGAAGAAGAAGCTGTCGGAGCAGGAGTCGCTGCTGCTGCTCATGTCTCCCAGCATGGCCTTCAGGGTGCACAGCCGCAATGGCAAGGTGAGTGCCTGCTGTGCTGGCCCCTCCTGCTCTCCCGGCCTGGGATGGGCTCCTGACTGCCTCATGGCAGCGCGTTTTCACTTGGACGCACCCCACACTGAGAGAGGCTTGTCCAGCATGGTGCATGCAAGCATACTCTTTCCCTTGTCTGGGGCTTTGGGCCGTAGCCCCCAGGTTGAGTGGCAGCTGGCTCAGCTTCCACAACTGGGAGTGGGCAGGGTCTCCAGGGAGGGTATAGGGCAGGGGAGCCTAGCAGGTGCAGACCTGGCCCTTGGTACAGGGATGCTGTCCCGGGACCTTGAGGGCCAGAGACGCATTTTCTGTCCTGAGTCTGGCTCCTGCTGCCATCTGTAACCTGGGCCTCTCCCTCCTGTCAACACGTATCTGTCAACATCCAGAATGGCTTGTTTTCTAGCCTGGCCGGGAGAGGCTGCTGGTGGGCTCTGCTGGTGGGGCTTGTGGGTTGAATGCAGGAGGTCAGGTCTGGATTAATCTTCACCTCTGCAGATCCCACCTGGTCACCTCCATGTCCCTAAGCTGTGCCCCTCTGCCAGCATCACACCCTGACCCATGTGGTTCAGGTGAGAGCTTGTGCCACGGGTGCTGTGGCATCCAGCTGGCAGGAAGGGTAGGGAGTACCGGAAGCGACATGCCAGGCCGTGAGCACACCTGGCCACGGGGCTCCAGCCAGCTGGAGGGATGAGTTGTGTGCTCTAAGGTGCCCTGGGCCTACCAGGCATTTGCGTAGCCAGGGTGGAGATAACTGGGTGTGTTCTTCTCGCCCACCCTAGAGTTACACGTTCCTGATCTCCTCTGACTATGAGCGTGCAGAGTGGAGGGAGAACATCCGGGAGCAGCAGAAGAAGTGTGAGTATCCTCTGTCCCGAGAAGGTCTGGGCTTCAAAACATTAGGGCCAGGCTGGCAGCTCCTGTGATTTTAAACCTTCTTTTTTATTTTGAGGGGTTTTATCCAAGTGAAGTGTTGCATTGGAGATAGCCGCCCTGATAGGCCCCCAGGCCTCTTGTCTCCCCGCCTGCCTATCCTGCCCCCATCCCCTGGGCACTCATTTCCCCACTGCCCTGTGATCCCCCTTCCCCAGGCCCTTTCCTGATTCCACACCCACCCCTACACACACCCCTGCCATCCGCCCCCAGCCCGCTGCCCATACACCCCACCCCTGGCCTGCCCCCTAGGCCTTTCTGGGACCCTGCCACCACCCCATTTCCCCTCATCTGCTCCCGGCCCACTTGGGCAGCCACAGTGTGCTGGCCCCACTGCCCTGTTGATATGGCCAGGGTGGCTAGCTCTCAGCACAGGGGCACTCCCTCCTGTCTGGGGCAGCCCCTTCCTTCTCTGGGCACTTCCCTCTGTCAGGGTGCTCCTTCCTTCGGCTCCTGCCTGGCAGTGTCAGTGGGGAAGGCAGACCCGGTTCCCTCCTTGGAGGTTTGGGATTCACATGCCATCCTTACCAAGGTCTTCCCACTGGGACTCTTGTGTGCCACTGTCCCTCTTGCAGGGGGAGCTGGGCTGAGCACTGCATCCAGGTGGCCTGGTCCTCCCACAGCTGTGGGCCATCTCCTGCAAAGCAGCGTATTTCACAGGGATGTTGGGCTGGGGCTCTGCATTTCTCTGGCCTGGCCTGACCTCCTGCGCCCTCAGGCTCATTATTCTCACCTGTGCAGAGCCACATCTCGGCCCCCAATGCCACCGTGGCCTGGAGGAACACGGATCTCCGGGCAGCCCTGCCAGTGCTTGTGTCCCAGGGTTTCCTGTCATAACATGGGAGCCCCAGCCATTTCCAGAGTGGCAGCCTCTGTAGCCTGTTCAGCATTATGCCCAGAAATAAGCCCCTTTTCCTCACCTGGTGGAGAAACAGGGCCTGTGTTAGCAGAGGAGGGGCAGAGCCATGCTGCTGTCTGGGAGACCTCACAGGGAGGTGCTCCCAGTCCAGCCGCTCATTCTCAGACCTGCCGCGTGGCTGTGCATAGGTAGCGTGGGACGTGTGTGTTTTTAAGTCTCATGCTAAGACTTCTGCAGGCCTGGGCTCTCCAAGGCCACACCTCGCTCTGCTGCCAGACCAGCACTGCACTTGGGAGCCGAGTGCCCTCTCCTGAGCCCCCAAGCCGTGGCACCAGTTCTTGCCATGCCCCTTCCCCAGGGTGTGGTGGGTCCAGCGGGAGGGGCCAGAGGGTCAAGGAGCAGACTGACCAGTTGGTGCACCTCTTTTCCAACCTCCCAGGTTTCAAAAGCTTCTCTCTGACGTCTGTGGAGCTGCAGATGCTGACCAACTCGTGTGTGAAACTCCAGACCGTCCACAGCATTCCGCTGACCATCAACAAGGAAGGTGGGCCCACCCTCCTGTGTACAGGGCACCCGTAGGGAGGGCAGGCAGCTGGTCCAAAGGCTGATCCCCCCTTCCTGTTAGCACTTTTGTTGGGACTAGTGGACTTTGATTCAGAAGGAAGAGCTGTGCTTATTAGGGCCTCTTGTCTCCACCCAGGAGTGGACGAGGTGGGTTAGGAGCAGTTTCTCCCTGAGTGGCTGCTGCTGGGTGGTTGAGGAGATGCACAGCTTCTATTCCTAGTCAGGAGGCTGCAGCAGATGCTCCTCAGATGCTGTGTGCCTTAGATCCGGCCCCACTGCCGTCCTCCCAGCCCTCCTCTCCTCCAGCTACCTGCCAGCTGGCACTTTTGGTCAAGCTGAGTTTTGCATTCACTGTTGCACGTATGCTCAGTCACACATACAGCATATGCTATGCACATGTGTCCACACACACCCCACTCACATCCCACGTCACCCCGACCCCCTCTGCTGTCCTTGGAACCTTATTACACTTTGGGTCACTGGTTTGCCTGTGTTGTGAAACCAACTGAATCCTGAGGTCCCCAAGACAGAGATCATGATGGGTATGTTTTTGGCCCATGACACTGGCTTGCCTTGTGCTGGGCAGATGGCAGCCACGTGGTGTCCACCGGATGGTTGATTCTGAAGCAGAGTTAGTTAGCTTGTCACCTGCCTCCCTTTCCCGGGACAACAGAAGCTCACCTCTTTGGTCTCTTGCGCAGATGATGAGTCTCCGGGGCTCTATGGGTTTCTGAATGTCATCGTCCACTCAGCCACTGGATTTAAGCAGAGTTCAAGTAAGTACTGGTATGGGGAGGAAGGTTGCAGCGGCCGAGCCAGGGCCTCCACCCAGGAAGGACTCATCGGGCAGGGTGTGGGGAAACAGGGAGATTGTTCAGATGACCACGGGACACCTTTGACCCCTGGCTGCTGTGGACTGTTTGTGCTTGTTGATGCCTTCTGGGTGTGGAATTGTTTTTCCCGCAGTGGCCTCTGCCCTCTCCCTAGCCTGTCTCAGATCCTGGGAGCTGGTGAGCTGCCCCCTGCAGGTGGATCGTGTAATCGCAGGGGTTTGGGAAGGAGTTTGACAGACATCCCCTGGGGGGCCTAAGAGTCTTGGGTCCAAGCCAGGAGGGCTGTCAGCAGTGCAGCTTCACCCCACGGCAGAGCAGATTTGGCTGCTCTGTCGAGCTGGATGGATAATACGCTTTTTTTCCTTCTCCTCTAAGTGGGGGTCTCCCCCAGTTACTGGAGCTGTCAGAACAGTAAAGGCTGGTAACACGTCAGTTGCACTGTGTAAGTTTCTAGAGGCCAGGCGTGGTGGCTCATGCCTGTAATCCCAGCAATTTGGGAGGCTGAGGCATGGGGATCACTTGAGCTCAGGAGTTGGAGACCAGCCCGACCAACATGATGAAATTCTGTGTCTACTAAAAATACAAAGATGCCAGGCGTGGTGACTCACACCTGTAATCCCAGCACTTTGGGAGGCTGAGGCAGGTGGATCACTTGAGATCCGGAGTTCGAGACCAGCCTGACCAACATGTTGAAACCCCATGTCTACTAAAAATACAAAGATTAGCCAGGCAAGGTGGTGGGCGCCTGTAATCCTAACTACTTGGGAGGCTGAGGCAAGAGAATCGCTTGAACCTGGGAGGCGGAGGTTGCAGTGAGCCGAGCTTGTGCCACTGCATTCCAGCCTGGGCTTCAGAGGGAGCCTCCGCTTCAGGAAAAAAAAAAAAAAAAGTTCCTAGAAACAGCAAAATGTAGAGGAAGAAAGCTTACCAGGGATTGTTGGGGGATGGGGTTAGGAGAGGACTAACTGCAGATGAACCTAAGGGGACTTTTTAGGTCAGAGCAGTCGTGAAAAGATTGTGGTGCTGTTTGCACTGGCGTTTAAATTTCTTAAAAGTCCTTAAACCCTACACTTGGAATGGATGAATTATATGACATGCAGATTGCACCTTCATAACACTGTAACACATAATCTTTCCCCTGGGCCTGTCTCTGGCTGCCTCATAAACGCTGGTGTTTCCTTCATCAACCTCCCTCCATCCCTGTGTCTCCTCCCGGGTCCTGTCTGTGAGCAGTACAGTGTGACACCCTACGCTGCCCCGTGGTCCCAGACTTGTCTGTCCTTGCCTCCCTGTTACTTTTCTTTCTATCTCTTCCTTGCCCCATGCACTCAACCTTGCATCCCCAAACCAAACCTATTATTCATGGCCCCCAAACTTGTTCCCCTTCTGTCCTGTCCCGTTGAGGGGCACCACCATCCATTCCCGTGGCCAAGCCAGAAACCGTGGTCCGCTCTCCCTCCGTTAAATGCCATTCTCCATCAGTGAGGCTTCTTGATCGTCTCTGGCTGCCTGACCAGGCCCTGGCTGTGGCCTCCTCCCTGGTCGTCATAGCTCTGGACATCCCTGCAGAAAGGGTCCCCACCACCAGGCCTGTCCATCCCCCGTCTCAGGTAGTTTTTCTAAAACACAAACCCCACCCTGCCACTTACCGCCTACAGCCCAGCCCCACTCTTCTGCAGCCCATGCCTCCTTCCCTTCCTCCTGCACCCCACGATTTCCCCAGCACTGAGCTGCTTCCTGTGCCCCACAGTGGCCTGGAGTCCCCTTTGCCTTGACTCTTTGCCCGATAATACTTGCAGGGGGGTCTGCTGTGTAGGATGCAGGAGCTTCCCACATCCCCCAGGACGGCTGGCCTCTGCTGTGGCATCACTAACGGTGGCGTGTACACCTCTCTGTCCCCACTAGTGCAGAGGCCTTCTCATCACAGGGGCTTTAGCTGGGGTTTGTGGACTGACTGACTGAACGAATGTTGTGGGAAGTCCTGTTTCCCAGCTGCCCCCAGGGAAATGCCACAGAGCAGGCAGGGGCATCGCGTGAGGTGCTGGTATTCATGCCAGGCCCCCATTAGGTGTTGAATTTTTAAAAAGAAAGTTAAAAACTTTTGTATTTCTTTTCTGATTCTGCAAATAACACCTGCTCTTACAGACCATGTGGGTGATGTGGAGAGGAGCTGTGACCTTCTCCATATTCCCTTCTCCCCACAGATCTGTACTGCACCCTGGAGGTGGATTCCTTTGGGTATTTTGTGAATAAAGCAAAGACGCGCGTCTACAGGGACACAGCTGAGCCAAACTGGAACGAGGTGAGGAGCTGATTCTACAAGGGCCGAGGAGGGCCCAGCCTGCCAGCCGGGGCAGGCTGTTTCCCACTGGAGAGAATCTGAACCTTCAGGGGCTCCCTGAGGGCTTCCCCCGAAGGCAGTGCTGCTGAATTCCAGGAATCTCCTGGGGGGCCAGGAGGTGACGTGTCCAAGAGATTTTATCTCTGTTCCTGAAAACCTTACCCACCCCCTTCGTCACAAAGAAGCCGCCTATTTTGCTGGAGAAGTGTTTGGAAAGAGACTTAAAAGGGCTTTTTGTCTGCCTTTGTTAGCGCTTATGTTTATTTGGTAGGTTTCCATAGTGTTTTTCCGCAGAAGTTGGAATGAGCTCCCGTGACCCTCGTGGCTTCCGGAAGCCTGGGGCTCTGCTGTGGGGCTGGGGCAGGGACTGTAGGGTCCTGCTTGCTTGTCTCGGGGTGTTGGGCTTGTACTGTGTGTCACAGTGCCTTCCTCCACCTTGGAGAGCTGCTGTGTGAGTCACATAGCCATTTGGCCCTGCCCCTTCGGGAGTGGAGGAATGATTGCAGAGAGGCCCGTGTTGACTAAGTCCCAGATCCATGAGAGGTGCCGTTTCCCAGCTTCTGCAGCAGTTGTGACCTCGAAGGTCTCATTCTTGATGATGCAGGTAGAGGCAGCTGGGCCTACAGAGAGCTGCCTCCCACCCCCGCTCCTGCGAAGGAGGAAGCCAGGAGCCCCCAGGCTGCTTGGTCTACATGGGTCACAAGGCTGGTAGAGCGAGCAGTGGAGCTGGAACCCAGGTCTCCTTTCTCAGCATCCACTACTCTTTGACCATTTTAGACATGTTGCTTGAATAGTACAAGGGCACAAGGAGCTCAGGAAAATTACCTGGACATCCCAGCAGAAAGGGCTGAGTGGCAGCTGTGATGACAGGGGGTATAAGAGCCACATGGGGTCCATCGAAGAAGCCTTTGCAGAGACCAAGAGTGCCATGACCCAGCAGAGACAACAAGAGAGGGTGCCAGGCAGTGTGCAAAAGGTTCAGGTGCCAGGCATCTACGGAAGCTCCAGGGAGGCATGAAGTCATGAGGGTTAGATTGCAGCAGATCACCTCCACCACCCTCACTGTCCATGAAGATCTGGGCTTGGGGACACTCACATGTTCCTGGCGCACACACCCACCCACCCACTCCTCCATTCAGGTTCAGAAATTCCTGCTGCTTTCTTCTTCCCTCATCCTCCTCCATTTCCCCAGCAAGAAGCCACACGTGCGCACACATTGGCGTGAAGTGCAGATTCACCAATGGCACCATCGGGGTGGTGGAGGAGAGAGTTCACACCACACCCACGCAGACAACTTGAAAGCTAGCGAAGCAGTTTTTCCTCCAAGTCCCTGTCCCTCCTGTGTCAACCCCAAGGATCACTCTTTGTTTCCTTTTAGATAGAATTCATTTTTTAAAGAGTGGGTTTAGGTATGCAGTACAATGGAGCAGAAAGAACAAAGAGTTCCCATGTACCCCCTGCCCCCCACCTCAGTTATGGACATTCCACCCTAGGGTGGGACGTGAGTTACAGTTGATGAGCCTGCGTTAACCCATCATTATCACCCAGAGTTCATAGTTGACATTAGATAGGGTTCATTCTTGGTGTTACACGTTGTGGGTTTTGACAAATGTAGAATGACGTGTATCCACCGTGATAATATCTTACAGAACAGTCTCATCACCAAAAAAGTGAACCTATGTTGACAGATCATTATCATTCAGAGTCCATAGAAATAACTTTTTGTTGTTGTGGGGGTTTTTTTGTTTTTTTTTTTTTTTTTTTTTGAGGAAGAATCTCACACTGTTGGCCAGGCTGGAATGCAGTGGCATGATCTTGGCTCACTGCAGCCTCCACCTCCTTGATTCAAGCAATTCTTGTGCCTCAGCCTCCCAAGTAGCTAGGATTACAGGCATGCACCACCACACCCGACTACTTTTTGTATTTTTAGTAGAGATGGGGTTTTGCCACGTTGGCTAGCTTAGTCTCGTACTCCTGGTCTCAAGTGATCTGCCCACCTCGGCCTCGCAAAGTGCTGGGATTACAGGTGTGAGCCCTCACGCCCAGCCCGTAGAAATATCTTTTAACAAGCACCCTGGAGATTGTGAGGCAGGTGGTGTGGGGATCACCCTTTGAGATGCTGGTGTAAGGAGTTTGGATTAGGTTTGACTGGCAGTCGGAGCTTCTGGAAGCATCCAGGCTGAGCCACAGTCTCATGCCAGGGATGCTTACAGGAAACATTTCCATGTGTCCCAGGACTAAGGGAGGAGGGTCTCAGGCATCAATCCCCCTGGGCCAGCAAGGGCGACAGGGAGAGCCTGGGTTCAGAGGACCCTTCAGCTATAACATTGACCTGTTTGTTCACATTGGACTTCCTCCCTTCTCCCTCGGGCCTGCAGGAATTTGAGATAGAGCTGGAGGGCTCCCAGACCCTGAGGATATTGTGCTACGAAAAGTGTTACAACAAGACGAAGATCCCCAAGGAGGATGGCGAGAGCACGGACAGACTCATGGGGAAGGGCCAGGTCCAAGTAAGGCGGCCATCTCTACCCTCCCCTGCCTGATATATGGTGTCCTTTTTCATGCAGCCCTTGGGGACATTGAGATGGCCTTGCACCAAGGGTGGGGTGGGGTGGGCAGCTGTGACTCTGAAACATCCGTTGTGGGAGACCTGAGTCGGTGCCTGCATGTGTCTTGATGGGTCTTGATGTTCTGCTCTCTGTCTGCGTGTCTGTTGTGTCGGCTCATTCCCAAAGGAATTTCCATTCAACTTGATTTTGCAGCTGGGGCCTCAGTTCGTGCCTGGCCATAGGAGAACCCAAAGGCTAGGTGGTGCCCTGGGCCAAAATTGGCGCATCCTATGCCAGTCTTCTTAGAAAAGCACAGGGGTCCCAGAGGCTGCCTGTTTGGCATCCGCTATCTGTGGTCTAGACCTAGTTCCCAGGGTGTAGAGCTGTATCTCTGAACAGGGTGCACACAGACAGGTCTCCTCCCAGGCTAGCCTGGAAGCCCCCAGGTGGGACCAAGAATGTGTCCGTACAGGACCAGCAGGGGGCCGTGGTTCTTAAGGAGACTGCCTGGGCCCTCTGTCCTTCAGAAGCTTATCCAGCCCCTGGGAGCCCGCCACCAGTGTTTCCTGGAGGATCATAGCAGGCACCCCATGCCCTGTTTCTCCTGTTCCCACCCTCACAGTTCCGCGGGGGTAGCTGGGAGGAAGCCCTGGTCACGCTTTCCTTATAGTGCATTATATTGGTGGGTTGTGGCTACAGCTCTCTCTTCCATCTTCACAAGAGGCCTCTAGAGGGAGTGGGTCTGGCATTCCACATGCCCCTGGAAGCACAGGGCTCCCCAGGAAGCCCCAGCTCCCTCCCTAAGCAGGAAGTAAAAATCCTCTTGTGGTTAAATACCAAGTGCCAGGAAGAATGAAGGGAGAGGGTGGCCCTTCCCTGAGTAACTTGTCATCTTGCTGATGGGTTCCACATTCTCATTCAGATCAGTAAATCTTTACCAAGTGCCGGCTTCACCCCCTTCTGCCACCCCTTCTGCTGGCCACATCTTGGGAGGTGCAGCCACTGGCTGTTTTTCTGCCTTGGAAGCTTACACGGGAAATCAGTGACTCAGGGCTTCCTGGGGCTCCCTGTACTTCGAGATCAGGTTTAAAATCAAAAAGGCTCCTCTAGCACGTGCCTGTAATCCAGCTGCTCAGGAGGCTGAGGCAGGAGGATTGCTTGAGCCCAGGTATTCAAGACCACCCAGGGCAACACAGTGAGACGCCTGTCTAAAACAAAATAAATTAACTAAAAATTGCTCTCAGCTGCCCTGTCCCTGTCCCACTGCACTATCTTGTTCACCCTCCCAGCCTTTGTGTGGATTCTCATGGTGGAAGATTTTACCATGCAGATGGGCCACACAGCTCTTGATGGAGTACTTGGTGCTGGTCTCCTTTGAGATCCGAAGTGTTTTAGCATCAGTCAAGTGATGGTCATAGTTTGGGTGATGGTCACGGCTCAGGGTCTTTTCTACATGTGCTTTCTTTGGTGGTGGTTGTTGTTTGTTTTCTTGAGACAGTATCTAGCTCTGTCTCCCAGGCTGGTGTGCAATGGCAGGATCATAGCTCACTGCAACCTCAAACTCCTCAGCTCAAGCAATCCTGCCCTAGCCTCCCAAGTCGTTGGGATTACAGACATGCCCTGCCATGCCCAGCTAAGGTTTTTTTATTTTTTTATTTTTTAAGACTGGAGTTTTGCTCTTGTTGCCCAGGCCGGAGTGCTGTGGTGTGATCTCAGCTCGCTGCAACCTCCCAGGTCTGTCTCTTATACACATCTAGATGTGTATAAGAGACAGGGAGTGCAGTGGCACCATCTCAGCTCGCTGCAACCTCCACCTCCTGGGTTCAAGCGATTCTCCTGCCGCAGCCTCCTGAGTAGCTGTATTTACAGGCACGTGCCACCATGCCTGGCTAATTTTTTTGTATTTTTAGTAGAGGTGGGGTTTCGCCATGTTGGCCAGGCTGGTCTCAAACTCCTGATCTCTGGTGATCCACCCGCCTCGGCCTCCCAAAGTGCTGGGATTATAGGCGTGAGCCACTGCGCCCAGCCTCCTCGCCTTTAAATGGGGGTGGGGGGCCATGGACCCTGAGGGTTGAGTGACGCATGCTCTCACAGGTGGGGGGTCAGCGTTTGCTGCTGTTCTTATCCTTATCTGTTGTCGTTTGCGAGGAGGCAATGGAGCAGACACTGTCCGGCTCCAGCCCCTGGTCCCTGTGTCAGTGGGAGTGATGGGTGGGAACCATGGCTAGACAGGAAGGAATCCGATTGCTGTGTGAAGGGCATTCATGACTCATGCCAAGTAGATGGCGGCTGCTGTGGTCCCTGGAGTTCCAGGCTCCCAGCCGGGGGGTTGTTTGTGGGATCCCAGGAGGAAGGAAGTCGGGGGAGTGGCGGTGACTATGCCGTTGACGTTCTGCGACACCAGCCTGGCCTCTTTCTCCCCTGTGGACGCTGTTTTCTGCACAGGGGTACCTGAGAGAGGGTGTGCACGACTCCGGAGCCCAGCCTTTTTGAATCTGGGCTTTTCCCAGTGACACCAGCTGCCTTCTGCACTGTACTGTCTGGGAGGCGCTTGGCTCTCTGCAGCCCGCTACAGGGGCCCACAGCCCCCACCCTGATTATGCACCTTGACTCAGAAGTTGAGTAGAGAGACCCTCCCGTGAGGTGAGGCAGTTGCAGCAGGTAGAGAAGCCTCAGCATCCCAGGAGTGTCCAGATCCGACCATGAGGGCAGAGGCCCCTGGCAGGCCCCAGGGGCTCCCCCAAGGGCAGGGGTCTGGGATGGAAAGGAGTTCTTAGCAAAGCTGCTCATGCGCCTGTCTGTGGGCAGCAGGAGTCAGGATCTTCTGGGCGGGGGGCTTGGCGCGGTCTGGTTTTTTTGCTCCCCTTAATGGTGCTGATGAGCTGGGTTTAGGAACCACTTGCCCGAGTCTCAGATTTTGGCTCCTGCTTTTCAAATACCTGTCCTGGATGACTTGCCAGGTCCCCAACTCCCTTCTTGCACGATAGAGGCTCCATGAGGGTGGGGGTGGTGGGGGGTGGGAGCTGTAGAAATCAGGATGAGTGAGCTGCTTTGTTCAGAGCCAGAAAGGCAAGGGGATACACAGTACAGCAGGGACAAAGCTGTGGTGGTGCCCACAGTTCAGAAAAGAGCCACTGACAGCACGAATCAAAGCCCTTGTGTGTGGGCAGGTGCAAGAGGACCCAAGCCAGGTGTCCTTTCCCAGCCAGCTCCGACCCTGAATGAGCCATTTGAGTGAGCGAGACCATCCTGGTCCATCCTCAGACACCAGGAACCTGCTGTGCCACCCTAGTCATGGAAGGCTTCCTGTGTGCCATGCCTGGGGGTCTCCCCAAGAACGAGAAGACCCCTGTCCCCAGCCTTCATGGTCTAGATCAGAGAAGCTGGAAAGGAAGGATGTGGCAAATGTGCCAAGAGCTGGGGCAGACTTTGGCCCAGAGTGACTGCTGGCTCAGATGGCACGGTTGTTTGGGAAGTAAGGTCAGGGGACAGAGATGCCTTCACAGAGCAAGGGACATTGAGTCTGCATCTTCAGAGAGGGATTTTTCAAGGTGAAGGCATCAATATCCATCCAAGATTCATCGGATGGGGTATGGAAGAGGGAGTCACCAGCCGGCAGAGCTGGGGAAGTTGGAGCCTTGCTGCCATTAGGAATTTCTTCCTTCAGTTGTTTCTGTCTTTTTGAGACAGAGTTTCACTCTGTCCCCCAGGCTGGAGTGCAGTGGTGCGACATTGGCTTACTGTAATCTCTGCTTCCTAGGTTCAAGCGATTCTCCTGCCTTGGCCTAACAAGTAGCTGGGACTACAGGCATGTGCCACCATGCCCGACTAATTTTTTTGTGTTTTTAGTAGAGACAGGGTTTCACCGTATTGGTCAGGTGCCTCTTGAACTCCTGACCTCAAATGATCCACCCTCCTGGGCCTCACAAAGTGCTAGGATTATAGGTGCATCTCTCTTCATTTGCAAATTTTCTAGGTTGCTAAATCACATTAGCCCTGTCTGTTCTCCTTAGAAGGCAACATTATATCAAGTCATAGACTTTTGTCTTCTCCCATTTCTCCTGCTCTGTTTATGTGTCTTGCTGGGCTCACAACTCACGTTCCCGTGGGGGCATCAGAGTTCATTTTTGTTGTTGCCAGTGAGCCTCTGCTTCATTTGAAGCTGGTGCTCTGGCTGGCTGGAGTTTCCCAGACTTCTCTGCCAGCCCAGGTTATGTGGGCATCTGACCAGGCACAAGCCAGCAGGTCTGACTGGGGCCCTCCTGGTGCCTCCCTGGCAGCTGCTCTCAAGTCCCCACCATGCAGTGAGGTCCACCCATTTTCAGGCAGTCTCCCTGTTGGACTGCCCACTCTGCAGCACCTGTTCCCCCAAGAGCCCATGGAAGTGCCTGGCAACAGCTTGTGAATGCAAAGATGACACCAAGTCGGGTGGATAT
The DNA here is from genome assembly GCF_000951045.1 of Mandrillus leucophaeus. NCBI lineage: Eukaryota > Metazoa > Chordata > Mammalia > Primates > Cercopithecidae > Mandrillus > Mandrillus leucophaeus. Next base: position 831,608 of record NW_012103687.1, on the reverse strand, counting down.
GTCCATGTGCACAGCAGCACTGACCATGCCAGCCTCAGACTGGAAAGAACCCAGACGTCCACCTGCTGGTGCATGTCTGTCAATCCATACAATGGAATATTACTCAGCCTTCAAGAGGAAGGACATTCTGACACATTCTACAACATGGGTGAGCCCTGAGGACATGCTGCTAAGTGAAATAAACCAGACACAAAAGACAAATGCTGTATGATTCCACTTACATGAGGTAGCTAGAGTAGTCAAATCCATAGAGGCAGAAAGTAGATTTGAGGTTACCAGGAGCTGGGGCAGGGGGAATGGGGAGTTGTTCTTTTTGCACCTGCCCCCGGGAGTTATTGTTTAATGGGTGTAGTGTTTCAGTTTGAGATGATGAAAAAAAAGTTCTGGAGATGACAGTGGTGATGGTTGCACAACGTGAATGTGCCTAATGCCACTGAACTGCACACTTACAAATACTTAAAGTAGGCCGGGCGCGGTGGCTCACGCCTGTAATCCCAGCAGTTTGGGAGGCCGAGGCAGGCGGATCATGAGGTCAGGAGATCGAGACCATTCTGGCTAACATGGTGAAACCCCGTCTCTATTAAAAAATAAAATAAAGTAAATTAGCTGGGTGTGGTGGCGGGCACCTGTAATCTTTGGGAGGCTGAGGCAGGAGAATGGCGTGAACCCGGGAGGCGGTGCTTCCATGGATGCTCCAAAAATGCATCCATTTTTATAACTGAATGATTTTGTAGTAAATTTACAGAGCTCTACAACTTTTACCAACAATCCAGTTTTAGAATATTTCTATCACCCCAAACAATTTCCCTGTTCCTTTTTTTTTTTTTTTTGACAGGGTCTTGCCCTGTCGCCCAGGTTGGAGTGCAGTGGTGCAGCCGCACTCAGCACAGCCTTGATGCCCCAGGCTCAAGTATTTAACCTTTCAGGTAACTGGGAC
>NW_012103687.1:828151-829407 GCF_000951045.1 Mandrillus leucophaeus | reverse complement strand
ATCTCAGCTCGCTGCAACCTCCCAGGTTCAAGCGATTCTCCTGCCTCAGCCTCCCAAAGTGCTAGGATTACAGGCCTGAGGCACTGTGCCTGGCCACATGTGCTTTCTCATTTGGTCCTTGCAGCAGATCTTTGAGAGAGCTCATTTGACACTCAGGAGATGCTTCTCTAACCTGCTCAGAATCAGGGTCCCGGGTATTCAGGGAGGTGGAGGGAGCAGACTACAAAGCCGGTTGTGCTCCCATTGCTCCCCCTTCCCTCTCCCTCTCCATGTTTTCTGTCTCCCCCACCCAGCCTAGGGCATTCCTCCCCCACAGTCCAGCCTGCATCTGGCACAGCCTCACCATTCAGCCCAGGGATACTCACAGCCTGGGTCCTCGGGTCCTTTTTTCAGCTCATCAAACCAAGTAAAAGTAGGTTCCAGTTCTGCCAACCATTGACTCAACTCATCCAAATCTTCAACTGGAATCCTGGGAGTGGCTGAATTTGAACCAGGACCTCTGAGTACTGTTGCTAAGTAACTGGGGGTCTCAGTGAAAGAGAGAAAAGAGCTGATAGGCCTCTTCCTGTGTTACTGTGTCAGGCCTTCTTTTGAAACTCTTTTCTGTGGTGCTACTGACGTACTTGTGCACATGACCTGTGCTCTTCTGTCAGTCTAGGGGTGCTGGCTGAGCACCCCACTCCATCCTGGGGAAGAGGAGAGCAGTGTCAAAGAAAAACCCAAGCTGGACAGCCGTTAAAGTGGTAAAAGCAGGTTTTATTTGTAACTATTGTGATGGGGAAAAGACTAGAAATGGAAAGCTTAGAAATGGGCTCAATGCTGAATTCACATGGACGAGTGGAGACTTACAGCCAAGAAGAAGGGTAGGGGTTGATGGATGGAAAATGATGAAGTAACATCAGGGGGAAGAGGGTTTCTGGTGAAACCGACCCGACAGGATTCTTGCTGAAGACAGGCCAGAGTGATCGATCTCCCCTGGGGGATGGCATGGGATGAGGAATCTGATCAGATAGCAAGGGCAGGGGGTTCTGGCTAAACTGACTTAGCAGGATTGTTGCAAAAATTGGATTCTTGAGAACATGCCCTAGGATGGGATCTAGCTGGAATAAAGAGCTGGAGGGACCAGATGAGTTCCATCAAGGAGAGTCTTTGTCTCTCCCCCACCACACTCAGTGTGACCTGGGCAAGTTACTGTCCCACTCGCTCAAATGTGTTCCTCCCTCCCTCCCTCCTTCCCTCCTTCCCTCCTTCCTTCT
>NW_012103687.1:820880-823387 GCF_000951045.1 Mandrillus leucophaeus | reverse complement strand
CAGCAAAGAGTTAAAAGTGGGATAGAGGCCAGGCACAGTGGCTCACGCCTGTAATCCCAGCACTTTAGGAAGCTGAGGTGGGTGGATTGCTTTAGGTCAGGAGTTCAAGACCAGCCTAACCAACATGGTGAGACCCCATCTCTACTAAAAATACAAAAATTAACCGGGCATGGTGGCAGGTGCCTGTAATCCCACCTTCTCCAGAGGCTGAGGCAAGAGAATGGTTTGAAGCCAGGAGGCAGAGGTTGCAGTGAACCGAGATCTCGCCACTGCACTCTAGCCTGGGCAACAGAGTGAGACTCCGTCCTAAAAAAAAAAAAAGGTGTGGGCTGGATCTCAGGAGAGCAGATTGTGGTCATAGACTTCAGCAGGAGGCCTGTGATCTCTCTCCTGGTGAACACAGAGGTTCTCTGGTGGTCTCAGCAAAGCCCCACCCCTGGGAGTAGGTTATAGTGCAGACACATGGGGCCCAGACGGGAACAACTGGGGATGCCCTGCTGGACCATCCAGGCTGGTGACGATGGGTGTGGAGGAAGCTGTTGTCTACAAGGAGCTAAGTGAATGAGCATTTCCTCCTTTGGATGGTTTACTCAGCCTCCTCCCTGCCCCTGCTGAGGGTGGGCAAGAGGATGTCCTCTGGCTGCCCACTGGTGACTCAATCCAGCCACAGACTACAGAGCAAGCAGGGCAGTGCTGGGCCCCCAGCAGAGCCACCATGCAAGGTGGTCAGTGACGCTTCAGGGCAGCATGCAACACCTGCCCCAGTTGGGCTTTGGCCTCCCTCAGCCCCCACCCCACCACTTCCCTGGGATGGATGTGCATGGTAGTTTTCTAGGCAGACCTCCAGGCCACCATCTGCCAGGCCCGCTGACCACAGTCATTCTTCCAAGGCTCCTGCCTTACCCAGCTCGGGGGGAGATGAGCAGCGACCTAGTCGTCGTCCTGAGACCACTGCGCGTGAGCAGACAGGCCCCCGCCCGTCCGGTCCCTGTCCAGGCAGTAGGCGTATTTCTCACCAAGACCTTGCAACCCAGGGGGACCCTGGAAAGCATCTGGAGTGCCTCAGTTTTTCCCTTAAGGGAAAACTACTGTTTCCCCCTTGGTCATCTGTTTTTCCAAACCCCCGTCTTTTCCTTGTTTACTTCTCTGGTGCTTTAAATAACTTCAGGAGAGAGCGTGCCAGCCTTGAGCAATGTTTGGGGTTGGCCAAGCCGAGGCACAGGCCTCATTATCATGCTATTCTTTATACGACTTCCGCTCTGCGGAGCACACTCAGTTCTTTGGAACAGAGCCAGCCTCGGGGCGGCCTTTCCCACTGGAGCCGCCAGTCTGGACCGCCGTGAGAGCTGGTGCCCGGAGGCCAACAACCTGATCTTCAGTCACTGGGAGTCACAGAGAGGGACCCAGTAGAGAGCCCAGCTGGCAGCATCAGTGCCAGGTTGGGGTGGGCGCTGGACAGCACCAGTGCTGGGGAGTGGACGCTGGCTGGAGCCCCGCCCAGGCTGCACATTGCTCGGCCAGCTTAGTCTGGGGGAGCAGGACCGGAGCAGGGTGTCCTCCACCCTGGGTCCATCAGGGGCACTGCATGTGATTATTGGGGTTACGTGCTGGGAGTGGTACAGATTCTGGACAGTCTAGAGCGCTTCCAGCACAAGGCAGGCTGAGCAGTCATACTTTACTCAGTCTCCAAATTTGGGCAACAGGAAACTAGCCACTTAACAAGGAAGCTCAGCTTTTCTGGGCTTTAAAGATGGAGACACGTTGGAAATTCCCGTAACCGATAGGCTGGGGTGGGAGGATGTTCTTCCCACACACAGACAAAAAAGTGGAACCCGGGGTGATGGGAAGCTTTGACCTTGGCCCGCCGGACTGTGGGGCGGGGTTTCCCTCAAAGCCTGGTCAAAAGGCCGTGGAGGCTGGAAGCTCTTGTTTAGCCCCACCAGCTTCCCAGAGCAGCAAGGTCAAGCATGCGAGAGTCGACACCCGCCCCGGCCGCAATGCAGGGCCTCCTTCAGTACTTCCATCCCGGCTGGGCGGGCCGGAGCTGGGCAGCTTCTGCTGAAAAGTACCGGTGTGCTCGCGGCACTGCCCTGTGGACCCACATCCGAAACCTGGTGTGCAAGGGCAAGGTGGGCTGACATGTGGGCCGTGGTTCCAGGGGGGCTTTGAGGGGCAGCCGCCTGATGTGTGGACAGCTTCTCTGTCTCTGTTTACCTGGACTCTGGGTTGCTTGTTAGCTGCTTCTGTCTGTTCTGGGTTTTTAAGGGGAGAGGGGCCCAGTGATGGCTGTTCTTTGAAGGAAAGGGAAGAATGTCTCCTGCTTAACATGTTTCTGTGTTTCCAGTTACTTGGTTGGTTAGTACAGCCAGGGTCTTGCTCTGTTGCCCAGGCTGGAGTGCAATGGCATGATCTTGGCTCACAGCAGCCTCCACCTTCTAGCCTCAAGTGATGCTCCCACCTCAGCCTCCTGAGTAGCTGGGACTACGGGCACGTGCCACCATGCTTGA
>NW_012103687.1:817822-818880 GCF_000951045.1 Mandrillus leucophaeus | reverse complement strand
TAGAAATGGAGACCCCCGATTTGTCTTTAGGTACCCCAGAAAGGTTTAGACCTTAAAAGCAATGACACACCCAAAAAGGTCTGGGCATATATGGTAAAACGTTAATATTTGCGATTATTGGCTTTTTCTTATATGATTGTTAGTCTTTCTCACTTAATTTTTAATTGCTACTAAGAAAGAGAGAACTGGGCACAGTGCACCTATAGTCTTAGCTACTCTGGAGTCTGAGGCAGGAGAATTACTGGAACCCAGGAGTTCGAGTACAGCTTGGGCAACATAGCAAGATCCTATATCTTAAAAAAAGCAAGCAAGCAAGCAAGAGAAGCAGCGGGGATTTTAGGAGGTGGTTCTGCAGAAGCCAGTCCTTTACACCATCTTCAACAATCCCGGCTGTTGCTGAAGTAGACTAGGGGAGTCCCTGAGGGGCAGCCCTACCTCATGCTGAGACCGCTGCAAGCCTTGGTGGTGGAAATATTTGATGAGACTCCCAGGGGCCCTTGGGACCTTGGGCTTTGAGGACCAGACAGATCAGAGGACTGTGCCCCTTTCTCCCCTCTATAGATTGAAGTAAAGCTCTCGATCAAGTTCAACAGCAGGGAGTTCAGCTTGAAGAGGATGCCGTCCCGAAAACAGACAGGGGTCTTCGGAGTCAAGATTGCTGTGGTCACCAAGTGAGTGGGGAGGGGCTTGGGCTCATGCACTGAGGGTGCCTGTCCCTTCAGCTGTTTCTGCAGAGAGGAGCATGTGTGGGTCTCTCCTCTCTGTGCGTGGCCGCTGCGTGGTGAGGTCAGGCCCCAGGGAACACTTGGTGTGTTCAGCCACCTCCTGTGTTTACTCAACACCAGCTCAGGAGTGTCCTTGCCGCCTTGCTTGGAAGCAGTAGGGCTGGCTCCAGGAACTGCCCGAGTGCCGGGTTTTCTGCCCTCGCTTGGAATTTGTCATGGTCCCAGGTTCCTGTTGAATGGCCATAACCCCTGCCCCTTTGTCACGAGTCAGTTGCCAAGAGAAACTTGTTTGGTTTGAGAGCAGTTCTTGCAGACACAGACCACTTCCTCTGA
>NW_012103687.1:813126-817772 GCF_000951045.1 Mandrillus leucophaeus | reverse complement strand
GGAGTCAAGATTGCTGTGGTCACCAAGTGAGTGGGGAGGGGCTTGGGCTCATGCACTGAGGGTGCCTGTCCCTTCAGCTGTTTCTGCAGAGAGGAGCATGTGTGGGTCTCTCCTCTCTGTGCGTGGCCGCTGCGTGGTGAGGTCAGGCCCCAGGGAACACTTGGTGTGTTCAGCCACCTCCTGTGTTTACTCAACACCAGCTCAGGAGTGTCCTTGCCGCCTTGCTTGGAAGCAGTAGGGCTGGCTCCAGGAACTGCCCGAGTGCCGGGTTTTCTGCCCTCGCTTGGAATTTGTCATGGTCCCAGGTTCCTGTTGAATGGCCATAACCCCTGCCCCTTTGTCACGAGTCAGTTGCCAAGAGAAACTTGTTTGGTTTGAGAGCAGTTCTTGCAGACACAGACCACTTCCTCTGAGAATTCATTTGCTTCCCCAGGATGGAATCCAGCTGGGCCCCTGAACTTGCCGGTCATGTGGGCCGGGGCCTCCATCAGTCATACCCTGGACTCCTTTCTGTGTCTAAACAGCACGCCCCACCCCCAACTGCACGGCAGCCACTTGCGTAGCACTCTGGGAGGGCTCTGGGCATGAGCAGTGAGGACTCCAGCAGCAGCTCCCCCAGATAACCACTGCTAATGAGGGTGGCTTGAGAAGCAGCTTTGATGTGCTCCCAAATCCAGTTGCAAACAGAACTAAAGGCCTCAGCACGGCACTCACTTTGAAGTATTCTTACTCTAGTGTCCTGTGTGGCGGTATTGGAATTGTTCATTGCTAAGATTCAGAGGAGAAAAGCACTTAGCAGCACAGGAGCTGCTGGTGCTGAGGCAACCCTTCATTCGTCAGATGTGTTAAGGTCCAAGCCCAGGGCAGGGGTCAGGGATTCTCCTTTCACACAGCGCGCGGGTGGCAGGACCAACACCGGGTCTGATCCCCCAGCTGGGGGCACAGGCTGCTAACCCCAGGCCTGGAATCTATCAGATGCCCTTTCTGTGCTGACTTTACTTAGGACTCCTGACCTTCCCACAAAGATCATGTGTGATTTGCAGAGGGTCTGGCTGCTTCAGCCTCTTAGAAAGGTCCTGAGAAAGTACATGCAATGAGAACAGGGCTTGCAGAGGGAGGGCAGGCATGCAGAAGGCTGTGTGTGCAGTCCCAGACCTGGGCATCTTCGTCACCGTCCTCACTCCACCTCCATGTGTATAGATAGGGGACAGGTTTCCTGTGTTGTGGCCCAAGCAGGGCTGTCAGGACATTGAGAACATTTCCTCCTTCCATAGGAGAGAGAGGTCCAAGGTGCCCTACATCGTACGCCAGTGCGTGGAGGAGATCGAGCGCCGAGGCATGGAGGAGGTGGGCATCTACCGCGTGTCCGGAGTGGCCACGGACATCCAGGCACTGAAAGCAGCCTTCGACGTCAGTGAGTGTCGGCCTGCGCAGGACGGGATGGAGGTGTGGGCAGTGGTGTTGGCGATGAGATCTCAGAGCACTCCATGGCCTGGGCATGTCACATCCTTCGCTGTGTCTTTTCTTCATTTACTGTTTTATTATTTTTAAAAAAGAGAAAACAAGAGTTGTAGAAAAAGCTTCTACAGAAGCCAGTATTCAAACCATCTTTGCTACACATGCCACTTGCTGGGGTGAACCAGGGCTTCTGCGGGGCCTTGGCCTTCCTGCCTTGGGGGTGGACACCCAGGACTCAGTGCAGTCTGTCCACTGCCCTGTGTGAGGATGCGGCAGACAGAGGGCACCGATGGGACCCAACTCAGGCCAGGGCTGCAGCATCTCCGCCTCTATCTCACCAACCCTCACAGGCTATGAAGGACCTGGAACTGCCACAAATGCCAGGGGAGGACATCGAGACCCCAGAGGGTCCTTCCCAGCATCTTCAAAGCAACAGGATTTTGTGCCTGCAGATCCTTCTTTGGGGCACACACCACTGACCCTGACCAGGACCCCTACAATGCTCAGCACCCCTGGGAGGGCCTGTGGTAGTTTCAGCTCCCTCTGGGGTCCCAGAATAGACCTGGCCTGTGGTGAGGACGTAAGCACCAGTGACCAATTGGGCCCAAAGGAAGACACCGGTTCAAACACTGAAACCAATCAGATTCTCCCACAGCCTTCCTGCCATCAGAAGACACTGGTGCAGGGGTGGTTGCTAGGTACAGGGCAGAGTCACCCGATTTCCCACGCAGGCACTGTGTCCTGCCGTGCTGGCCTCCTCCTGGCCGTCACCTCGGGCCAAGCAGGGGAGAGGAATGGGAGTGCCCATGCAGCCCCATCAACTCTGCAGACACAGAACTATGCACAGCTCTTGGGAGGGGTCAGATGAGCTGCTTAAAGCCGGGGAGGAACCTGCACAGTGGTCAGCGTGGCAGGGACGGTGCTTTAGCCAAGGCAGGGATGGTGGGAGACTCACTCGGGATCCTGAAGGAGGCCGCTGCATTTCCGTGCTCTTTCCAGATAACAAGGACGTGTCGGTGATGATGAGCGAGATGGACGTGAACGCCATCGCAGGCACGCTGAAGCTGTACTTCCGTGAGCTGCCCGAGCCCCTCTTCACCGACGAGTTCTACCCCAACTTCGCCGAAGGCATCGGTGAGCACTGGAGGCCTTGGCCTCATGGGAAACGTCTCCTCCACGTGCACTGCTGCCCTTGGAGGCTGTGAAAAGTGATGTGTGGGAACCTGAGCTGTGCCCTCTCTGCCATGGTCGGTGTTTTAACCCAACCTCAGAAAACAGGACCAAAATCAAGCCTGTCCTGGAAGACCTCGCCCATCCCCAGAGGGCTCCCCGTCCCTATTCCTCAAGGAGACCAAGAGGGTGAAATGGTCAGCACTGCCGTGCTGTGGGGTCCTAAAGTCTGCTGTCCTCCTTCCTGCAGACCAGGACTGAAGGAGCGCCCAGGTGCTCTGGCCACGGGTCCTGGCCCAGTCAAGCATGGGTTCAAACCTGGCCTGACCCTTAGTCAACCTGGAGGCTGATGGCTAGAGTGGGCGCTGGCACGTGCAGCACCTGTAAGCTCTACGTCACCCTTAGGGCAGCTCTGCCCGCGGGGCCCATGCACACCCAGGCTGCAGGTGGCCCTGTGGTGTCCAGGACAATGAGGGGGTCTCTGCGTACTTGGTGGGGCTGGGGCCCTCCCACTTCCCACCTCCTTGTGTCCCTCACTCCCGTTTCATTCCACGCTGAGCCTCCCCTGCGTTGGGCTCCCCTGGGGAGGGGGTGGTGGCGGGAGATGCCCAAGGGCAGCTCTGCCCATGAGCGGCTTTCACGGCTCCTCCTGCTGCCATTTGCTGGGTGCTGCTGACCCCTGTGAGGTAGAGAAGAGGTGTTCAGGTGGCTCATACCGCACACCAGCGCCCCTCGCAGGTTCCTCACTGAGGGCCAGAGCTGTGGGACTGAGGATGATGAAGAGCCTGGGCTGTGCAGGGACACAAGACCCAGGCACTCCACGTAACCACCTCAGGAGAGGTCTCTGTCTCATTGTGACCCTGCGGAGTAACCCACCGCCTTCTCCAGCTCTTTCAGACCCGGTTGCAAAGGAGAGCTGCATGCTCAACCTGCTGCTGTCCCTGCCGGAGGCCAACCTGCTCACCTTCCTTTTCCTTCTGGACCACCTGAAAAGGTAGCCCAGCTCTCCTGTGGCTGCAGGTCCCCAGGCCATGGGTTGCCCCTCTGCTCCCACCAGACCTCCAGACTGAGGACCTTTTCCCCTGACTGCAGTCACTCACTGCCTTTGGGGACTAGTGCCACTGCCACCCCTGCCCCAGCCTCTCATCTTTGCCACCCTCCTCGCTTTGGACTGTGGCCTTAGAGCTCAGAGCTTTGGCCATGGCCAGCAGTGTACTTGGACCCCCCTCTTCCCTCCCAGTGACATCAAGGAGGAGACCTCCCCACCAGCCCGGAGCTGGCCCTTTGTCCTGGGCTGCCGAGACCCAGCAGTACCAGGGCTGGAGTCAGCTTGCAGCACAGCCAGGGTCGAGGTCATTCCCTTCTTGAGGACTCCAGCGTGGCACAGCCCCTCCGCCTCTCTGCTAGTGGTGGTGGTGAAACAGCACCCTCTGCTTTGGTCCTCTACAGGGTGGCAGAGAAGGAGGCAGTCAATAAGATGTCCCTGCACAACCTCGCCACAGTCTTTGGCCCCACATTGCTCCGGCCCTCCGAGAAGGAGAGCAAGCTCCCTGCCAACCCCAGCCAGCCCATCACCATGACCGACAGCTGGTCCTTGGAGGTCATGTCCCAGGTATGGGAAGAACAGGTTCCTGCCCATGCCACCCCAGCCTGACAGAGGTGGCCTCTGCCTGTCCCACCCCCCAGGCCTGCCCATCTTCCTACTTGCATTGTATGTGGTGTGGCCAAGATTGAGAGAGAGGGACTTGCCTAGGTCTGCATGGATGGGAGTGATGGTGGGGGGCCCAGGCCACCTCCTGGTCCTGCTGGTGCACCTTGCTGGGGGGCTTAAAACCACCTCAAGTGTTCGGGTGTGGTGGCTCATGCCTGTAATCCCAGCACTTTGGGAGCCTGAGGCAGGATAACTGATCCCAAGTGTTTGAGAACAGTCTGGGCAATATAGCAATCCCCATCTCTAGAAAAAATACAAAGAAAAATTAGCCAGGCATTGTGGCACACACCTGTAGTCCTAGCTACCT
>NW_012103687.1:809004-811526 GCF_000951045.1 Mandrillus leucophaeus | reverse complement strand
GAATATTTTTAAGTTTTATACGTAGTTTCTAATTTTTTTTCCTAACAGATTCAGATACCTAATACGATGCTAGAATGTATTCTGTGGATAATCCGTGTCCTGGCAGCATTTGCTCTTCCTCTAAGCGCCTGGCCCCACTGCTCTTAGGAGTGGGGTTCCGAAGTCTGGAGAACAGAATACGTGGAGGGTTAGGAAGGGGCCAGCCTTAGAGATGGAAGACTCCCTCCCAGAGCAGGTGGAGGCACAGGACCAATCACTACCCCCTCTGCCAGCACCTGCGGGGGAGCCCAGGCATTCTTTGTAAACCCTCCTGACCACCTGGCTCAAAGAAAACGGAAGCGTGGAGGCCGCCAAGTATTTTCAAGAAATAACCCCATGAACACTGCATCACTTTTTTAGAAAGAGGGGTTTGGGGCAGAGAGAGGAGAGGAGGGAGAGCAGAGCCGAGTTTCCAGACGGTCCTGCAGGAGGAAAGGACGCAGCTGCCCAGAGGGAAGCAGGATCGAATTCAAGGGAGTGTGTGGGGTCCCTGGATGACACCAGCCCCTAGTGTGGCTCTGTCTGGTGACCGCTCCCAAGGTGGAAGCAGTGGGTTTCCCCTGTGTGTCAATGGGCAGCTCCTGCTGAGCCCACAGCTCATTGGGGAGACTGACAGCAGGGCTGTGCACCTGACACTTCTCTCTGCTTCTGGACGGCTTTCTGTTTGCGTCTGTGTGCGGTGTGGATTTTGTTTTGCTTTTTTCTTGGTAGGTGAGCACAGCCACCGTTTACAAGCAGTGTCACTCTCGTGGGTGGTGAGGACAGAACAGGAGCCTCTGCCCTCTGTACCTATCTGGGCCCTGTGGGCTCCCCTGTCCTGGCTTCCATCTCTGTCTCAGCGACCGTCCAGCCCTGCGCAGGAACACATGTTGCTTAGAAAAGCCAAATCCAGCCCTTGTCTCTGTCTCCTCTGGTCTCATGATGTGCATCTGTCGCCTTGAGACTGGAAGCCAATCTATCAATGTCTGTGCCAATTTTTTGTTCCCTCCCCAACCTCCTTCCCCATATGACTTTATTTATGTAGGATGTGTGCTGTCTAATGATGGGATGACCACACTTTTCCATGTTCTAAAAGTGCTCCTCTCCTGCAGGGCCCCAGAGCTGATGGTTGCTTTGGGTCTAGAGCTGTGTCTTACCGGCCTCCTGCCTCGAAAGCCTGTGTGGTGGCAAAGCTGGTGAGGGGCTGGGGAACGCAGCGTTCTCCAGGAGGGGACCCGGCTCTCCTTCTGCAATGCAGGCAAAGGCCTAGATGCCAGTGTGACCTCCCACAAGGCATGGCTTGCAAGACTCCCTGACCAGAAGTGATGCTTTTTTGCTTCAGGCCCTGGGTTTGAAGCAGCCTGGCTTTCTCTCAGTAAGTGGCTGGTGTCTTAGCAGCTGCAATCTGAGCTCAGCCACCTATGCATCACCGTGGGGGAAAGAACTGCGGACACTTTCATTAAAAAGTTCCCTGAGACGACTTGCGTGCATGTTGATTTCATGATGAGCGCCGCTGGGAAGAACCCCTGAGCCGGTGGGGTGGGGCTGGAAGCAGCAGGTGCAGTGATGGGGCTGGGTGCCCAGGAGGCCTCAATGCTCAATCAGGCCAAGGTGGCTAAGCCCAGGCTGCAGGGAAGGCCGGCCTGGGGGGTGTGGGTGAGCACAGGCAGTGCCAGCTGGGCAGCGTTAGGACGCTGGAGCAGCAGCCGTAACTCCACGGAGTGGGGCAGTCTGGTTGGGGCAGGGACCACTGTTGCTTTGGCAGAGAAAGACGATCCCCACTGGGGAGAGGCTGTTCTGACTCTGCAAGTGGGACAGGGACAGATGGCCTCCAGGGTGACCCAGCTGGTCTTCCTTTGCTGTGCTGAGCCCTGGGACAGGGACGACTCCCACCACACACAGCCTGGGCCTGGGTTCTTACCTGTGTCCACCGCTCTGGCACGAGCCCCTCAGTCTTGGGTGGTTTCTGCTTGGTCCGGGATTTGGTGTTGCTGCTGAGTCCAGCCTTTTCACCACCTCTGCATGGGCCATAGGTATTGTCAGCCGCCTCCCGCCTTGGCTTCAGTAGCTCACCCAGCTTACAGGGGAGCTGCCCTGGGCTGGAGATGGGCGTGCAGCCTGGGTCCTTTGAGTGCAGCTTGAGGAGACCCGGCCACATCCACTGGGCCACAGGTTACCCTCAGCAATGCCCACATCAGCCGTCAGCCTCAGCCTCCCCAGGAGAGCAAGGCTCACACGACAAAGGTTGCCAGTGGCCAGTGAGGTGGCTGAGCCCAGCCAGGACCTTTCTCATACTCTCAGGATGTGGCTTCTGCTCATGAGCTGCCTGGTCAGCTCTCTCGGGGTGAGAGGGGCTTGTCACACGGGCCCCTGCCTGCAGTGTGACCCTTCTCAGCTTCTCTCAACAGTCCTGCCTGGGGAGTGTCACCGCCACCATGACCATTTCCCTGACACTGCGAGGGTGTGGGGACGTCCTGGGTAGAGACAGGCCCGTGGCAGCAGCA
>NW_012103687.1:806992-808894 GCF_000951045.1 Mandrillus leucophaeus | reverse complement strand
TGATGGGGCTGGGTGCCCAGGAGGCCTCAATGCTCAATCAGGCCAAGGTGGCTAAGCCCAGGCTGCAGGGAAGGCCGGCCTGGGGGGTGTGGGTGAGCACAGGCAGTGCCAGCTGGGCAGCGTTAGGACGCTGGGGCCGCAGCCATAACTCCACGGAGTGGGGGCAGTCTGGTTGGGGCAGGGAGAGACGATCCCCACTGGGGAGAGGCTGTTCTGACTCTGCAGGTGGGACAGGGACAGATGGCCGCCAGGATGACACAGCTGGTCTTTGCTGTGCTGAGCCCTGGGACAGGGAGGACTCCCACCACACACAGCCTGGTCCCGGGTTCTTACCTGTGTCCACCGCTCTGGCACGAGCCCCTCAGTCTCGGGTGGTTTGTGCTTGGTTTGTGATTTGGTGTTGCTGCTGAGTCCAGCCTTTCCACCACCTCCGCATGGGCCGTGGGTGTTGTCAGCCGCCTCCCGCCTTGGCCTCAGTAGTTCGCCCAGCTTACAGGGGAGCTGCCCTGGGCTGAAGATGGGCGTACAGCCTGGGTCCTACTTGGGTGAGTGCAGCTTGAGGAGACCCGGCCACATCCACTGGGCCACAGGTTACCCTCGGCAATGCCCACATCAGCCATCAGCCTCAGCCTCACCAGGAGAGCAAGGCTCACACGACAAAGGCTGCCCGTGGCCAGTGAGGTGGCTGAGCCCAGCCAGAATTTTTCTCGAACTTCGGGGATGTGGCTTCTGCTCATGAGCTGCCTGGTCAGCTCTCTCGGGGTGAGAGGGGCTTGTCACACGGGCCCCTGCCTGCAGTGTGACCCTTCTCAGCTTCTCTCAACAGTCCTGCCTGGGGAGTGTCACCGCCACCATGACCATTTCCCTGACACTGCGAGGGTGTGGGGACGTCCTGGGTAGAGACAGGCCCGTGGCAGCAGCAGGCTCAGGGGCGCCCTGCACTGGTGGGCTGGGGACCTGGCAGAGACCACACCAAGGGCTGGACAAGGGGACGAGCCTCCAGCCTGGCCTCTCCGCAGGCCTCAGCAGCCCCTCCCACAGGCAGAAGGGTCCACACTGGGTTCTGCTCTCATTGCAAGAGCTGTGAGTGCCACGTGCTGTTCTGCCCAATCTGGTGTCTGCAGGCGAGGCGAGGGCTGCCGCTGACCCGTTTCTGAGTGTTCAGCACCGCTGGCCCGTTTCTGAGTGTTCAGCACCTAAGGGTGACCACACTCTCTGTCCCCTGCCTTCTGGGTCCTGTTTGGAAATCAAACCCACACTCACAGGCCAATTTTGTTTTTCTTTTAGAGACAGCGCCTCATTTTGTCACCGAAGCTGGAGTGCAGTGGTGCCATCATAGCTCAATGCAGCCTCCAATCCCAGGACTTAAGGGACCCTCCTGCCTCAGCCTGCCAAGTAGCTTGGACTAGAGCTGTGTGCCATTGCACCTGTTTTTTTTTTTTTATCATTATTATTTTGTAGACATGGGGTCTGGCTATGTTGTCCAGGCTATTCTCAAAATTCCCAGCCTCAAGCAATCCTCCCGCCTTGGCCTCTCAAAGGGTTGGGATTACAGGTGTGAGGCAACGTACCCAGCTCAGCCACAGAGCTAGTTTTACTAGAGATGGGTTTTCCCCATATTGGCCAGGCTCATGTCGAACTCCTGACCTCAGGTGATCCACTTGCCTTGGCCTCCCGAAGTGCTAGGATTACAGACATGAGTCACTGCATCATTTAAATGTAGTGAGAGGCCGGGCATGGTGGCTCACTCCTGTAATCCCAGTATTTTGAGAGGACGAGGCAGGCAGATCACCTAAGGTCAGGAGTTTGAGACGAGCCTGGCCAATATGGTGAAACCGTGTCTCTACAAAAAAACAGAAAAAATTATCCCTGCGTGGTGGTGCGTACCTGTGTTCCCAATTA
>NW_012103687.1:799983-805227 GCF_000951045.1 Mandrillus leucophaeus | reverse complement strand
GACCAGCTGCTTTGGGCAACCGAGGCCACCTCTGCATAAGCTCCCAAACTAGACGGTGGCGAGGGCCCTGGACCTGGCAGCTGGGCTGGACATCACACGGCCCTGTATTCCAGGAAACGGCATCTCAGTGCTTGTCTGGTCAGTTCTCCAAAAGAACCATCCACAGGCCACTTTTCCATTCCCCTCCTATGCACAGACTGGGCCGGGCCTGACCAGAGACTCTCCTTGAGGGTTTTCAGTCACTGCCAAAACTTGAGCCCAGCAGTGAGGATGTGATGTTAAAATGTGACTCTGGGCCAGGCGGTGGCTCATCCTTGTCAACCCAGTGCTTTTGGGAGGCTGAGCTGGGAGGATCAGTTGAGGTCAACAGTTCAAGGCCGAGCTGAGGAACATAGATCTCTACAAAAAAATAAAAACTAGCCTGCTCTGGTGACATTCACCCATAGTCTAAGCTACTCAGAAGGCTGAAGTGGCTTAAGCCCAGGAGTTCAAAGCTCCAGCTCTGATTGTGCCACTGTATTCCACCACAAAAGACAGAGTGAGACCATGTCTTGAAAAAAGGAGCAAACCAACTAGGTATAGAAGAAACATACCTGAAAATGGCTGGGCTGGGCACAGTGCCTCATGCCTGTAATCCCAGCACTTTTGGAGGCTGAGGTGGGGGGATCACCTGAGGTCAGGAGATCGAGACCAGCCTGGCCAACACGGTGAAACCCCATCTCTACTAAAAATACAAAAATTAGCCGGGTGTGGTGGCAGGTGCTTGTAATCCCAGCTACTCGGGAGGCTGAGGCAGGAGAATCGCTTGAATCCAGGAGGTGGAGGTAGCCATAATCTAAGATCGCATAATTGCACTCCAACCTGGGCAGCAAGAGCGAGACTCTGTCTCAAAAAACAAAAACAAAACAACATACCTGAAAATAATAAAAACTGCATACGACAAAGCCATAGCTAACCTACTACAGAATGGAGAAAAGTTGAAAGCATTTTCCTCTGTAAACAGGAACAAGATGAGGATGCCGGTTCTCACCACTCCTATTCGACATTACACAATCAGGCAAGAGAAAACAGTAAAAGGCATCCACATTGGAAAAGAGGACATCAAATTATCCTTGTCTGATGAAGATGTGATCTTGGATCTAGAAACATCCACCAGAAAACTCCTAGATTTGATAAATAAATTAATACAGTGATTTGCAGGATACAGAATCAACAACAACAACAGCAATAATCAGCAGCATTTCTATACACCAATAATGGTCTGGTTGGGAAAGAAATTAAGAAAGCAATCCCATTTACAATAGCAACAAAATGGAAAAATGTATGCCACAGAAGAAATTTTACCAAGGAGGTGAAAGATTTCTACAAGGAAAACTACAAAACACTGAGAAAATGTTTAAGAGGAGAGAAAGAAATAGACAATCATTTCATGTTCATGGTAGGAATTCATAGCATTAAAATGACCACACTGCCCTAAGCAGTCTAGAGATTCAATACAACCCCCACCAAAATACCAACGTCACCACTCACAGAATTGGAAAGTCCTGAAATTCATAAAAAAGAATCAAAAAAGAGCTCAAGGACCCAAAATCATCCTCAGTCAAAACAGCAAAACTAGAGGCATCCCGTTTCACTGCAAATTACAACTACAAAATGTTTGACAAGTGCATAGTTACCAAAATAGTATAATCCTAACATAAAACTAGACACTTAGATCAGCGGGACAGATGAGAGAACCCAGAAAAACAGCCACATATTTACAGCCAGTTGATCTTTGACAGAGCCGACAGAAACACACACTGGGGAAAGGACACCCTCTTCAATGAATAGTACTGGGAGGGTTGGGCAGCCACATGTGGAAGTATGTACCTGGACGCTTATCTCTCAGCATATACAAAAATCACCTCGAGATAGATCCAAGACTTGAATGTGAATGTTAAGATACAAAACTACAAAAATATTGGAAGGAAACCTACAGAAAACTCTCCTGGACTTCACTCTAGGCAAGGAATTTATGACGGGCTCAAAAGCCCGATGTGGAGAAGGATGAGCTGGACGACGGCCCATTGGACGTGTGTCCAGCAGAACCCCTGACAGTACACGAGGGAGCCTTAGAGGCCAGGTTCTTCCTTGCTGTGCCCACGCGGGAAGTGGGGTTGCTAGAGTCAGAGGCCGGCCCAGACTTGCACGTGCAGCCTGCCTTGTTTGCAGTAGCACTGGGTCCTCGACTTGCAACTGGAGGTGTCTGCTTAAATGGTTCCCCAGGATGTGAGCAACAGAGTTGCTCCCTGTGCCAGGTCCCGCAGTCACCATGGATGTGCTCAGCCTGGGGGGCCCCCTGGTGTTCAGGCCCCCTCATGCCCCATTGCCATGGGTGGTGCTCGGGGCCTTTCTCTTTACCTGTTTTCTTCTGAGGGAACTCAGAGCTGGGGCTGCCTCTCCGCTCCCAAAGCCCGTGGGTGTGGCTGCTGGGCTGCAACTGGCTCCAAAGTGCCAGGCCTTGGGCTTCTCATGCCCCCATCCATGCTTGCAGCTGGCAAGGGGGCAGGAATCAGCGAGGTGACCTGCCTGAGTCCTGGGAGTTGGAAGAGGTGGCAGGAAGGGGATCCGAGAAGAACAGGGGGCCTGGTGGTCTGTGTTTCTTTCCAGACACAGGAGCTGTAGAGGGAGCCTCTGCAGCAGATGCTAGGGGGGCACTGGGCCCCGACAGTCTTGGGACTTGTGTCTCTCCTGCTATGCATCCATATTGGGTGCTTTAGAAATAGCAGGCAGACCAGAAGTACCCGTTGCAAGTGAGGACAAGGCGTGGGAAGGCCATGAGGGTCTGCAGTCCCAGATGGCCTTGGCCTCACCCCGCAGTACACTGCACTGGAACGCTGCCTCCCTCTCCAGGTCCAGGTCTTCAGCAGTGACCGGGAACCCTAACTCTAAGGGAGGTGGCAGCATCAGAGGCTCCCCTCGCCTGCGTGGCAGCAGGGGAAACTTGCGTCTACGGGGCCTAGAGGCCTGGGATCTGGGGGAGCCAGTCCTGGGGGTGAGTGTCTGCCCTGGTGTATCTGCTGCCTTTTCACACTGGGTGTGACCCAAAGAGGCAGCCCGAGGCCTGGCCTCACTCACTGTCTTTGAGGAACTGAGGGTCAGCTGACAGTGGGATGAGGCTGGCCCCCCCCCGTCCTCCTCCACTTTAGCCACGGGAAGCCTCCCGTGGAGCTGCAGGAACTTGAGATGGCATTTCGTTTGGGCCACGAGCTCATGCAGGAGGTCTGGGATCTCTGGTTATATCTGACTTCTGACCTCTGGGCATGGAGGTCTCTCTGCAGTGGCCCAGGCCTGGGCACAAAGGGAGAGAGGCCTCCATTGTCCCGCAGGGGCCAAAATGCAGACCGTGCATCCCCGGTGACCACGGGGACCCTTCTCCGCTCATCAGGATTCTCTTGGACTCTGGGGTCCTTGTCCTGCTCAGGCATCCCTGCTCCGCTCTCCTTGAGGTCCCCTCAACAAGATCTTCCCTGGACACGAGTCTGGGGACAGCCAGGTGTTGTGGGCCCCAAAGGGGTGACTCCCTGCTCCTGGGCCCCACAGAGATTCCTTGTGCTCAGTGCAGGGGCTGAGCTGCAGGACGCCCTGGAATTGGAGCACACAGCACTGGCTTGCTGTGGTACCTGTACAATCAAATTGAAGGCAGGATCACCAGGAAGGAACACAGGGCTTGAAGGATCACGGAAAACCTTCTTGGAGTTGTCTTGACACCACTGATGCCAAGTGTCCGGGTGCTTGTAGGATGGCCTGCCACTCCGTCCAGGGACAGGAGCAACCGGGAGATCCCACAAGCAAAGTGAACTGGGGGATGGGCTGAACGGGCTCCAGGCAACTGAGCCCTACTGGCAGGTCCTCGGCCGCAGGCCGGGACAGGAATAAGGGGCACAGAGTGCCCAGGTAACCGCTCCTGGGAGCAGTGGGGAACCGTCCAACGCTTGAACTCTCGAGAGCTGGGCTCTGAGGTCCTCGTCGAGCTGCCAACTCGGCCGAAGGCTAAGCGAGCAGTGCTTCTGTTGCCGGGCAACGCGCCTTTTAAAGCTGAGGGAGTGGGTGCGCGTGCACAGCACGGCGCGAGAGATAGAGCGACCTTAACGGATTAGCCTGGCAAGATTCCGGCGGGAAAGGCACCTGCTGGTTGCCAGGCAACGCATCTTTTAAACCTGAGGGAGTGGGTGCGCGTGCACAGAACAGCGCGAGTGATAGAGCGACCTTAACGGATTAGCGCGGCAAGACACCACGCGGGAGGTGCCTGCTGGCAATGGCGGGAGCTGGACATTGGTGCGGGCACGCAATAGATACTGGAAGGAGAGACCGGCGCACAAAGGTTGTGGGAAAAACAGGTGCTCACAACGGCTGCAGATCCGCCTGCGGATCACTGAAAATTTCTGCTCTGCTGAGGCGGAGATTGCAGTCAGCTGAGATTGCACCATTGCACTCCAGCCTGAGCAACAGGAGCAACACTCCTTCTCAAAATAAAAAAGAGAAAAAGGAAAAAAAGAGGCCAGGCACAGTGGCGTATGCCTGCAATCTTAGCACTTTGGGAGGTCGGGGCGGACGGATCACGAGATCAGGAGTTGGAGACTAGCCTGGCCAACATAGTGAAATCCCGTCTCTATTAAAAATACAAATTTAGTCAGGCACGGTGGCACACGCAGGTAGTCCCAGCTACTCGGGCGGCTGAGGCAGGAGAATCATTGAACCCCGGAGGCAGGGGTTGTGGTGCTCCGAGATCGCGCCACTGCACTACAGGCTGCGCAACATAGCCAGACTTTTTTTTTTTTTTTTTTTGTACGTAGTCTCCCCTCTGTCACCCAGGCTGGAGTGCAATGGCGCGATCTCAGCTCACGGCAAGCTCCCCCTCCCGGGTTCACCCCATTCTCCTGCTTCAGCCTCTGGAGTAGCTGGGACTACAGGTGCCCGCCATCACGCCCGACTAATTTTTTGTATTTTTAGTAGAGGCGGGGAATTCACCGTGTTAGCCAGGATGGTCTCAATCTCCTGGCCGCCTGATCCACCTTCCTCGGCCTCCCAAAGTGCTGGGATTACACATGCGTGAGCCACGGGCCCGGTCGAGACTCTGTCCTTAAAAAAAAAAAAAAAAAAGCTGGGCACGGTGGCACTTTGGAAGGCGGAGACGGGCGGATCACAAGGTCAGGAGTTGGAGACCAGCCTGGCTTAAACAGTGAAATCCCGTCTCTACTAAAA
>NW_012103687.1:794265-795003 GCF_000951045.1 Mandrillus leucophaeus | reverse complement strand
AGGGAGGTGGCAGCATCAGAGGCTCCCCTCGCCTGCGTGGCAGCAGGGGAAACTTGCGTCTACGGGGCCTAGAGGCCTGGGATCTGGGGGAGCCATTCCTGGGGGTGAGTGTCTGCTCTGGTGTTGTATCCGCTGCCTTTTCACACTGGGTGTGACCCGAAGGGACAGCCTGAGGCCTGGCCTCACTCACTGTCTTTGAGGAACTGAGGGTCAGCTGGCAGTGGGATGAGGCTGGCCCCCCCGTCCCCCTCCGTTTTAGCCATGGGAAGCCTCCCGTGGAGCTGTAGGAGCTCGAGATGGCATTTCGTTTGGTGCACGAGCTCGTCCAGGAGGTCTGGGATGTCTGCTTATATCTGACTTCTGACCTCTGGGCATGGAGGTCTCTCTGCAGTGGCCCAGGCCTGGGCACAAAGGGAGAGAGGCCTCCATTGTCCCGCAGGGGCCAAAATGCAGACCGTGCATCCCCGGTGACCACGGGGACCCTTCTCCGCTCATCAGGATTCTCTTGGACTCTGGGGTCCTTGTCCTGCTCAGGCATCCCTGCCCCGCTCTCCTTAAGGTCCCCTCAACACGATCTTCCCTGGACACAAGTCTGGGGACAGCCGGGTGTTGTGGGCCCCAAAGGGGTGACTCCCTGCTCCTGGGCCCCACAGAGATTCCTTGTGCTCAGTGCAGGGGCTGAGCTGCAGGACGCCCTGGAATTGGAGCACACAGCACTGGCTTGCTGTGGTACCTGTA
>NW_012103687.1:785220-792290 GCF_000951045.1 Mandrillus leucophaeus | reverse complement strand
AAAAAAAAAAAAAAAGAAAAAAAAGAAAAAAAGAGAAAAAGGGTTTTTAATAGACACTGAATAATTACGATTTAGTTGAGCTAGAAATCTATTTAGTTTCTTCCATATTTTTCCAAAACTTTCATCCTTTTTTTTTTTTTGGAAGCGGAGTTTTGCTCTTGTCCCCCAGGCTGGAGTGCAATGGTGCAATCTCAGCACCTGCTGGCAATGGCGGGAGGCTGGGGGACGCTCGCCCAACAGGTACTGAAGGGAGAGGCGCGCGCAGAAAAGACATGGGAAGACCAGGCACGCGCACAATGGCTGCAGATCCGCCAGTGGATCACTGAAGATTCCTGCTCTCCTGCAGAGCTGGAGACTGAAGGGAGCTAAGATCGCATCCTTGCACTCCAGCCTGAGCAACAAGAGCGAAACTCCGTCTCGAAAAGAGAAGAAAAAGAGAGAAAAGAAAAGAAAAAGTAATGGCCAGGCGTGGTGCCTCACGCATCCCAGCACTTTGGGAGGTGGGGGCCAGCGGATCCGGAGATCAGGAGTTGGAGACCAGCCTGGCCAACATAGTGAAACCCCGTCTCTACTAAAAATACAAAAATTAGCCAGGCATGGTGGCACGCACCTGTAGTCACAGCTATTCCTGTAGCTGAGGCAGGAGAATCACTTGAACCTGGGAGAGGGAGGTTGTGGTAGGCTGAGATCCCGCCATTGCACGCCAGCCTGGGCAACAGAGTGAGACTCCATCTTAAAACAAATTAAAAAAAAGAGAAAGGGTTATTAATGCACTTTTATGCCTGTCTTCAATTTGCTTAGGAACTAGAAATCCATTTGGTTTCTTCCATATTTTTCCAAATTTTTCATCCTTTTTTCTTTTTTTGAGATGAAGTTCTGCTCTTGTCCCCCAGGCTGGAGTGCAATAGCACAATCTCAGCTCACTGCAACCTCTGCCTCCTGGGTTCAAACGATTCTCCTGCCTCAGCCTCCTTAGTAGCTGGGATTACAGGCATGCACCACCTGGCCTGGCTAATTTTTGTATTTTTAATACAGACAGGGTTTCACCATCTTGGACAAGCTGGTCTCGAACTCCTAACCTCAAGACAGAGTTTAGTAGAAACTCTGTCTCTACTAAAAATACAAAAATGGCCAGGTGTGGTGTGGTGGTTCACTCCTGTCATCCTAGCACTTCGGGAGGCTGAGGCCGGCGGATCATCTGAGGTCGGGAGTTTGAGACCAGCATGACCAACATGGAGAAACCCCGTCTCTACTAAAAATACAAAATTAGCCTGGCGTAGTGGTGCATGTCTGTAATGCCAGCTACTCAGAAGGCTGAGGCAGGAGAATATCTTGAACCTGGGAGATAGAGGTTGTGCTGAGCTGAGATTGCACCATTGTACTCCAACCTGGGCAACAAGAGTGAAACTCCATCTCAAAACAAAAATTAGCTGGGTGTGGTGGCAGGTGCCTGTAATCCCAGCTACTTGGGAGGCTGAGCCACAAGAATTGCTTGAACCCGGGAAGTGGAGGTTGCAGTGAGCCAAGATCAGGCCACTGCACTCCAGTCTGGGCAATAGACGGAGACTCAATCTCAATAGATAAATAATTATTAAGACAAAAATAAGGACATTACATAAACCATGTTATACCAGTGATTTTTGAAAATATCCAAGCAGTTTTATAGAAAAATATAACTCAGGCCAGGTGCGGTGGCTAATATCTATAATCCCAGCACTTTGGGAGGCCGAGGTTGGTGGATCACCTGATGCCAGGAGTTCGAGACCAGCCTGGCCAACATAGTAAAACCCCAATTCTACTAAAACTACAAAAATTAGCTGGGCGTCGTGGCACATGCCTGTAATCCCAGCTACTCATGAGTCTGAGGCTGGAGAATCACTTGAACCTGGGAGGCGGAGGTTTCAGTGAGCCGAGATCAGGTGACTGCGGTCTAGCCTGGACAACAGAGAAATTCCGTCTCAAAAGAAAAATACAACTTCATAAAAAAGAAAAGTTTGTCTAGATCTAGAACCATTACAGGAATTGAATGGTTATTTTAAAATCTGTATCCCATCCCTTCAAAAATCTCACAAAAAACAAAACCAAAGAAAGCCTGGCCCAGATGATTTTATAGATTAAGTCCAGCTAACATTAAAGAGAACAGAAAGTCTATCTTCTACATAATTTTAAAAAAATAATTTATTTTGTAGAGGAAATCTCGCTCTGTAGCCCAGACTGGAGTGCAGTGGTGTGATCTCTGCTCACCGCAAACTCCACCTCCCAGCTTCAAGCCATTCTCCTGCCTCAGCCTCCACAGTAGCTGGGATTACAGGTGCACCCGGCTAATTTTTTGTATTTTTAGTAGAGACGGGGTTTCACAATGTTAGCCAGGGTATTCTTGGACTCCCGACCTCAGGTAATCTGCCTGCCTGGGCCTCCCAAAGTGCTAGGATTACAAGCACGAGCCACAGTGCCCAGTCTACATTTTTTTTTTTTTTTTTTTGAGACGGAGTCTCTCTGTTGCCCAGGCTGGAGTGCAGTGGCGCGATCTGGGCTCACTGCAAGCTCCACATCCCAGGTTCAGGTCATTCTGCTGCCTCAGTCTCCCAAGCAGCTAGGACTACAGGCACCCGCCACCACGCCAGGCTAATTTTGTGTATTTTTAGTAGAGATGGAGTTTCACCATGTTAACCAGGATGGTCTCGACCTCCTATCCTCGTGATCCGCCGGCCTTGGCCTCCCAAAGTGCTGGGATTACAGGTGTGAGCCACTGTGCCCGGCCCCGGCCTATATAATCTTTCAGAAAAAGAAGCAAATGGTATTCTCCCCAACTCATTGTGAATTTAGTATAGGCTTAATACCAAACCAGACATCAATAGTACAAGGAGGCAAAAGTATAAGCTAACTTCTTATGGACATATATGCAAAAATGCTAAATAAAATATTAGCGAATAATCCAGCAATGTATTAAACATGTATCACGACCACGTTGTGGTTTTTCTAGGAAACTAAGATGAAGTAATAAAAGAAAAAACTATTAAAGTAGTACAAACTATCAAAGGAAAAAACCTGTATGATCATTGCAATGGGGTCATTTGCGACATCATTTAATTTTTTTTCTTTTTTCTTTTTTAAGTCTTTTTGGCTGTAAGTTTATTCAATGCAAAATAATCCTCTCCAATTTTACTGAGGTGGCTGACCGCATCCATGACCAAATCCGTCTATAAACTGGAATTTGGTTGCTGACCCAGCCCCAGCCTGGGCTTTCTTGTCGGCACCAGGAGGCACAGCACTCCCTCTGTATGTATCTCTGTCGGCTTCCCCTCTTGTGAGTCTTGCAGGTCGCTCACCCTCCAGACCTTTAGGACTAGGCCTGCCAGTCCCTGGACGGCTGTGGTGTAGGGTGGCAGGCACAATCTCCAGGGGCAGATGAAGGTAATCACAGAGATACTGGATACCTTCACTGATAAGGTACCAGTAGAAATGTCTCCAGGCAAACTGTTCCTTCTTGTAGTAGCCTCCGGACTTGAAAGACTGCATGGCCTTCATGACATGAAGGTTGGGAATATTCCTTTTTTTTTTTTTTTTTTTTTTTGAGTCTCACTCTGTTGCCCAGGCTAGAGTGTAGGGGCACAATCCCAGCTCACTGCAACCTCCACCTCCTGGGTTCAAGCAATTCTCCTGCCTCAGCCTTCCGAGTAGCTGGGATTTCAGGGAACAGTATTTTCTTTTGTCAAAAGAGCCTCTTATGCCTTTGATAATATTTCCCAAGCTTATCATAGATACAAGCTTTTAAAGAATGACATTTGCAGTCACCCAGTAGGACACATCTCGAGATGAAATCAGAGTTGTAGGCTTTGTAGACAACAGCAGTCATTTCTTTTGGCTTCCAGGAGTAGAGGGGGACTGCCGTTTTGCTAATGTAGGTGATACCAAAAGGACTATAGTAAGTTTTTCTTAGTAATTAAAAACCAGGCTGGGCGCGGTGGCCCACGCCTTCACTCCCGGCACTTTGGGAGGCTGGGGAGGGCGGATCACCTGAAGTCAAGGGTTTGAGACCAGCCTGACCAACATGATGAAATCCTGTTGCTATTGAAAACACAAAAATTAGCCAGGCGTGGTGGCGCACACCTGTAATCCCAGCTACTGAGGGGGGTGAAGGCAGGAGAATCACTTGAACTCGGGACGCAGACGTTGCAGTGAGTCAATATCGCACCACTGTACTCCAGCCTGGGCGACAGAGCCAGACTCCGTCTCAAAAAAACAAAACAAAAACCAGACATAACAAGGCCGAATGCGGTGGCTCACACCTGTAACCTCAGTAGTTTGGGAGGCCAAGGAGAGCAGATCACCTGAGGTCAGGAGTTCAATACCAGCCTGGCCAACATGGTGAAACCCCGTCTCTACAAAAAATATATAAATTAGTCGGGCGTGGTGGCACATGCTTGTGATCCCAGCGGCTCGGGAGGCCAAGGCAGGAGAATTGCTTCGGAGGTGGAGGGTGCAGTGAACTGAGGTCTCACCACTGCATTCTAGCCTGGGCGACAGAATGAGACTCCCTCTCAAGAAAGGGGGAAAAAAAAAAAAACCACAGCTGTTACAATATACATGTATGTTGTAAAATAACCAACCCAATATGGAAGGGTATATAGTGAAAGGAGAAGAATTGTGGGTAAAATTGTTTCTATGAATAAATGGCTAATCCAGTATTTTTTTCTCCATAAAAACACCTTTTCCCCTTTGATTTAGTGTACACCACACAGAGTCGCTTAGCCGACTCAGCGACTTTTTAGATAGCTGGAGAATGCTTCCTAATGGTTGCAGGTGTGTAGGCGTTTTCTTGACATTTTCAGTAAGAAAGTGAATGCTGTACCATAGGAAAGCTTTATCACTGGTGCACGTTGGTAGCCAACCAAATATTTGAGTGTCAAGTACAGTATCTAGTGAGTGGAGAATAACTGTAATAATTACAATTACAGTTGTAGTTAAAGTGAAGTTTGTATCAAAATTTCTGTTTCAAACATGAACTTTTAGGAGGTGTATCTGCAGTGTTTCCTCCTCAGATGTGATTTCTCTGAAGCAGTGGTTCTCTATAACTGACTTGACTCACAATGCATCTGATATTTCAGTTTACTGAGAAATCCACTGAGAAAGCTGTTAAGTTTGCCTGGCATTAAAGATGTTCCTACATTGTTAAATAGATCTTTTCTTATTAGATATAAAATGTCAGGAGATATTTTATTTTGAGACAGTTTCGCTCTTGTTGCCCAGGCTGGAGTCCAATGGTGTGATCTCGGTTCACCACAACCTCTACCTCCCGGGTTCCAGTGATTCTCCTGCTTCAGCCTCCCAAGTAGCTAGGATTACAGGCATGTGCCACCACCCCTGGCTAATTTTGTATTTTTAGTAGAGAAAGAGTTTCTCCATGTTGGTCAGGCTGGTCTGGAACTCCCGACCTTAGGTGATCTGCCCGCCTCGGCCTCCCAAAGTGCTGGGATTACAGGCACGAGCCACCTCACCCGGCCCCAGGAGATTTTTTTGTGTTGTGGTGTGCCAACAAAATAAGCCTAGGCAGGGAAATTCCTTCTGGTGCTTGGAATTGTTAGTACTGAACAGACTAGCTGCGAGGTAAAGAACCCCTATGGGGTTTTCTATCAGCTCAGAAATCATTGTGACCTCAGTCTTTTGCTGTGAAATAACATGACCATTAAGAAAGTAGGCTTAAATAATGTATTTTGGGTATGTTGAGGGGGAAGGACAGTTACGATCTGTTCCAAAGTGAACATAACAGATGATCCCTGTCTGTCAAGCCTTTAAAATTTATAGTGCTCTTCTGTTAATCTCAAGATTTCGAGTTATTGTGACATACTCTTAAAACCTGCAGTGCACCAAAAGGCATATTTTTAAAGCATCTTGAAATTAATAATGTAATATCTACTTCTTCAGAATAGCAGTTTTTACATTCTGAAGACTGACTGACTGCTCTCAGCCACTTCTGAGTTCTCTATTTTCAAAGGACAATTTGTAACTCCATAAAGGAAATCTGTAAGTAAGAGAAGAGAGTGAATATCTTTTAACAGTGTTTTTCCTGATCTTTTCTAATATCTTCGTTGTGGTTCTGTCCTTTAGTTTTTGGTTAAATCCTGAGGTTTACTTCTGCCTGTATCTTCCCAAACTATTAATCTGTTCACAGTCACTCTCCCATTTAAACCTTTCAACAGCCCCCCTACCTTCGTAATAAGGTCTCCTTAGCTTGGTATCCAGAACACTTCAATACTGGCCTTTGACCCCTGTTCTCCTTCCCCCATCTCTGTTTAGATGCTTCACTGAGCTGCAATGAACAGCTCTTGGCCCCTTGAAATCTCTCCAGTCTCCTTGTCTCCCTCTGCTGGAATATTCTTCTCTCACTTCATCTGATCATTGCCTTCAAAACTCAGCTCATTTTCTTATTTCCCTGCCCTTTTCATGTCCCTTGTTTCCCTCCAATTAAATTAATGTTCCAGACTCAAAAGAAAAACAGCTCAGCTCAGGCATTACCTTGTCTGGAAGGCTTCCCTAGTCCTCCTGCCTCCTGCAGACTTGTCTGGTACCCTGTACATTCGGGATTTGGCACACTGTGTCTCGTCTGTGGCCTCCACTGCACGATGAGACCGTAAGTGTGTGGCTTGACAGAAAGTTGTTCAATCTTTTGTGCTGGTACAGTGCTGGGCATGGCACTGTTACAGAGGAAATGGGCCACTTAAATCCTGCCCTTAGGAGCTTTTATTCTAGTTGCACTTGACCCTGCCAGCTGTGAGACACCTCCCAGTAGTGCATACCAACTTTCAAAGTCTATTTAATTGTATCTTAGCGTCTGATTCCAGTCTTATTTCTTGAAGGAGGGGAGTGTCTCTAATGTCTTATTTTAGTACCCAGAGACCAGGTAGGCATCATTTTTGTCCCAAATTCTGGAAGGAATGTGCATTTGGCACAGATTACTTCCCTTTTTTTTCTTGTACACCTTTCACCTTTTTTTTAAGTTTGATGTGTTTGAATAGTAAGGGTTTAAGAGATTAAGATTAAATGTCAACTTTGTCTATTGTGCGTATAGC
>NW_012103687.1:777362-784865 GCF_000951045.1 Mandrillus leucophaeus | reverse complement strand
GTGTTTGAGGCTGCAGTAAGCTAGAATCACACCACTGCTCTCCAGCCTGGGCTACAAAGTGAAACTCTGTCTCTAAAGAAAAACATGCTGGTGGCATTGTCAAGATTTGTCAAGAAATAGCCATGACACTGGGCCCAGTGGTGCGCACCTGTTGTGCCAGCTGTTCAGGAGGCTGAAGTGGGAGAATCTCTTGAGCCTAGGAGTTTGAGCTCAGCTTGGGCAGCATTGCAATACCCCAGTCTCTCAAAAAATAGGTCAATAAGGTTTATTTTAATTAAACAAGAAAAATAAATATCTGCTAAAATTTAAAGCTATTCTGTTCTTCCTCTCTCTCTTCTAGTGTTCTTGGGGAAGATCCCTACTAAGCCATTTTCCAGTGGCACCTCTTCCACCATGAATTCCTGAGGCAGTCTGATGGGGCTACTTTATTCCAGAACAATCACAGGGAGACCTTTTCTTCCAATAAATGCTCTTGTCTCTCCTTAATATATTCTCTTGCTTACAAAACACTGGTGTCTCCTTATCATGGTTTGGTTCTACCCCACTGGGCCCAAGAATTCTTGCCCAGGAGCAACTGAATTTTCTTCTTTCATGCTTTTTGAAACTTTGGTGTGGTAGAGCCAATTTTAAATCTTCTGCCCCATTTTTTCATTGTTTTTCTCTCCTTTGAGAAAGTGATTAATAGACACTCTTGACAAAAGGATGCGTGAGGTATATGTGTATGTGTTGAAAGGTTCTGATGGATGCAACTAAGAGTACTTGGGGAACATGGCGAAACTTCCAGGCCCATTCAAGAGTCTCGTTTTCTTCCTGAGCTTCTATGTATTTATTATATTGCCCTATTAATTATTGAGATTGTGCCTTACAGTAAAAGGTGTTTTAAGTTGTTGACGCTATAATTTAAAATAATCTGGGCCACCTAGCGTGGTTAAGCCTGGAAAAAAAGGATGTCCTTCCTACCAGGGCAGATTGTATATAGATATGCAACCTGGTTATGCCTGTGCTAACCCCTACTCTGTTGAGTCTAGAAGTAATGCAGGTAAACGTTTTAGTTCTGATTTTTTTTTTTTTTTTTTTTTGAGACAGAGTCTCGCTCTGTCACCCAGGCTGGAGTGCAGTGGCATGATCTCGGCTCAGTGCAACCTCCGCCCCTCCAGGTTTAAGCAATTCTGTCTCAGGCTCTAGAGTTGCTGGGATTACAGGCACGTGCCACCACACCTGGCTAATCTTTTGTATTCTTAGTAGAGACAGGGTTTAACCATCTTGGCCAGACTAGTCTTGAACTCTTGACCTCGTGATCCACCCACCTCAGTCACCCAACGTGCTGGGATTACAGGCGTGAGCCACCGTGCCTGGCTTCTGTTCTGATTTTTATTTTTTTAATTTGACTTTGTTTACTTTTATTTTATTTTTATTTAGAGACAGGGTTTCATTATTTTGCCTAGGCTGGTCTTGAATTCCAGGGCTCAAGAGATCCTCTTGCCTCGGCCTCCCAAATGCTGGGATTACAGGCATGAGCCACTGCAACTGGCCTTAACTTTGAAATGAAGTTAGAAATGTACATTTTATTATTATTATTTTTATCATTTTAGAAACAGGTCTTGCTCTGTTGCCCAGGCTGGAGGGCAACAATGGTGCAATCATAGCTCACTGCAGCCTCTACCTCCAGGGCTCAAGTGATTTTCCCGCCTCAGCATCCTGAGTAGTTGGGACTACAGGTACTTGTCACCACAACTAATTTTTATTTTTGTAGAGACAGGGTCTCACCAGCTGCCCAAGCTGATCTCGCACTCCTGGGCTCCAGTGATTCTCCTGCCTCGGTCTCCTACCGAGGTGGTCCAAAAGTGGTCTCCACCACTTTGGGAGGCCAAGGAGGGAGGATTGCTTGAGCCCAGGAGATCAAGACCATCTCAGGCAACACAGACCTCGTCTCTACTAAAAATAAAAAAACAACTTAGTCGGGCATGGTGGCACTCGCCTGTGATCCCAGCTACTCAGGAGGCTGAGGTGGGAGGATCCCTTGAATCTGGGAGATTGAGGCTGCAGTGGGTTGTGACTGAAGCACTGCACTCCAACCTGGGTGACAGAGTGAGACCCTGTTTCAAAACAAACAAACAAACAAAAATATTTGTTTCCAAATGGCACGCAAGGAAGGTAGTAATCCCTGAGTGTTAAGCCAGCAGATTTTGCCACTTCATTTTGTGTGCTAACTCAAGAAATCAGGACACCTGATGAGTTGAAGTGTTTAAGCTAAAGCCCTGCTATGCTCCCTCCTTCATAGGCTGTTCTGCTTGGGCCTCCTAGTGATGGAGAACTGCCTCTTTGCTCGCTAGAGTCTCTAGTTTTCTTTTTTTTTTTTTTTTGGAGACGGAGTCTCACTCTGTCGCCCAGGCTGTGGCACGATCTTGGCTCAGTGCAACCTCCTGGGATCAAGCGATTTTCATGCCTCAGCCTTCTGAATAGCTGGGATTACAGGCATGTGCGACCATGCCCGGCTAATTTTTTGTATTTTTAGTAAAGACGGGGTTTCACCATGTTGTTCAGGCTGGTCTCGAACTTCTGACCTCAAGTGATCTGCCCACCTCAGCCTCCCAAAGTGCTGGGATTACAGGTGTGAGTCACCACACCCGGCTGTAGTTTTCCATTCACCACAGTTTGTGACAGTCTCCACATCGTGAAGTGACAAGTTCTCTTCCCTTTTCCTTCTGCCCCTCATCACCTTTTTCTTCCTCATTTCTTTTTTGAATTATGCTGTCTTGAATTGGTGTCTAAAGGATGACATAGCAGACAAGGGGACTGACACATTAACTCTCATACGTTACTGAGGAATTTCTCAGTGCTCTGTCTGCATCATCTGCTCGCTCTCTCCTTCCTAGATGCTGCCTGCCAACCTGCTTTGAGAAATTGGAAATGAATTGGGGTGTCATCAGCCTCCCCTTGTACATATAGAGACAGCATCTCCAATGCCTTGATTTGCATAATAACAAATAGTGTTTTGCTTACCTACTTCCACACAAACTGCTGATATGGTTAGGATTTGGGAAAGGGGAAGAAGGGAGTTTTGGGTTTTGAGGAGTAGCTGGGACTTGAACAAAGAAGAGGTAGTAATGAACATTCCTGGGGTGAGGGAATTAGCTGAGGGAGAATAAGGCTTATAATAAATTAGGGATTGACAGACTGTCTGTAAAGGGCCAGATAGTAAATGTTTTAGTCATTGAAGACCTTAAGGTCTGTGTTGCAACTAATCAACTCCATCATTGTAGTGCAAAAGTAACCACAGACACTACAGATATGAATGAATTTTTTTTTTTTTTTTTTTTTTGAGACAATGTCACTCTGTTGCTCAGGCTGGAGGGCAGTGGCTTGATCACAGCTAATTGCAGTCCTGACTTCCCAGGCTCAAGTGATCCTCCTACCTTAGCTTTCTGAGTAGCTGGGACTACAAGGCACACACCACCACGCCCCACTAATTTTTGTATTTTTTGTAGAGGTGGGGTTTTACCATATTGGCCAGGCTGGTCTTGAGCTCCTGAACTTCTGGGCTCAAGCTATCCACCCTCAGTCACCCAAAGTGTTGGGATTATAGGCATGAGCCACTGTGTCCAGCCCAAAATAGTCTTTTGATTTTTTTCCCCAGCCATTTAAAAGTGCAAAACATTCTTAGCCTTGGCGTGAAGGTCCTGGGGCCGACCTCATGACTGGTCTTGAGATGCCCAAGCCAGAGGCCCAGGAGGTCCCTTCCCAGGCAGGGGGTCAATGTGCTGCCTGCCTGTTCCCTAGTCACATGGTGACATTCCACCCTCCACTGTCACATCTCTGTGTGAGGAGGCCTTGCTGGGTACTTGGGGACCTCTGTGTGCTGGTGCCTTCCCGCCTCTGTTCCTCTCAGCCCTGACTAGCTCTGTCTTGGAATGGGTAACTACCCTTTATTTGAAAACATGCGGCAAGCCCTGGGCTGTTCTGAAAACTCAGGCATAGCATTCTGATTTCTCCACCCACAAGGAGCCCCGGGCTTCCTGAGTCCTTGGGACAAAACAGCCCCATAGACTGCTGCCCCCCTCCTCGGGCCCAGGTGAACACCCCAGGCAGGGGTGGGGCTGAGGTTGCACCTTGGAACCTACCCTCCACCAGGCCCAGGTGAACATCCCAGGCAGGGGTGGGGCTGGGGCTGCACCTTGGAACCTATCCTCCACCAGGGTTGTGGTGGGGCCCTCCGTGCCACCTCGGTAAGAACCTGCCTGTCATCTGCGGCCCAGGTGGTGTGACAATGACCTTTGCCCTCCCCCTCCTTCCCACAGGTCCCGCACCTCAGCTGCGGAGCAGAGAGAGACAGCGGTGTTGAGTGAGAGGCCGCCGCGCATGAACAGATGCCCTCCCCACTCCACGCACCCCCTGGTGGCTGATGAAAGTCTAGGCTGGGACACAAATGGGCCGTGGGGTGATATCGGAGCCCGGGATCCTTCCTATGTCCAGGGCACCTGCTCTGTCGCTGAAGGTTCTGACAAACTCACAAGCATCTGGGAAACAGGTGCCCTGCTTCTTTTCCACAGCCTCCTGGTGGCCCCCAGGCCTTTGTTAGGGAGGCTCTGCCAAACTGCACATCTAGGTACCAAGTAAACACCTAGGACTCAGAACTCCAGACATCAGGCCCCATGTGAAAACCCAGGTCCAGGAAATCTGGGTCCCAGGAAGTCCTCATTCACCAGGAAACACTCAGGCCTCAGCTGGATATCCGGTCGCAAGTTGACACCAAGGCCTCAGGTGAACACCAGGCACTAAGAAAACATCAGGCCCCAACTGAGATCAACCCCTTGGGTGGTCTCCCGAACCCGACCTAAATACCAAGCCCCAAGTTTACATAGGGCCCCAGGTAGACACTGGACTCCAAGTAGACTTTAGGCCCCAGGTTCACAGCCACACCTCAGGAGAACACCTCACCCCAGGTAGCTGTAAGACCCCATCCAGACATCAGTCCCCAGCTGGACATCAGATTCCAGGTAAACACCAAAACCCAGTTGGGTATCTAATCCACAGGTGGACATCAGGCAACAAGTTGGCACATAGGCCCCACAATAGATGCCTACACCACAGGTGGACGTGAGGCCCCAGGTACATAACCAGTCCCCAGGTGACTATCAGGCCCTGGGTGAACACCAGGTCCTGGATGAACATCGGGACCCAAGTGGATACCCAGGCCCCTGGGAAACATCAGGCTCCAGGTGGACACCAGGAACCATGTGGACAACCAGGTTCAGAGGTTCCACATAAACACCAAGTTTTCAAGTGGGTATTGAGCCCCTAGGTGTACATACCAGTCCCTCAAATATCGACAGGTCACATATTCTCTGGCCAAATGCAATACAGTCATCTCCCCCAAAAATATGTATTTGGGAAACTGAAAAGTATACTTCTCAATCAATCTCAAGTAAAGAAACTCTTAATAGAAGGCCAAAGACACACCGAAAGAACCAACCATGAAACTCCTGCATCCAACATGAGCACAATACTGCTCAACTAGCCCCAGAGCAAGACCCGCCACAGGCTTTGCATGGAGGACGCGCAGATTAGAAGGGAAGAATGGAAATGTGGGACCTGGGATTGCAATGTAAGAAAAGAGGAAAAGGCAACCGTGCGTGCCAAGAAACCCAAGAAAGAAAGGGTGATATGGAGAAATAACTAACCCAGGCCCGGTTTCCAAAGAAACATTAGAAACCACACTGCGAAATGAAGTGGCAGGCCGAATCAAGCCAGCATCTGTGTAGATTTTCAAGTGTGGGTCTCTCCCAGATGGCTTAAAAGCCTACAAATTGCAAAGGCCACCCTAAACATGTCCAACCCACCTTGCAGAAATTCACCACTGGGAAAAGATACAGAAACTAGTGCAGTTCCGGAGCTTACCTTGGAGAAGCTTCCTGCAGCCCCTGGGCATCACTGGCTGCCTCTGTGGCTTTCCCCGAGGGCCTGTGGCCTTGGCCCAGCTCCCTCCCTCAGCTCTGGTGCGTGGCCACTGATGACCTGAGTGGCCAGGGCCGGGATCCTGGCCCTCTCAAGGAGCCACCCTGCATGCTCACAAATGGTCCTGGCAGCTGGCATCGTGGTGCTCTCTCACTGTTGGGCACCGCATCCTTTCCCATGGACAGTCTGGTGGGGCACGGCTCCGGGACCCCAAGGTCAGCACCCGCCTGAGATCTTCATGCCATGGCCAAAGCACTAGGGGCAACTTACCCAGGCACCACCTGAGCCACGATGGCGCCTTCCTCACAGCCTGTGCGGGAGGGTGAGGTTGAGGTCCTAGACGATGAGGGGCGGGGTCAGGGAAACTCCCCACCCATTCTCCCCAGGAAAAGGGCAGGTGCATGGGAGCATACCCTCTGCAGGTGGACATAAGGCCCTGGTGGACACGGAGGCCACAGGAAAATGTCAGGACACAGACGCTGGACATCAGATACCAGGTTGACGCCAGGCGCCGGGTGGACACCAGATCCTAAGGGGACCCCAGTCCCTGCACGGACAGCAGGTCCCAGGTGGATAAATCAGGTCACAGTTTGGCACACAGGCCCCAGGTGGACCCAAGGCCCCAGCTAAATATGAGGACCCAGGTGAACGACCAGGCCTCAGGTAAATACCAGGCCCGAGGCAGACACAAGGCCCCAGGTACATACCAGTCCCCAGGCTGAAACCAGGCCCTAGGTGAACATCAGGCCCCAGGTGGACACCAGACCCAAGGTAAATACCATCCCCAGGTAAACACCAGATCACAGGCAGATTACAGGTCCCAGAAAAACACCCAGGGCCCAAGAAGAAATCAGACCCTAGGTGAACGCTGGTCTGTAGGTGGACATCAGGCTGGGTATCCACCTGGGACCTGCTGTTCACGGGGTGGGGACCTGCTGTTCACGGGGTGGGGGCCTATGTCCACTGACCCTGGGTACGTATTGTTCATCTGCAGTCTGGTATTCACCTGGGCCCTTAGAGTCAACCTGGGACCTGATGGCCACCTGGGGGGCCTCATGGTCACTTGAGGCCTGGTGTCCTCCTGGGGCCTGATGTCAACACATGCAGTGTAGGTATCCACCAGGGGCCTGATGTCCACCTGAGGTCTGCGGTTCACCTGGAGCCTTGGTGTCACCCTAGGACCTAATGTCCACCTGGAACCTGGTATCCATCTAAAGCCTGTGGTCTGCCTGGGGCATTATTATGTCACTTGAAGACTAAGTATCCAACTGGGGCCTGATTTTCACCTGAGGTCTATTATCCACATGAGGCCTGGGTATCCGCCCAAAGCCTTGGTATCCTCCTTGGGCCTGAAGTCCATCTGTGACATTCTGTCCCACTGGGGCCTGGGTGTAAACCCAGTGCCTGATGTATACCTCAAGTCCAGTGTACATCCAGCTGGGACCTGAGGGCCACCTGAGGCCCTAGATTCACCTGGAGCCAGGGTGTCCACGTGGGGCCTAACGTTCACCAGGAACGTAAGTATCCACCTGGGGCCTCATGTCTTCC
>NW_012103687.1:770842-776812 GCF_000951045.1 Mandrillus leucophaeus | reverse complement strand
CCAAGGAGAATTCCAGGCCCCAGGTGAATAGCAGGCACTGGGTGGACAGCAGGATCCAGGTGGACACAAGGCACCCAGGTGGATACATGAGACCCTGCTGAACATCAGGCCCCACATGGACACTCAGGCCCCAGACGGACACTGGGCCTCACAAGGATATGAAATTCAAATAAACACTAGGCCTCAGACTGAAACCAGGTCCAAGGAGGACACCAGACTGCAAGTGACAACCAGGCCCCAGGTGGCTATGTGGGCCCCAGGTGGAGAGCAGGTACCAGATGGACAAACGAGGCCCAGGTAAACACCAGGCCCCAGAAGAACTACAGGCACAAGGTAGACACAGGCCCCAGGTGCACATCAGATCCCACGTGGATATCTAGGACCCAGGTGAACAAAAGGCCCGAGGTGAACATTCAGTCTCCAGGAGGGCACCAAGCCCCAGGCAGACACCAGGACCCAGGACGAGACCAAGATACAAATGGACATCAGGCCTCAGGTGGACACCAGAGACCAGGCAGCCTGATGAGGCTCCAGGTGGACACCAGACTGCTGGTGGTAACAGCCTCCCAGCTGATACCCAGGCCCCAGTGAAACACCCAGGCCACAGGGAGACAGCAGGAAGCTACTACACGACCCAGAGGTACATCAGGTTACACATGGACACCCAACCTCCAAGTGGATCCTGAGTCCCCAGTCGTAAACACCAGTCCTCAACAACCGAAAGGTAATATATTTTCTGGCCAAATGCAACAGAGGAATCTCCCCATAAAATACGTAGGATGGAGAGTTCTTGGACATTGAAGGTCAGGGCCAGGGAATCTCCCCACCCATTCTCCCCAGGACGAGGGCCAGTGCATGAGGACACACTCCCTCCATGTGGACAGAAGGCCCCAGTGGAAGCCAAGGACCCAGGAAAACATCAGGCCACAAACAGACACTGGACATCAGACACCACGTTGATAGCAGGTCCCGGGTGGACACAAGGTCTCAAGGGGACTCCAGTGCCTGCATGGACAGCAGGTCCCGGGTGGACACAAGGTCCCAAGGGGACTCCAGTGCCTGCATGGACATCAGGCCCCAAGTGGACAAATTAC
Organism: Mandrillus leucophaeus; assembly: GCF_000951045.1. Taxonomy (NCBI): domain Eukaryota; kingdom Metazoa; phylum Chordata; class Mammalia; order Primates; family Cercopithecidae; genus Mandrillus; species Mandrillus leucophaeus. Next base: position 775,718 of record NW_012103687.1, on the reverse strand, counting down.
GTCACAGTTTGGCACACAAGCAGGCCCAAGGTGGACACCGGGCCCCAGCTAAGTATCAGACCCCAGGTGAACACCCAGGCCCCAGGTAAATACCAGGCCCTAGGTAGACACAAGGCCCCACGTACATACCAGGTCCCAGTTGGGACATCAGACGTCTTGGTGTATGTCAGGTCTCAGATTGACACACAGGCCCCGGTGGAACACGAGGCCCCACTTGAACTCCAGGCTCCTAGTGGATGTCCAGGCCCCAGGTAAATATGAGGCCCAAGGTGAGAACACAGGAGGCCCCAGATGGACATCAGACCCCAGGTGAGCGCTCAGTCCCCATGTAGACACCGGTCCCAGGATAGACATCAAGCCTCCGGTGGACACGGTCTCAAGCTGTACATCAAGCACTGGGGTCACACCCAGGCCACAGCTGGATACAAACCCATAGGTGGACAGTTGTCCCACAGAGGATACCAAGGACTCGGCTGATCATCCAGCATCCAAGGGGAACATGAGGCCCTATGGAGGCAGCAGGCACAGGATGGATATCAGACTCAGGTAAACACTGAGGCCCCAGGAGGACAATAGGCCCGAGGTGGGTACCCAGTCCCCACCTGATTATCAATCCTCATGGGATGGCATGCTCCACATGGACACCAGGCATCAAATAAATGCCTAGGCCCCTGGTGAGTGTCAGGTCCCACAGGGACACTCAGAGACACTCAGACCAGAGGTGGACACCTGGGACCCAGGTGGATACCTACACCTCAGGTTGACATCAGGACCCAGAATGCCAGGCTTGAAGGGACCAGCAGGTCCCAGGTGGCATATGAGGCCCCAGGTGGATATCAGGAACCAGGCTGACACCCAGGGTGGCACAAGGCCCCAGAGAAACAACAGGTCCGAGGTGGACATAGGCCCCAGGTGCACACCAGGTCGCAGGAGGGTATCTAGGACCAAGGTAAACAACAGCGACCAACTAGATACCCACTCCCCAGGCAGAAACCCGGCCCCAGGCAGAAACCAGGCCCCAGCAGGACACCAGGAAGTTCTGCTGAATATAGAATCAACATATGATCCAGCAGTTCTACTTCTGGGAATCTACCCCTGAAAGCAGTCTCAGAATATTTGTACCTCCATGTTAATAGCAACAGTGTTCACAATGTTAATAGCAATAGTACTCACCATGGTCGGAAAGTGGATGTAACTATGTAACCACCAAGGGATGAATGCATAAACAAAACATGGAGGCCGGTACGGGGGCTCACGCCTGTAATCCCAGCACTTTGGGAGGCCAAGGCGGGCAGATCAAGAGGTCAGGAGATCGAGACCATCCTGGCTAACACGGGGAAACGCCATCTCTCCTAAAAATACAAAAAATTAGCCAGGCATAGTGGTGAGAACCTGTAGTCCCAGCTACTTGGGAGGCTGAGGCAGGAGAAAGGCATGAATCTGGGAGGCAGAGCTTTCAGTGAGCTGAGATTGTGCCACTGCACTCCAGCCTGGGCAACAGAGACTTCATGTCAAAGAGAAAAAAACAAAAAAACAAAAAATGTAGTATAGATACAAAATGGCATGTTACTCTCAGCTATAAAGGACAAAAATTCTGACACATCCAACAACATGAAATACATTATGCTACGTTAAACCAGTCACAAAAAGACACATACTGTCCAATTCCACTTACATGGGGTACCTAAAGTTAGAGACAGAAAGAAGGGTGATTGGCAGGAGCTGAGGGTGGGAAGGGAATGAACAGTTGTATAACGAGCTCAGAGTCTGTTTTGCAGGATGAAAAGAGTTCTGGAGACTGAGTGCACAGTGCCATTAATAGGCTTAACAACGCTGAATGGTGTGCTTAAACATTAAGATGATAAATTTCGTTTTATGAGTATTTTAACACAACTCTTAATAATTTTTAAAATAATTTCAAAAATATCCATAATGATTCTTATAAAAATTCCTTTAAGAACTCTTACATGAATAAAGCTCTTTCCTCTAAATTTGCTCTATTGTATCAAATTATGTTTGGAATGATAAGTTATAAGGCAATATTTTGACTAGTAAATATATATTGTAAAATACTTTTCATATCACTTTATAATTGTTGGTCTACTTAATTAAGGTGCTTTCTATAACTCTTCCCACATATGACTATTTGTAAATTTGTATTATAAACAAAATTCTAATGTATTGTTTATTGTTTAAATAAAGCACTGAAAAGCTGGTGAATACTTCAGTAATTTACTTTTAATTAACAACATTATTTCTTCTCAGAGCACATTTTCTGTAAAGATGTGTTGGGTTATTTTACTTCTCACATAACTGCATGTCTAGTTCTTTCAACAGGGCAAGAAGTGTCACTTTTGTGCAACAGGCTCCAAATTGTCAGTTCATCCCATAGGAATTTTTATAAAAGGATAAAGTTAATGAATGCTAGAAAATGTATCTAGCACTTAGATTCATCAGTCATACACTGCAAGAATAAACAGCTTTCATCTTGTTTTGGTTCTCTGCTTTGAAACGTAAGCATATAGGTTGTTATGGAAAGCATGGATTAAACTAAACTATGTAACACCGTTTTCTTTAATTTCCGAAATTATATTACAATATTAATCTTGTAAAAATATTCATTCACTCAAACATTTATTTGTTTCTCCTCTGAACAGCACCTGTCTTAGATGACCTGATGCTATTCGGAGGAGAAAAAATAAATGTTTGAGTATATATGCATATATTTTTAAACATGGCAAATGTGATATGCAGTATTTCTCATAGATTAAGACAAAAACTCAAAATCAGTAATATTCTTCAATATTTAAAATTATAATGCATTTTGCTGGATTACCACACTCTACTGTGTTATGAAATCATTTTTGTACTCACAATATCAACATATCTTAAAATACAAAAGAAGGTACCATCACAATTTCCGACCTACTCAAAACCTAATGGCCTGGCCATGGGCTGATACAGTAAGCCTTCTGTGACTCAGATTTCTCTGATGTAAAATAAACAAGTTGGACTGGACAATGGCACTAGTCATTTATTCCACATTTTACAAAGCAGTTTTTAGAATAGAAAGCATAAGTCCTCGGGGATTCTGAAACAGGTTATATTTGACAAGTGATTCAAACTTCTGTGAGACTTGCTTCATAAACTCCACAAAGGGAGTAAGGAGATAATGACATAATAAACATATATTGAATGCATTTTTAGTAAGTTCTCTCACTTAGTCCTCATAGAAACCTTAAAACAGTACTATTGTCAGCCCAATATTGAATCCAAGATTTGAATACAGTATCCAATTTGCTAACTTATCAAAAGTTCTAATAATCAATAATGTTTTTCCTTGCACCAAAGTAATTTTTTTGACATTTTCACATATCAATTTCTTTTTTCCTAACTATAATTTTGGATTTATGTACAAGTACACAGATATCACTTTATTTTTCATGTTTACCTTGAAGGGTAGAAAACAAAATCATGTTTTATAAATGTGGTATAAAATTCTACATCTTCTCATGATGTCATGTCAATAATCCAGACACTAAACCAACTGTAACAAGGTAGTGCAAGCTTTATCCAAATAAGAATAAATCTGAGCCAACACCTTGATGACATGGGAATGTGCTGATATCATGTTAAACTGATGTGGCAGCAATCCAAGGTACATGATTATTCAAATTAAAACATAAAAAGGACAAAAGGTACGGATTTTCTGGGCTACATCATAGAATATTTGGTGAAACCATAATACAGATTTGAGTGTAGGGGATTTTTAATAGATAACAAGTAATTCTTCATAGTGATTTGAGAAAGTATGAGAACATATGGAAAAAGCTTGGTAATTTAAGATTTACTTTTCTAAAACCATGTAGACAAAGATTAAATGTTATCCTTGCATTTTGAGCATTATAAATATAAAACATACAATGTTACATACTGATCTCCCTGCCTGACCTGGGTTTAGATATTGAGTATTTCCCATTTTACAGAAAGAAACTTTCAAAGTTTTGTCAATACTTAAGTATATACTATTATTCCTCACCAAAATCTTCATGAAATTTAAAAGGCTGCTACTAAAAGTAGTTTTTTTCTTCCTCAAATATGCTAAAACATGTGAGCTTGGATTAACCTTCAGATTTTCAAGGCATGAAAGATACACAAATAGAGTACCCAAGAATATGTTTTAACACATTTAGGATAAGTTTGTTTCCAGCTGTGACAGGAATACCTTTGCGTTTCAGGCACTGAAGAAAAATAAGCAAACATAAAGGGTGTTCTGGGTCAAGTTACTTCTTAGTACAAATAATACATTGTGTCAATCAATTTTTAAACCAAATTCTTAAAATCATTCAAAAAACACTTGCATTTTATAATTGTCAAACAATGCATTTATGTAATAGAAGATGCAACAAAATTTAGAAATAAAAAATCTCACACTATATTTCAAGTACCCAAATAAGAAATAAGAAATTTGCAAATTAAGGAATTATTAATGTTGCTCAGAAACATGCCTTACTTTTACTCTGGAATTCACTTTAACTGCTTGACATATAATTTAATACTTAAAAATCATACACCTAAGTTGTTTAATAGTATTTGTAGAATGTTACTTTTCTGGGTAGACATGTTTCACACAATAGTTTTCAGTTAATGCTGAGCATCCACTTAATAATTTTAATCATAATTTGATTCATGATTAATGGATTAATAATTTATTCAGTAACTTAGATGCCATACAAAACACTGAAAGGAATAATCTAATAGTTGCTCGTTGTACAATCCTGCCCATTAGTAATACTAAGCCGAGAATCTGATTGCTATTCCACTCTGTTGAATTACGTGTTTCCATGTGTGTGATTTTGGTCAACACTAAAAAAAA
>NW_012103687.1:765879-768179 GCF_000951045.1 Mandrillus leucophaeus | reverse complement strand
ATACTACACTTGTGCTTTTTATATCATATGGAAACAGCTCCAGGCAGAGCACAAGTAGAAGAAAACCTGCCAAATCAAACTACTGTAAATAAAGTTCCTCTATGTACTCCAGAGAGAAAACCTCAAAAATAAAACTCAGAAGACCACCCACTGTTACCCCCCCATCCCAACAAAAACTACCCAAAACACTTTCATTTTGAACCTAACATTTCCCTAAGATGTTCACAGCAGAAGCTTTAAGGTAATTAAAGCCGCATCAGTACAGTTGAAAGCGCCACACTACAGAGCAAATGCTCTAAAGGGTTCAGCAGCTGCCCACACATCCCGAACCACCCCCCATCTCAGTAACATGTAAAAGCTCCTGTTAAAGTTTTTTCTTACACTAATAAAGGCATACCACCTAGTGTGCTAAAGATTACAACTAGCAGCCTTAGAGTAGTAAAGTGAAAATAGGAAGCCTACAGGAATGATCTAAATGCCTACTTAGAAGAAACAAAGCAGCAGACAAGACCCTTAGCCCTCTTGTCTATGTAGGGAAGCAGTTGAATTAAACTCAGATTTACCCACATTAACAAAAATTTAACAAAGCTTCCCCAAGACACCAGAATAAAACTTGACCTTTCCAGTCAAAAGGCAGAGAGAGGCCTCTTCCATGTCCCAGAGTTGAATGAGTTCAAAGATTGGCAATAAAGAAAAAAAGAAAGCATTACGGGTATGATGGGAACAAGCTTTGGAGTTTTTCGAACAGTCACACCAAGTTTCTCCAGCACATGGGCACCCTTTTCCTGGTACCCTTGTTGGGTCATCCAAAAGTTGTCTTTGTCTTTCACGGTATCTGCTAGAACTGCACCACCCAGGAATACCATGTGCTTTCTGCGGGGTGGGTCTCCAATGCTGATCTCAAATTTAGAAAGTTTTTGCACATCACCCTTTAAAACTCCTTCTAAGTAAAGCTGTTTAAGTTCTCGTTCCAACCGTGAAGGCAGGCCAGGATACATAGCAGACCCTCCAGAAAGCACAATGTATTTGTAGGATTCAGATTTGGTATCAGTGTCAGCTGCCTGAATTGTGTTAAAAAGCAATTCAGCAACACCAGCTCCTTCAACATTGATCAAATAAGGCTGAAATAAAATTTCTGGTGCTTCAAATCTCTCTCCCCCAATTTTGAAGATATGTCCATCTGGGAGTGTATAAGATTCAACTAATACTTTGGTTTCTAAGGCCAGTTTCTGCTCTTGCTCAATATTATATCCCAAGTAACACAGTTTTTCTTTAATCATGTGAACCGTTTCAAAATCAGCAGGGTGGTTGAAGGCGTATCCTCGCAATAGAAGCAACCTGCTTCTAGTTATATCCCTCCCAGCAATATCCAGTCTCCTGGTAAGATGAGGGAGAGAAAAGCCTTCATATACTGGGCAAATATGAGTCACACCATCTCCAGAGTCTACGGCTACCCCAGTCAATAAACTTGGCGTGTACAAAGTCAGAACGATCTGGATGGCTGCATACCCACTGGAAAACTGCTAAATCTCAATCATTACCTCTATAATCTTCTCTGTGTATTTGGTTGGGTTTATAGGAGGTTCTGTGAGCAAGATTTTACAATTTCTGGTATCTATATTAAGTTTCTCTGGTCCAAGCGTGTAGTCCTGCAGGTGTTTCATGTCATCCCAATTTCGTACTATGCCATTTCCCACAGGGTAGTTAACTTCTAACACTGATCGTAATTTGCTTGCCTCATCACCAACCGTAAGATCCTTGTTCAATGTTTCCCACTTTGGTGGTTGATCTGGTAAACAGGTCTTCCAACCAAAGCTGGGAAGATGTGTTCTGGAAAGTTAGAGCCTGCACATCCACACTTCACAAACCCGGTGCTGTTGCCGCACACCACCACCTTCCCGTCCTGGCTGTCCATCCTCCGCCAGGCGGAGAGTTGCTGCCGCTGCACAACCGACAGCGGCCGTCGGTGGGGCATTTTTTCTTCTCCCTCCTCCTTCTTCATCTTTCTGTTCAAATAAGTGGTCTTAATATTTCTTCTTACAGAAAAAGTTTAAATGTTTATTATAAATATATCTAAACCATTAATTTTTGCAGCTTTCAGGTAAAGTCCAGCACTTCATTTATACAAAATCTATGAGGTCAGTAGAGATCATCTAATCTAAAGTGGTGACATCATCCATTCAAGTCTTTGGCACAATCCCTCGCCAGTTAGAGCACAGGATGCCTGGATATGCCACTGGTGATCTTTAATAGAAGGTAGCTTCAAAAACTGGGCGATTTCTGCTACAGTCATGCATTCT
>NW_012103687.1:762450-764828 GCF_000951045.1 Mandrillus leucophaeus | reverse complement strand
ACAAAGTTGAATCCATGCCACTCTATACACAATGATACAACATTTTCAACGTACAATTTTCTGATAAAATAATGTCGTGTCCTACATAATTAAAAAACTATCAAGATTTCTCTTTTCATCAATGAATTTGGCCTATTAAAATAAAACCATAAACATAACAGACTATGTGATAGTTTCCCAACATCTTTCTATCTATAAAGTTTGTGTAAGATTACATCTCACAAGAAGAAAAGTAAATATAAATAAAATAGGAGAGATGATGACTTAAAAATCAAAACACAGATCATGTAAGGGCTTGTGTAAAACTTACAAACGCTTCAACAAAGAATTATACTTTGAGAATTTTAAACTGTTCACATGATATGCTTTGGAAGCAGCATGTACTGTTAGAGATGTGACAATGAATAAAATGATAGAGTAATATAAATGAAAAATGGCCTCAAATCAGCAGCAGTAAGTAACCAATGTGGAAAACCAGATGGAGAATTAACTGCAATTCAATTATCTATATTAAAATGACTCCTAGATTTCTCAAAGAATTCAAGGTGGAACTACCATTCGATCCAGTAATCACACTACTGGGTATCTACCCAGAGGAAAAGAGGTCATTACATGGAAAAGACAGATGCACGTGCATGTTTATAGCAGCACAACTCACAATTGCAAAAATATGAAACCCATCAACCATGCCCATCAACTAAATGCCCATCAGCCAACAAGTGCATAAAGAAAATATGATGTATATATACACCATGGAATACTACTCAGCCATAAAATGGAATGAAATAATGGCCTTTGCAGCAACCTGGAGGCAGCCAGAGGCCATTATTCTAAGTGAAGTAATTCAGGAGTGGAAAACAAAGTATCATATGTTCTCACTTGTAAGTGGAAGCTAAGCTATGAGGATGCAAAGGCATAAGAATGATACAATGGACTTTGGGGACTCGGAGGGAAGAGGAGGAGCAGGTGAGGAATAAGAGAGTATATATTGGGTGCAATGTACACTACTCAGGTACGCGTGCACCAAAATCTCAGAAATCACCACTGCAGAACTTACTTGTGTAAGCAAAAACCACCAGTATCCCAAAACTATTGAAAAATAAAAGACTCCTAGATGCAACTGGAAGCTATGCAACATACAAAGAGAAATTGACCATATGTAGCTGAAAAAATTTAAAAAATGAATTTTCAATGCAAAATGAATGTTGTACTTAAGGCGTTAGTTTTGTCATGGGAGATATGAGTGTGATTTTATTCACATTGTATTGCTACTGTGAAATGGACACAGACATTGTACTGTTTGGGTGAATACGTGATTCTTTTTTTTTGCCTAATTCAAACAGATCTTAGACAAGGAAAAGATACTCTTGTATAAAACCAATTTTGTTTCTACACATATTCCTTTTTGTGGTAAAGCAGATTGAAAGTAGAGTTCACAAAATGTAATATAAACTATATAATAAACATGACACGGTACATTTGGAATTACAGTAATCAGAAACTTCAAGTTGAAAGAGCAATGAGATGATTTTATTGCCTGTAATATATATAAGAATTAAAGAAATTTATAGTATCTGATTGTAGTGTGAAGCATGGGAAAATTGGTACTGTACTATTACATAAAATTAATGAAATTATGATTTTTAACAGCATATTTGAGGGTGAAAATTGTCATATTTTAACATGTTCATTGATTTTGGATCAGCAATTCCAAATCTAAGAAGCTATCTGTCAGAAGCATGCTTAATAGCCCATAGTGATATATGCTCAGAGGCGTTCATTATAACATTCTTTATGGCGGGTGAAGATTAGAAAAACCCAGGCTATCTCTTGGTGGTGGTAAACGTTTTAAAATACAAACGAACAGAAAATAACACTTCCCAAGGGAACATTCTTACAGTGACTATGACCTAAAACTTGTAACATTCATCACCTCTCAAATATGGTGAGCATATTTAATATATAGTTGCATTGTGAACTCATTAAATATTTGCATAATTATAAATAGAAAACATGAAAATAAAAGGAACGGTTACAATATAAACAAACAAATGTAACTGATATTTAATTCACTGCTCTGATTAGTAGTGCACTTATTTATATCCGTAATTGAGTTTAAGACTATATGCATGCTTTTTTTCTGTTTCATATTTTTATTTTTAAAATAAAATTAAATATATTTAAGTGGACAGCCTGTTTTGATTCATATATATGAAAATCTGTGTGTTTGTGTGTATATATATACATACACAAATAATTACTACAGTCAAACTAATGAACACATCTATCTTCTCATATAGTTAGAAGAAATATACTCTTCACAAATTTCCAGTATACAGTATTAATAACTATAATCACATAACTGCAACTTTGTACTC
>NW_012103687.1:755151-760765 GCF_000951045.1 Mandrillus leucophaeus | reverse complement strand
TAATGAGTAATGGAATTAAAGCAGTAATAAAAATCTGCCATCAAATAAAAACATAAGATTTATGGCTTTACTGCTGAATTCTACCAAACATTTTTTAAAAAGGTCATACCAACTTTATTCAAAATATTCCCTGAAAAATGAAGAGGAAGGAGTACTTCCAAACCTGTTCTATGAGGTCAGCATTACCCTGCTACAAAAACCAGACCAGGACACAACACAGAAAAAAAACCGCAGGCAAATATCACTGATGAACACAGATGCAAAAATTCCTCAACAAAATACTTGGGGATTTATCGGAGGAATATGAGAATGATTCAACAAACACAAATAAATAAATGTCATACATCACGAATCAAGAACAAAAACCATATAATCATTTCAGTAGATGCTGAAAAAAATAAAATTCAACATTCCTTCATAATAAAAACTCAAAATGAGTAGAGAAGGAACACGGCACAATAAAGGCCGTATATGACAAACCCATAACTAACATCATAATCAATGGGGCAAAGTTAAAAGCTCTTCCTCTAAGATCTTGTTCAAGTGTGGCTACTTTTACCACTTTTATTCGTCATGGTACTGCAAGCCCCAGCTAGAGCAATTAGGAGAATGAAATAAAACCCATCCAAATTGGGGGGGAAAAAAAAGTCAAATTGTTTCTGTTAGCAGGTGACATGATCATATATACACAGAGAACCCTAGAGATTCCACAAAAAACCTATTAGAAATAATGAATTTAGTAAAGTTACAAAATACTCAATATACACAAATGAGTAGCACATACATGCATCAACAGTGAAACACATAAAAAAGAAACCAAGAAAGCTGTTTCATTACAGTTGCTACCCACCCCCAAATAATGATACCTAGGGATAAACATAACCAAAAAGCTGAAAGATCCTACAATGAAAATGATAAAACATAGATCAAAGATATTAAAGCAGACACAAGTAAATGGAAAGATATCCCATGTCCATGCACCGGAAGAACGGAAGAATATTGTTAAAATATCTCTATCACTCAATGTGATCTACAGAATCAACGCAATCCACGTTAAATTACAAAGACATTCTTCACAGAAACAGAAAACTATTCTAAAATTCTCATGGAAATGCAAAACACCTCAGAGAGACAAAAAAAATATTAAATAAAAGGAAAAGCTGGAGGCATCACACTACCTGATTTCAAAATATACTATAAAATATACTAGACTAATTCCACTTCCTGAAATTTCCATTTATACTAAAATTGTATTTTTAAAAATCCTTTATGTAAAATGGAATTCAGTTACAGGTTCAGTCTTAAACAGTTTTTTTTCTATCTACATAAATTATTCAGCAAGATATTCTAGGCCAGGTGCAGTGGCTCATGCCTGTAATCCCAGCACTTTGGGAGGCCGAGGGGGCCAGATCACTTGAGGTCAGGAGTTTGAGAACAGCCTGGCCAACATATGGTGAAACTCTGCCTCTACTAAAAATACAAAAATTAGCCAAGTGTGGTGGCACATCTCTTAATCCCAGCTACTTGGGAGACTGAGGCAGAAGAATCACTTGAACCCAGGTTGCAGTGAGCTGCGATCGCACCACTGCACTCCAGCCTGGGCGACGGAGTGAGACTCAGTCTCAAAAAAAAAAAAAAAAAAAGATATTCTAAAGCTGTGCAGATCATAGGAAAAATTCTATTTTACAGAACTGTCACTGCACTAAGCCTTGAATTCCATGGGCCCTACCTATTAAACAAATGCCTATAGCATCCATCAACCATTGAGACAATCACAAATGCTTCCACAAATGCCTAAACAACCATCGGGCTCATAAAAAAAAAAAACAAATCAGAATTCACCAGAAGATCCTGGGTCCCCACCTGGTCAAGGGGGAGGAATCACTGGCTGACACTCCTTCCTAGAGCCCCTCTGGAGCCCCCAGGCAGAGACTACAGAGCAGAGGAGCTAAGGAGCACAGTTCACAGCACTTCCAGTGTCTCGGAGAAGGGGAAGTGGTGGAAATTACCACTATCTCTTCTCCAACTTTGCTCAAGGTTGTCACATCAGCACACATCACTGAAACCTCTAGTCCAGTAAAGTCAAGGTCTGGGCAGGATGGGGGGACAAAAAGTAGCTCTCCTCATAAAAACATTGTGGATCCTGCCTCTGTGTTCTAAGAAAAATCTGAAACAACAATAGTCCATGTATGCCCCATGTATTTGTCAAACAGTGTTTCTTAAAAACACCAACACAGATGCACTGCTCCCAAAATAACAGGGAAAGGCACTGAAGGCCCTGAGCCTCTCCCAGGCAGCAAGCACCATGTCCTGTGCAGTACCTCGTACAGCTCACTGAATCCTCACAAGAGCCCAGGTGGGTATCTCTAGATGAAGGAACTAAGGATCAGAGATTGTAAGTAATTCTCTCCAGGTCAATTCATTCTTGAGGAACAACAGTCTGAATTCAAACCCTACTTTGCTTCTGCCACTCCATCTGTCCTCCAATACACACATAACACAAGTTAGGAATGCAAGATTTTGATCTCAATGAATATTGCACAATTTCACAGGCTGAAGTGTGATGGGGCGATCTCAGCTCACTGCAGCCTCTGCCTCCCGGGTGCAAGTGATTCTCCAGCCTCAGCCTCCCGAGTACCTGGGATTACAGGTGCCTGCCTCCATGCCTGGTTAATTTTTGTATTTTTAGTAGAGATGGGGTTTCACCACATTGGCCAGGCTGGTCTCAAACTCCTGACCTCAGGTGATCCGCCCTCGGCCTCCCAAAGTGCTGGGATTACAGGCATGAGCCACTGCTCCAGGCCCGTGCTGGTATTCTTAATCAAAATTTTTCATTCTGAAGGGACCATGTTATTTAAAATAAAGCCTTTCTGGCCGGGCACAGAAACTTGCGTGAAGACACAAACCACTCTCGTTACAGAAATAAACCCTTCGTTTTACCACTGCAATCTGAGTGGCCTGAACGCTCACCAGAATGTCCCAGTGCTCCTCAGGACAGGGTTCACAGCTCTGGGAGCCCTGCCCAAAGCTAATTACACATTCACAACCACACAGGAAGCTCCAGAGTTTACTTCTACAAGGAGATCACATAATTAAAACCTACTGAGGAAAACAAAGGGCTATCTTTTACCTTCCACATAAGGTAGACGCAATACTATTTAAAAATTAGGATGGGGCCGGGCGCAATGGCTCAGGCCTGTAATCCCAGCACTTTGGGAGGCCGAGGCGGGTGGATCACGAGGGCAGGAGATCGAGACCATCCTGGCTAACAAGGTGAAACCTCATCTCTACTAAAATTACAAAAAAAAAAATTAGCCGGGCGTCGTAGCAGGCACCTATAGTCCCAGCTACTCGGGAGGCTGAGGCAGGAGAATGGTGTGAACCCAGAAGGCAGAGCTTGCAGTGAGCCGAGATCGCACCACTGCACTCCAGCCTGGGCAACAGAGCAAGACTGCATCTCAAAAAAAAAAAACAAAAAGAAAGAAAATCAACTCAGACTCTTTACTAGAAATGAAAAAAATATTGGAAGCCATTTTATTTATTTATTTTTTTCCCAAGGAAACTGCGGAGGATATGCAAAGGCCACCTAGGATCCTACCTGGGGACTTTCTCCTGACCACACACTCTGCAATTTGTTCCCAACCTCCAAAGTTTCTAAAGTTAGTGTCTAATGGGCCCAGAGTGTTTGTGTGGAGCGGTGAAAAAGCTCTGCGGATGAATAATGGTCGTGGCTGCGAAACATGCTGAATGTACTGACTGTTGCTGAATCGCACACTTACAAATAATTAAAACGGTAAAGAAAATGTTTATTTTACCTGCCTCCTCTATGTCACACTTTTTCTGTCAACATTTTGAAGAGCAAGTTGGTTTACTCCTCATTCCATAACAAAAATACTGCATACTCTGGATAAAAGTGAACCTAGTTTAATTTTGAAATCGTTCAATTAATAACAATGAGACAACAGTATAGTAAGCACCATTTTCCCTCTCACTGTAGCAGCAACTGATTCCCTTGTGCTCTTGGGCCTCTCTCTCCCTCCCTCTCTCTCTCAATAACGAACAATAATCTTCTCTCCAGTCCAGGCTCACACTTCCCCAGTTGTGCATGAATGTCTATTGTAGCTGTTAATCTGTTTTCCAGGCAGAGTCTTCAAGATTCCCATGCTCCCATTTGGCTGTCAGCTGTCTGGAGCCAGCATTTCTCAACCCCATCATTCGTCATGAGAGATTTCTGTAAAGCTTTGCACAAAGTTCCCCAAGGGAGGACAGTGCTCACTCTAGGCAGCAGAATCATTTCCACACAGTAGGACCGTGCTGGGTGTGCGGGGGGAGCAATGCACACCATGCCCAATGCTGGGCTCTGTATGCTACTCTGATCCTGTGCTTAGTAGGACCATGTCCACAGCTGAGTCCACTGCAAATCTGACTCTCAGCAGGAAGGTCAGTCATAGCTGCTGGGTACTGAGTCTCACAGAGGGACAGTGTTGAGGATGCCCGATCCCAGATGTGCATATGGGTCAACATCTGATGATAGAGCAGGAAGATAAAGGAAGCTGTGGCTGTAAAGAGGGGTCTCCAGGCCTCAGTCTCAGCTGCCTCCTCATCCAAAACCTGCCCTGGGCTCTCAGGCTTCTCCTTGCTCTGAAGATGCTTCCTCACCCTGTGCAAGGGGCTTCCTGCAGCATGGCCTCGAGAATTCTTCTCTCTCAGCTCCTCTCCTTTTCCACCATGAAGTCCAAAGGAAACCTGCTCTGTGGTTTCTCATCCAGCACAGGGAAAGCTTCCTGTTGCTTTTGTGCTGTGGTCCCTGAATGCACAACTCTTCCTAGCTCTTCAAATGCAGGGACAGTGACAAGCAGCTTCCTGACTGACACAGTCCCTGCTGTTTTGAGGAACAGCCTCACTCTAACTGCATCCCCATCTCCCACGCTGTGAAGCCCAATCTGGACGGAAGCCATTATGGGGAGTTTCCAGAAACCACATCTTACTCAACTCTCTGTCCACCACGCTCTAGGGAGGATGGCCCTCCTGGCTGAGCTAACTCCTGCACCTGAGGCAGTGACCGCTAAGATCTGAAGATGTTTCCAAGGGATTAGGAACAAAAAAGAAGCCGTTTTCTTTTTATTGCTCCTGCTCTTTGCCCCAATACCTAAGGTTGCTGAGCTGGGGAGAATTTTATCGATGGGCTCAGTGTTCATTCAGAATCCCCTGCTCCTCATATCACTGAGCCCCTGTCCTAGAAACTCCTCACAAGCGGACAGTCTCCACACAGGATGGGAGTTCCAATATGGCTCCCCAGGGAAAAGTCAACCTGAGTCAGCCCCGCTTTCTCATTGACATCCAGCATTTCTAATCTCCATGGGTGTCAATACTTCTGTTGCTGAACCTTTATTCATCTACTAATGGTAAGAATTTAGAAAATATTCAGACAAGAGCTAGGTTCAAAATTTATATTTTCTGAGCCAGCTGTTAAGCAGAACCATTATTACATTAGATTGGCACAAAAGTTAATGTAGTTTTTGTCATTACTATCAATGGCAAAAACCACAATTACCTGTGTACCAACCTCATACACAGTTTGGCTTTTATGAACCTCTTTTTTTTTTTTTTTTTT
>NW_012103687.1:752057-754573 GCF_000951045.1 Mandrillus leucophaeus | reverse complement strand
AAAAGCGAGAAAAATCAAATGCTAAAATTAGCAGAAAGAAATAAATCATAAAGATTAGAGAAGGAATTTTAAAAATAGAAACTAAAAAAAAAATTACAAAAAGACAAAGCAACAAAGAGCTGGGGTTTTTCTTGGGAAAAAAAACTGACAAGCTATAACCAGCCTAGGAAAAACAGAAAGAAAACTGCAGTAAAATCATAGATGAAAAAGGAGACATTACAATTGACAACACAGAAACACAAAGGATCGTAAGAGATTACTAAAAATACCTATATACAAACAAATTGAAAAATCTAGGAGAAATGAATAAATTTCTGGAAACACAGCAATTTCATAGGCTAGAATAAAGAAATAAAAAACCTGGGCCGGACGCAGTGTCTCATGCCTGTAATCCCAGCACTTTGGGAGGCCGAGACGGGCGGATCACGAGGTCAGGAGATCGAGACCATCCTGGCTAACACGGTGAAACCCCGTCTCTACTAAAAAATACAAAAAACTAGCCGGGCGAGGTGGCGGGCGCCTGTAGTCCCAGCTACTCGGGAGGCTGAGGCAGGAGAACGGCGTAAACCCGGGAGGCGGAGCTTGCAGTGAGCTGAGATCCGGCCACTGCACTCCAGCCTGGGCGACAGAGCAAGACTCCATCTCAAAAAAAAAAAAACAAAAAAAAAAAAAAACCAAAAAAACAAAAAAACAAAAAAACCCATAAAAACCACTCTGAGTTCTGTGGCCATAGAACACATGTGGCAGACAAGGGAAGGCCTATAGAATGTGGTCCCTTGTTTGCAGAGTCACTTGAAATTTGAAAAGTCCACCAGCATATTTTCTAGGTGGAGGTCTCTTTGAGGGCAACCCTGTATTTCACCTCCCATAGTGGCCTGGGTCTTTATATATATACACACACACACACACGTATATACATATATATACACATATATACACATATATACACACACACATATATATATATATATATGAATATATGTGTATCATCTATTTGATTGGATCTTAGGTCTGCCCAAGGCAGCCCTGTGTCACAATCTCATTACTTTTATTTCTATCCATTTGCTTTGAGTTTTGGGAGAGCTTTAGTATATGAGGAATAGACTCCCCCCAGGAGGCAAAACAGAGGAAGAAGGAGGGGCAAATGGTCAAGGCAGCTTGTACCAAGTCATGAATAATCCAGCACAGGCTCAGAGAAAAAAGTCCTAAGATGAGCCTTGTATCTGAAACCAAAACATACAAGATCACTAAAGTGCTGGGGATTATAACAGGTAAGTAAATGAAGTTTAAGTTTTAAATGTATTGGACATTTATATAAAGCATGAAGACTGTAAAATTCAGAATGTGACAAGGAAATAAAGAATTTGAGATTTTAAGATGTAAAGATCCCAAAGCAAGTTTCCAGGAAAAGTGTTTATGCTTCAAATTATTTTCTGTAAAAGTCTTTTTTTCCCTTTTCTTAGGTATAAGGAAACCTCTATATAAGGAACATTCTTTTCTTTCCACTGTCAAGAACAAAGTGACCCCATAAAGGAATTCTAACATTAAGTAGAAGACAATTGCACTTTTTTGTAACCATTGAGAAGTTTCCTATTTGTACATAAAAATATTGATGCAGAAATCACCTGTCTTCTGACTTGTTAGACCAAAAACCATGAAAACCCTAGAAGAAAACCTAGGCAATACCATCCAGGACATAGGCATAGGCAAGGACTTCATGACTAAAACACCAAAAGCAATAGCAACAAAAGCCAAAATAGACAAATGGGATCTAATTAAACTAAAGAGCTTCTGCATAGCAAAAGAAACTACCATCAGAGTGAAGAGGCAACCTACAGAATGGGAGAAAATTTTTGCAATCCATGCATCTGACAAAGGGCTAGTATCCAGAACCTACAAAGAACTTAAACAAATTTACAAGAAAAAAATTAAATAACCCCATCAAAAAGTGGGCGAAGGATATGAACAGACTCTTCTCAAAAGAAGACATTTATGCGGCTAACAGACATATGAAAACATGCTCATCATCACTGGTCATTAGAGAAATGCAAATCAAAACCACAATGAGACACCATCTCACAACAGTTAGAATGGCAATCATTAAAAAGTCAGGAAACAACAGGTGTGGACAGGATGTGGAGAAATAGGAACACATTTATACTGCTGGTGGGAGTGTAAACTAGTTCAACCATTGTGGAAGACAGTGTGGCGATTCCTCAAGGATCTAGAACTAGAAATACCATTTGACCCAGCCATCCCATTACTGGGGATATACCCAAAGGATTATAAATCATGCTACTATATAGACACATGCACTTGTATGTTTATTGCAGCACTATTCACAATAGCAAAGTCTTAGAGCCAACCCAAATGTCCATCAATGATAGACCGGATTAAGAAAATGAGGCACAGGCCAGGCGCGGTGGCTCAAGCCTGTAATCCCAGCACTTTGGGGGGCCGAGACAGGTGGGTCATGAGGTCAGGAGATCGAGACCATCCTGGCTAACATGGTGAAA
>NW_012103687.1:745011-750962 GCF_000951045.1 Mandrillus leucophaeus | reverse complement strand
ATGTATTCTACTCTGAAAACAACTCAACTTTTGGTATATTTTGTTTTCTGTATCAACTATTGCTCTTTTCTAAACACTGACAGAGATATTCCATACCTATTGATTATTAAATTTAATTTCATGGGCATTGGGATTATTAAATTATTTCAAGAATGCACAGACGGGACTTCCCCCACATTGAACTCACAAATGTTGCTGATGCTGACTCATGCTTTTCTTTCAATCTTAGCAAATAAAGTAGGCATTTTATTTTCTAGACACCCAGATGATAGCAGCAGAAAGGAGAAACTCCCCAAAGCTGTTATCCTTTAAATCCTCAGGATGAATCACACCTGGAGAATCACTCACACTTGATTTACATTTTATACAAATGAGAGTTGGGTCTTAGAGCTGATGCTGAGTTAGTGAAGGACTTGGGCTGCTGGGATGGGGTGAATGTGTTTTACAAGTGAGGAAGACACAAATTTTTGGATTCCATACGGTAGGGGATTATTGACTAAATTGTGTCCCAAAATTTGTACAATGAAACTCTAACACACAGTGTGTGACTGAGTTTGGGGATAGGATCTTTAAAGACAGGAGTGAAATTGAGGTCGTGAGAGTGGCTTGTTATCAAATCTGGCTGGTTTCCTCCTAAGAAAAGGAATTTGCACACACAGAAATGAGACAACAGAGACAAGCGTGCAGAGGGAAGGTCACGTGAGGACACAGCAAGGAGGTAGTGACCTGCAAGCCAAGGAGAGAGACCTCAGGGGAAACTAAACCCACCAACACCTTTATCTTGACTCCCCAGCTTCAGAACTGTGAGAAAAGATGTGTCTACTCTTTAGGCCAGCAGGTCTTTGGTATCTCATTAAGGAAGCGCTAGCAAATGAAAACAAAACGGACCCCAAAGACCTTGGATGTGGGAGGAGGAGGAGACGGAGCAGGGTGCAGGCGGCAGGGCAGGGAGGGGTTGGAAGTTTAGGCTCTGATGTGCATCTCCTGGATGGAATCTGGACTCCACTCAGTATTGTTTGGGGGAGACTTGGGAAAACATTTAACCTCCCAATAGTGATTTCCTAATAAACACTGGGCCTTGAGCATAGGGCTTGGCATCATCCTATTCCATGTTATGCAAGTTTTCTTGAGGTAATGTTTGTAAAACAATCACCAAGGCATCTGGCATATATTAAGGGTTCATACATAGTCATTGTGATTTAGTTATTTATAGAAAATTGCATTCATTCTATGGGCACCAGGGGGCACCGTGAACCTTGGTCTGGGGACCCTAATGAGTCCAAGTTCCCCTGTGGTTCTCAAGTGCACAGGGCCTAACTGTTGCTTCCTTTGAAACTCCTTCTATTGAGTAGAATTCTGAAACCCACCTGGCCCTTCTGATCTTGAGAAATTACCCAGAGAAGGCCCTCAGGCTCAGGGCTCAGACAAGAACTGGGGCAAATATTTTAGGGAATGGAGAACAGATTTGCATCCACTATCCAAGAATTTCAGTACTGGGGAAAATGTCACATAAGACTGCTCGGTTCTCTACTAAGACAGTGTAAAAGCAAGGTGAGGAAAGTTCAAACAGTTTTCAAATATTTTTACTGGATCCAAAAATAAAAGACAAAAATAGAGAAAGAAATGCAAAAATATTCTGAATCCAACAAGGACAAACGTACAGGGTCTGCATCCAATCAACACTGTCTGCAAAGAAACAAACAAAATATGCTATAAGAAACAAAAAGAAAAATTAATCCAAAATGGCCTTTAAATTTGACATATGATAAACTTTGCAGGCAGGAGCACAACAGCAATTCTTACAACTATATTCTACTTGATTATGAGGGTAGAGGATGGATTTACCAGGTTAAGTAGAGATACAGAAGATATAAGACCCAAGTTAAACTTTCAGAAATGATGCCTAAAATGTCCCTTTTAACAAATAGACTGAATGAGCTTGATTACAGATTAAATGCTATCAACGAACAGATGAGTGAACTTAATGATGTAGCAATGGAAGCTATCCCCCAAAACATCACCAAAAAAAAAAAAGAAAAGATGAGAAAAGTAAATGTGTGAGTTTTCGGACATTAATAAATTGCCATAATGGTATAATTAGAGGCATAAAAGGAGATAAGATTACTGTGGTGAGAGGGTAGAAAAACAATTTAAATAGTGACCCAAGTGTTCCAAGTTTGGTTAAAAATATATACACACTATCCAAGAAGCTGAACAAATCCCAGACACACACACACACAGAGAAAAAACCCCCCTTAAGGAAACCACCCTTCCCGTCATTCAACTTGGGGGGAAAAAATCTGTGATGATAAAATACTCTTAAAAGTAGTCAGAGAGAAAAGACGTGTTAGACTCAGGTGAACAACATAATGATAAAAGCAGATTTCTTATTAGAAGCAATGCGGCTGGGTGCGCAGGCTCACGCCTGTAATCCAAGCACTTTGGAAGGCCCAGGTGGGCGGATCACGAGGTCAGGAGATAGAGTTCATCTGGGCTAACACAGTGAAACCCCATCTCTACTAAAAATAGAAAATATTAGCCGGTGTGGTGGCGAGCACCTGTAGTCCCAGCTACTCAAGAGGCTGAAGCAGGAGAATGGCGTGAACCCGGGAGGCAGTGCTTGCAGTGAGCCGAGATCGCGCCACTGCACTGCAGCCTGGGCGACAGAGTTAGGCTATCTATCTCAAAAAAAAAAAAAAAAAAGTATGCAAACAGGAGGCAGTGGATCTATATTTATACAATACTAAGAGAAACAACTTTTTATTCAAAAATCTTGAATAAAAAGAAAAGCTGGAGGCATCACACTACCTGATTTTAAAATATACTACAAAATATACTATAAATCCATAGTAACTGCAACTCTATAGTATAATATCAAAACAGCATGGCACTGCCAAACAAAGGGGGCAGGAGAGAGACAGAGACAGACAAATGACAGACATAAATCAAACAGAATAGAGAACTCAGAAATAATTTCACGCATTTACAGTCACCTCATTTTTAACCTAGGCATCAAGAACACACCTTCTGGAAGGACAATCCCTTCAATAAACTGTGCTAGGAAACACCCACCACCCACATGTAGAAGAATAAATCTAGACCGTTATCTTATCGTATACAAAAATCAACTCAAAATAAAGATTTAAATGTAGGACTTGAAACTATGACACTACTAGAGAAGAAAACATAGGATAAATACTTAATGAAATGGTTAGGACAAGGAATTTTCAAATAGACATCAAAAGTACAAGCAACAAAAGCAAAAATAGACAAATATAATTACATTAAACTTACAAGCTTCTGCAAAGCAGAAGCAGCAATCAGTAGAAGAAACAATCCAGAGAGTGGAAGAAAGTATTAGCAAACTATGCATCAGGCAAGCGGTTAATACACAAAATACAGAAAGCAAGACTACTCAAAAGCAAACATACAAATAATCTAATTTAAAAATCAGAAAAAGATCTACCGAAAACCCTTTTTCCCCACCATTACTTCCCCACCTTCTTTTCCCGACTGCCCCTTCGGCCCCCTCCCTGTCAACACTCTTCTTTCTCCATCTACCCTAAAACTTGTCCCCCACCACCTTCTCACAAAGCCCTTCTCTACTCTCCCACTCACTACCCTTTTCCCCACCATCTCTTCCCCTCTCCCTGGCCACCCTCTTTCCCCTCTCGCATACTCATCACCCTCTTTTGCTCCTTCATCCACCCAAAAACATTTTCCCCCATCTTTTCCCAAAGCCTTCTCCCCACTCCTGCTGCTCACCACCCTCTTTTCCCCCCTCCATCTACCCAAATACTTATTTTCCCACCATCTTTTCCCACAGTCTGTCTGCAACGCCTTCTCCTCCTTGCCATCCTTTATTTCCCTTCAGCACTCACCACTTTCTTTACCCCTCCATCTACCCCAAAACTATTTTCTCCCCTCCTACCACTTCAGCTGAGCTGCCCTCTCCGTGGCCGCCACCAACCGCAGCAAGGCGAGGTGCGCTGTCACAGGCCCCAGCCTCCAACATGAGGCATGTAGCTCTCCCATCTTCTCGTCCTCTAGCCGGACAGGAGCAGCTCCCGCTGCCGGTGGCCCTCCTACTGTTTCCGCGGCCCTGGGGTCCCGGTCTCCACCACCTACCACAGCGAGGCGAAGCCAGAGGAAAGCCACAGTACCACGGGCTCCAGCCTCCAACGTGTAGTAGGTAGCTTCCTAAGGTAGCACGTAACACCTTCGCATGTATACGCAGACAACCCTAGAATGGCCTGCCTGCTGGCCTCAACATGCTTTATATACTGAGGTTAGGCAATGAGGTTCCTGGACTACATGTTCTGATTGGATGACAGAAACCTGTAGGCCTACTCTGATTGGACTTTATTATGATGTTCTGATTGGATGAGAGCCAGTATTAGAACAACCAATCAGAGCATGAAAATAAAGTCCAATCAGAATAGGCCTAGAGGTTTTTTTTCTCTCATCCAATCAGAACATGTAGTCCAGGAACCTCCCCCTCGCCCCCAATTGCCTAACCTCAGTATATAAAGCATGCTGCAGTGGGCTGTCAGGTCACAACAGGATTTTGTGCGTGTGTGTCTGCTGTGTCGGTGCGTGCTGGGTTAGGAAGCCACTTAACTGCATGCTGGAGGCTGGAGGCAGCACTGGGGAGTGGTAGGAGGGCCACCAGCGGCGGGAGCTATTCCTGTCTGGCTAGAGGACGAGATGGGAGAGCTAAGTGCCCTGCGTTGGAGGCTGGGGCCTGTGACATCCCACCTCTCCTCGCCTCGGTTGGTGGCGGCCACGGAGACAGCAGCAGCAGCTGAAGTGGTAGGAGGGGAAAAAATAGTTTTGGGGTAGGTGGAGGGGTGAAGAGGGTGGTGAGTGCCAAATGGAAAAAAGGATGGCGAGCAGGAGAAGGCGTTGCAGACAGAGGGTGGGGAAAAGATGGGGGGAAAATAAGGTTTTGGGTGGATGGGGAAAATAAGGTGGTGAGCCGCAGGAGTGGGAAGAAGGCTTTGGGAAAAACGGGAGGAAATGGTTTTGGGTAGATGGAGGAGCAAAACGGGGATGAGAGCGCTGGTGGGGAAAAGGGTGGTGAGCAGGGAAGTAGAGAGGGCTTTGCAAAGGGATGGTGTGGGGAAAAAGTTTTGGGGGGGTAGATGGAGAAAGAAAAAAGGGTGGCGAGAGGGAGGAGGCCGAAGGCATTTGGGAAAACAAGTTAGGGAAATAATGATAGCGGAGACAAAGGTTTTGGGTAGATCTTTTTGATTTTTAAATTAGATTATTTGTATTTTTGCGTTTGAGAAGTCTTTCTGTATTTTGTGTATTAACCGCTTGTCTGATGTATAGTTTGCAAATACTTTCTACCGTTATCTGGATTGTTTCTTCATTCTACTGATTGCTTCCTCTGCTTTGCAGAAGCTTTTAAGTTTAATGTAATTATATTTGTCTATTTTTGCTTTTGTTGCTTGTACTTTTGATGTCTATTTGAAAACTCCTTGTCCTAACCAATTTCATTAAGCATTTATCCTATGTTTTCTTCTCTGATAGTGTCAATTTCAGGTCCTACATTTAAATCTTTATTTTGAGTTGATTTTTGTTTATGATAGTTGTCTAGATTTATTCTACATGTGGGTGTTGGGTATTTCCTAGCATAGTTTATTGAAGAGATTGCCCTTCTGGAAGGTGTGTTCTTGATGCCTAGGTTAAAAATGAGTTGACTGTAAATGCTTGAATTTATTTCTGAGTTCTCTATTCTGTTTGATTTATGTCTGTCATTTTTCTGTCTGTCTCTGTCTCTCCCCTGGGTCCCCTGCCCCTGGATGGAGTTAATTCTCCATCCAGTTTTCCACATTGGTTACTTACTACCACCGGTTCGAGGCCATTTTTCATTTATATTACCCGATCATTTTATTCATTGTCACATTTCTAACAGTATATGCTGTTTCCACAGCATACCATGTGAA
>NW_012103687.1:742529-743996 GCF_000951045.1 Mandrillus leucophaeus | reverse complement strand
GGGGTCCGTGCCCGAGAATGAGAATTTTCTTCACCAGAACATGGAGACTGTTCCATCACCAGGAGCACAAAGTTTTCATTGTTGGGCTGGATAATGCAGGGGAAACTACCATTCTTTACCAATTTTCTATGAATGAAGTTGTACATACATCTATAAGAGAAAGTCATGTAGAAGAGTTAGCGATTAATAATACACGTTTCCTAATGTGGGATATTGGTGGCCAAGAATCTTTTTGTTGTTCCTGAAACACGTACTATACTAACACAGAGTTTGTAATAGTTGTTGTGGATAGTACAGATAGAGGATTTCTGTAACTAGAGAAGACCTCTAAAATGTTAGCGCATGAAGACCTAAGAAAAGCTGGATTGCTGAGATTTGCTAATAAACAAGATGTTAAAGAATGATGACTGTAGCAGAAATCGCGCAGTTTTTGAAGCTACGTTCTATTAAGGAACACCAGTGGCATATCCAGGAATGATGTGCTCTAACTGGCGAGGGATTGTGCCAAAGACTTGAATGGATATCTCGACTTAAGATTAGATCTCTATGACCTCGTAGACTTTGTATAAATGAAGTGCTGGACTTTACCTGAAAGCTGCAAAAATTAATGGTTTAGATATATTTATAATAAACTGATTTAAACTTTTTCCATAGGAGGACGAATTAAGACCACTTATTTGAAAGCAAAGATGGAGAGGGAGGAGGAAGAAGAGAAAACGGTGGAGCGGCGGCGTCGGCTGTAGGTTGTGCAGCGGCAGCGGCTTTCCCGCTGGCGGAGGATGGACAGCCAGGACGGGAAGGTGGTGGTGTGCGGCAACAGCGCCGGGTTTGTGAAGTGTGGATATGCAGGCTCTAACTTTACAGAACACATCATCCCAGCTTTGGTTGGAAGACCTGTTACCAGATCAACCACCAAAGTGGGAAACATTGAACAAGGATCTTACGGTTGGTGATGAGGTAAGCGAATTACGATCAATGTTAGAAGTTAACTACCCTGTGGGAAATGGCATAGTACGAAATTGGGATGACATGAAACACCTGTGGGACTACACGTTTGGACCAGAGAAACTTAATATAGATACCAGAAATTGTAAAATCTTGCTCACAGAACCTCCTATGGACCCAACCAAAACAGAGAGAGGACTGTAGAGGTAATGTTTGAAACTTAGCAATTTTCTGGTGTATATGCAGCCATCCAGATAGTTCTGACTTTGTACGGTCAAGGTTTTTGTTATGGGGAACCTGTGTTCCTGCATTCGAGGTATGTTCATATTGACCTGTCAAATGCTGTCTTTTCAAATTACTAGTTAATATTTTCAAACTATGTTATTTAAAAAATTAACCTCTGTATTTTCCATATGCAGTTATAAACATGTTTCATGGTTATGTTTTATTCCTCAATTTATATATTTGATTCTTGTATCAAGCAGGGTACCTTTGAAATTTTTCTACATTTAAAGTATATAT
>NW_012103687.1:735844-736849 GCF_000951045.1 Mandrillus leucophaeus | reverse complement strand
ATCATTACTTTCAAAAAGTTTGGAGCAAAGCCACAGTAGTACGGATGGGTTTGAGGCTTTTCACACAATAAAATGTACCTATCTTTGTTTTTAACATGTTTTTTCTTTTTTTGTGAAATGTGTATTTAGTTTAATAAATTTGTAGTATGTCATTTCCATTCACATATTACTTTTTAAAAAGAAATAAGAATGTGTATTATCTATGTGTGAAATAAAACATTTATTTTTTATGCTTTGAGAGTTATCCAAAATCATAGAATTGTCAATTACAGTCAGGAGCTCAGTGGTCATCAGTTCCGTGACTTGGAAACTGTCTAAATTTAGAGGCACTTGTATTGTGTTAGTAAATAAGGCAAGATGATATCGTTTCACAGGTTTTAGTGCAGAAGACTGAATAGATAAGCTGCTCCACCCAGTACACTGGTGTTCATTTCATGGTCATCTCATCTGTTGACCATGGATGTAAAACACTTATCTTCAGTGACCTTCCTGTGCATGTAAAAGCACAGCTGTCTGCATGGCAGCAGTTGGACCTCACAAGGTGGATTGTGCCTTCACCCTGGAAAGTTTATGATGCCCTATCGCCATGGTGATGGGATTAGTGATCTCTTGCCCTTTGCCACAGTCTGTGCCAGCCAGGCCACTGGGCCATTGTGACAGACAGTGGTGCCCTTTGTGTGGAGGGCACTGAGTGTGCGCTCAGGCAGACACAGCACTTTTGACTTCATCTGCTTCTTTCAAAACTGGGTCTGAATTATGATAAAGTGGTTGGTTTTAGGCCAAGCAGGTGTATTTCATAGAACCAATGACTTGGGAGTTCAGAATCCTGGGCTTGAATAAGCCTCTGATTAAGCTTATTAAGCTTATCAGCTGTGAAATTTAAAGCAAGACATTTCACTGATAATTAAGCCTCATGAGCACTTATACTGTACACTTTACCTACATCGAATCATTCTGCCATCACCACAGACATATGGCAGCCTGGGCGACAGAGCGAGATTCTGT
>NW_012103687.1:732238-735229 GCF_000951045.1 Mandrillus leucophaeus | reverse complement strand
CTGTAGGGTATAGAAACCTGATTCTGGGCTCCTTTTGGGAAGGAGGATTTGGGATCTGGTGAGAGCAGATGATTTTGCAAGTATAAAACAATGTCTAGAGAGGCTGGAGGGATGTCTGTGAACCAGAGGAAACACCAGGGGATCCTGTGTGAAGCACCGGGGCTTCAGCTGGGGTGCGAGGAGTGGGTGGGCCTCTCTCTAATGACTTAGCCTGGTGTTTGTGTTTCTAAAGATTTGATTGTGGAGAGCATATCTGACGACGAGGATTTTGCAGGTAGGTAACTACTTTCCAGGTAAGATCCAATGGGAGAGAGTTCCCAGGGCCTTCGGGGTATCCATGCTGCTTGGGAGGTTGAGGGAGGGGGCATGAAATCAAAAAGAAAAAGGAAATATGTGTCAAATTGGATTTGGTGTTTTCCAGGTTTCTTGCCATAATGTAAGAACTGTCTCTGTGGGCTGGGAGGGTGCTGTGTGATTTAAAGGTGATCTTTCCCAGAACACCTGGCCTTTTCTTTTCTACCTCTGCCTCTGCCAAACATCACAGCCTTTGGGTTGGACTGGTCAGCACTCCTTGGGATTGTGCAGAAGAGGTTTGGGGTTGCATCAAGTGGCACCTGTGGCGAACAGAATCTGAGGGACACAACTCCCTCACAGGCACTTACTTGAACCTGGAGACACAGTTCTCCTGGTGTGTGCCCAGGGGTGCAGGAGAAATTCACGGTCATCCTCTGAACTTTTAGGACTTTAAAAAGCACTCACGTTTCCATCTTGCTGTTGACTCCTGGCTTAAAGGGAGCTCCTGGGGTGAGTGACGGAGGCGGGATCGGACCCTGGCAGTCTGACGGCAACACCTGTGTTCCTCTGCACTGGGCCTTGGACAACATTACACACCTTTGTGAGAATCAGGAATTATACACCTTTGTGAGAATCCGCATCTGGAATTGAGATGGGCCTTGAGTCATATAAATAAGTTGGAAAAGATGCATTTTATTACCCTGTTGAAAGAAACCATTTATTTCTCACTCCAGCAGGATAAATGGTTTTCAGTGTCTACTTAACTGCTCATTGACTCTTACCGTAGATGAGGAGGTGGCAAGCAGGCCCTGCCCTCCCCCAGTTGTAGTCCCAAGGTAACCAGCAATTGGCTGGATATAATGGAAGAGTGGTGCATTCGGAGGTATCTGTATTAATGGGACCCGCATGATATGGGTGACAGCTATTAGGGTGAGAAAAAACCTTGGAAGCACAATGAAATGTTTAAATATTAAACAAAACATTGTTGAAATCTCCATGGTACTTTAGTAGTCGAAGTCATTCTTGTGGTCATCACTGCCTTTCCCAAACATAACAGGCTACTTAATGTCCCACGGACCCATGCCATGATGAATGAGGATCAGTTTGTAAAATGCCAATAAAGCCATTGCCCGTATAAGCCACAATATTTCATCCATATATTTCAATGTCCATGTGTAAATATGGTTCAAATGTCAGAATTTATTATTATCTAATAGAATATGCATGGTATATCCATGAGCAATAACCATTATACTATTTCTATTAACAATTATTTGTATGATGAAAAACACAGACTCCCATTCTTGGAGTTTTCTGAGTTTGCACACATTAGCATGACAGCCCCATGTTCACCTGACGTGTGCCAGCAGGAGGCCAGGAACAGAGGCTTTTCCTATTAGCTAAGGTTTCTAAATGTATTACGTATTCACAGTTAGAAATAACTCTAAATATCATAAAAGGTTAGCAAGGAAGTTTCCCTTCCACTCTGAACTTCCAAACAGCAAGTCAACAGTTTTGTTCACATATCATCCCTACAATCTACGTGCAAATAGAAACATGCGCCTGGAATGCATGCTGATGCGTGATCGTGTTTATACAAAGTCCTCTGCACCTCTGCATATGCCACTGGGCAATGCACCTTAGTTATCATTCCACATTTCAACTGTAAATCCATTGTATTGTTTCAGATCTATGAAATACTGCATCCTATGACTATTCCCAAAATTACTTAAGCACCGCCCTCTGGGTATCCATTAGTTCTGTTTCCAGTCTTGCTCTTATGACCAATGCTGTAGTGAACAGCACCGTGTTGAGTGAAGTGGTGAACGTGGCATCTTTGTCTTGTTCCAGTCCTCAGGGAGAATGCTTTCAACTTGCCCCATTCAGGATAATGTTGGCTGTGGGTTTGTCATAGATGGCTTTTATTACCTTAAGGTATGTCCCTTCTATGCTGATTTTGCTGAAGGGTTTTAATCATGAAGAAATGTGGCTTTTGTCAAATGCTTTTTCTGCATCTATTCAGATTATCATATGATTTTTGTTTTTAATTTTATTTATGTGATGTATCACATTGATTGACTTGCATATGTTAAGCCATCCCTGCATCCCTGGTATGAAACCCATTTGATCATGGTGGATTATCTTTTTGATATGTTGTTGGGTTCAGTTAGCTTGCATGTAGCATTTCTTATTATTCCATCTGTGGAATGTATTGGTTTAAGTAATGAAAACATGTTCTATCTTCACTGCTTAGCACTTTCTGTTTCTTTAACAGCCTTCCCAACAGGGCAGCATAAAAGCAGGAGCCCTGCTAGTCTCCCCTTAACCTGGAATCCCCCCTTCTCCACAGCTCGCTCATTGGACAGGATAGACTGGGCACCCAGGCCTCAGGGTAAGGACATGCTCCGTCACCTACAGGTGCAGTGCCTGGGAAGGCCAACCGTGGAGGGGCGCTGCCAGCTTTACAGTGATAGAGGTGTTCACAGAGGGACTGACCACCAATTCATAAGGCTGTGCTTTGTTGGTGACATCAAGGATTGTTTTGCAGATTGTTGGGGAGGGACAATCCCAAGGCCTCACCTGGTCCTGGTCCTGGTCCTGGTTTGCACAAAGGCAATAAGAGAGGAATGGTCAGGGCTGACCTGTTGCTGTGCTGGGGAGGAAGGTGCTGGGCTGAAATTCAGGAGGCTGAGGATG
>NW_012103687.1:727528-730263 GCF_000951045.1 Mandrillus leucophaeus | reverse complement strand
TCCAGGTAAGATCCAATGGGAGAGAGTTCCCAGGGCCTTCGGGGTATCCATGCTGCTTGGGAGATTGAGGGAGGGGGCATGAAATCAAAAAGAAAAAGGAAATATGTGTCAAATTGGATTTGGTGTTTTCCAGGTTTCTTGCCATAATGTAAGAACTGTCTCTGTGGGCTGGGAGGGTGCTGTGTGATTTAAAGGTGATCTTTCCCAGAACACCTGGCCTTTTCTTTTCTACCTCTGCCTCTGCCAAACATCACAGCCTTTGGGTTGGACTGGTCAGCACTCCTTGGGATTGTGCAGAAGAGGTTTGGGGTTGCATCAAGTGGCACCTGTGGCGAACAGAATCTGAGGGACACAACTCCCTCACAGGCACTTACTTGAACCTGGAGACACAGTTCTCCTGGTGTGTGCCCAGGGGTGCAGGAGAAATTCACGGTCATCCTCTGAACTTTTAGGACTTTAAAAAGCACTCACGTTTCCATCTTGCTGTTGACTCCTGGCTTAAAGGGAGCTCCTGGGGTGAGTGACGGAGGCGGGATCGGACCCTGGCAGTCTGACGGCAACACCTGTGTTCCTCTGCACTGGGCCTTGGACAACATTACACACCTTTGTGAGAATCAGGAATTATACACCTTTGTGAGAATCCGCATCTGGAATTGAGATGGGCCTTGAGTCATATAAATAAGTTGGAAAAGATGCATTTTATTACCCTGTTGAAAGAAACCATTTATTTCTCACTCCAGCAGGATAAATGGTTTTCAGTGTCTACTTAACTGCTCATTGACTCTTACTGTAGATGAGGAGGTGGCAAGCAGCCCCTGCCCTCCCCCAGTTGTAGGCCCAAGGTAACCAGCAATTGGCTGGATATAATGGAAGAGTGGTGCATTCGGAGGTATTTGTATTAATGGGACCCGCATGATATGGGTGACAGCTATTAGGGTGAGAAAAAACCTTGGAAGCACAATGATATGTTTAAATATTAAACAAAACATTGTTGAAATCTCCATGGTACTTTAGTAGTCGAAGTCATTCTTGTGGTCATCACTGCCTTTCCCAAACATAACAGGCTACTTAATGTCACACGGACCCATGCCATGAGGAATGAGGATCAGTTTGTAAAATGCCAATAAAGCCATTGCCCGTATAAGCCACAATATTTCATCCATAAATTTCAGTGTCCATGTGTAAATATAGTTCAAATGTCAGAATTTATTATTATCTAATAGAATATGCATGGTGTATCCATGAGCAATAACCATTATACTATTTCTATTAACAATTATTTGTATGATGAAAAACGCAGACTCCCATTCTTGGAGTTTTCTGAGTTTGCACACATTAGCATGACAGCCCCATGTTCACGTGACGTGTGCCAGCAGGAGGCCAGGAACAGAGGCTTTTCCTATTAGCTAAGATTTCTAAATGTATTACGTATTCATGGTTAGAAATTACTCTAAATATCATAAAAGGTTAGCAAGGAAGTTTCCCTTCCACTCTGAACTTCCAAACAGCAAGTCAACATTTTTGTTCACATACCATCCCTACAATCTACGTGCAAATAGAAACATGCGCCTGGAATGCATGCTGATGCGTGATCATGTTTATACAAAGTCTCTGCACCTCTGCATATACCACTGGGCAATGCACCTTAGTTATCATTCCACATTTCAACTGTAAATCCATTGTATTGTTTCAGAGCTATAAAGTACTGCACCCTATGACTATTCCCAAAATTACTTAAGCACCGCCCTCTGGGTATCCATTTGTTCTGTTTCCAGTCTTGCTCTTATGACCAATGCTGTAGTGAACAGCACTGTGTTGAGTGAAGTGGTGAACATGGCATCTTTGTCTTGTTCTAGTCCTCAGGGAGAATGCTTTCAACTTGCCCCATTCAGGATAATGTTGGCTGTGGGTTTGTCATAGATGGCTTTTATTACCTTAAGGTATGTCCTTTCTATGCTGATTTTGCTGAAGGGTTTTAATCATGAAGAAATGTGGCTTTTGTCAAATGCTTTTTCTGCATCTATTCAGATTATTATATGATTTTTGTTTTTAATTTTATTTATGTGATGTATCACATTGATTGACTTGCGTATGTTAAACCATCCCTGCATCCCTGGTATGAAACCCATTTGATCATGGTGGATTATGTTTTTGATATGTTGTTGGGTTCAGTTAGCTTGCATGTAGCATTTCTTATTATTCCATCTGTGGAATGTATTGGTTTAAGTAATGAAAACATGTTCTATCTTCACTGCTTAGCACTTTCTGTTTCTTTAACAGCCTTCCCAACAGGGCAGCATAAAAGCAGGAGCCCTGCTAGTCTCCCCTTAACCTGGAATCCCCCCTTCTCCACAGCTCATTGGACAGGATAGACTGGGCACCCAGGCCTCAGGGTAAGGACATGCTCCGTCACCTACAGGTGCAGTGCCTGGGAAGGCCAACCGTGGAGGGGCGCTGCCAGCTTTACAGTGATAGAGGTGTTCAGAGGGACTGACCACCAATTCATAAGGCTGTGCTTTGTTGGTGATATCAAGGATTGTTTCGCAGATTGTTGGGGAGGGACAATCCCAAGGCCTCACCTGGTCCTGGTCCTGGTCCTGGTTTGCACAAAGGCAATAAGAGAGGAATGGTCAGGGCTGACCTGTTGCTGTGCTGGGGAGGAAGGTGCTGGGCTGAAATTCAGGAGGCTGAGGATGTCCTGTTGCTGTGCTGGGGAGGAAGGTGCTGGGCTGAAA
>NW_012103687.1:720111-721863 GCF_000951045.1 Mandrillus leucophaeus | reverse complement strand
GCAGCATTTCTTGAGATTAGGCACATCTGAAGCCTGTTAGCAATAATGTGAACCTGTGAACAATTGAGAAGCTGACTAATCATTGCCTCCTGCTCCCTACTGTTTCTACTCAATAAATACGAAGGACTGTAGAAGCTGAGGGCGGCCGTCCTTGCCCACTAGAAGCTGGAAGCCCTCTTCTTCTTCCCTGACCCCTTCTTTAAACAGTTTCTTTTTTCCTTGGTTTTCATTTCTTCATTCGCCCTCCTTCGTTCAGTCCCGCAGTAACAGCGGCAAACCATGGGGACTGTCACAATGTGATGTCAAGGAGCTATTTTATTTGGTGAAAGGGAAAAGATAGCACGAGAACGAATGCAAGAGCTGGACCAGTGGAGACACCGACAGTGATTTGTCTAAGATCTAAATCACTCTGTTGTCTTCCCGGCCTCCTTACCATCCTGATCACTGTCATCAGCATTGTTGGGTCCTTTTAGCACAGATTTCTCAAAATGGGCAACACTGTAACACTTGGAAGCTTATGAATAATTCATATAATTTGTAAGAGGGCAATTTCGGAGTACCTATTTTAAAATTCCAATAACCTGGGAATTTCATCCCATGTCTGGAGTGTTTTATGTAAAATATTTCCACAATTAGGAGAAATATGTGCATGGGGATTTTCTGTGTAGCAGTGTTTTGATAGAATAGAAAGTTGGGACAAACCAAATTTCTATCACGAAGGAAATAGTAATACTCTGAATAATATACAGTGAATATTATGCAGGCTTTAAATATCAAAAAAGAGCTCAACGTCTGACTTCCAATGATCATGTTGAAGTGCGTCACAGCTGGTTGACATTTGATTTTCGTGTGGGAACCCTGGAAGTCTGCCTTAGTGATTTTATATGTGGCTAAATTTAGCTAATGAAAAGCTATTGGAAGTATGGAAAAATGGAACTTTAAAACAGTACCTCATCAACAACCAAGTGGACCTGTTTCAGGTAGAGCCCATGCATTCATCTGCCTGCCCATCACTCTGTCTGTCCACAAGGGCATCATTTGTTAGTGGAACTGAGTGCCCACTGTCGAGCTGACAAGCCCATAACCTCCCTGTTCCTAGTCACACATTAATTCTTCAACAAATCCCTTTTCATTGTGATTAAGCTCAGCCGCTATTTCCAATTGCTTCCCCAAACGTACTTCTCACTGTTCTCCCATCACACCCTTCAGCCCATCCATGCGGGGTTCCTTTGCTTTTCCCACCTTACACCAAACTCGCTATTTTCACTCCCACTTTTACCTCCTCTCCAAGACAGAACAAACAAACAAAACTAGCATTTTAAAACTTAGTTGTAATCTTTGTTCTTCATGAAAATTTCTCCAACAGCCACTCCCATGGCCCTGTGTGTTCTGAATATTTTTAAATATTGGGTATAAGGTTGAGCGCGTCAGGATATGCTGTTTCGGGCTGCACACTGTTTTGTTTGTATTGATTCTTCCTATTGGAGGCGTGGTCATTGCCTTCTCCTCCTCTGGGGAGTTTATGCCAGTGCTCTTGAATAAGATTGGCAGACAATTTTTCTTTTTATACTTAATAATTTTTTTGTTTGGTCTTAAGATCATCCATGACTGGGGACTTTATCACAGCTGGGACTTCATCTATGACTGGGGACTTCATTTATGACTGGAGACTTCATTCACATCTGGCATCTTCATCTACAGCTGGGAGCTATATCCGCAGCTGAGGCATCATTTCTGGCTGGGGGCATTATC
>NW_012103687.1:717464-718631 GCF_000951045.1 Mandrillus leucophaeus | reverse complement strand
CCTGTTGCTGTGCTGGGGAGGAAGGTGCTGGGCTGAAATTCAGGAGGCTGAGGATGCAGCAGTCCCATAGGAGGTACATGACCTTCAGCATACGGTTTCTTAATTGATGATAAATGGAAATGATAAATCATTGACGATTTTTTTCTATCATTGGATATCTACTCTCTACTGCTGGTGCTGTTCCTGTCTTTATGGAGAAGATAGAGGATCAATCAGTGTGTGCTGCACTGAGTGGAAGGAAGGAGAGCTGCAACAAAAATTAAGGGAGGATGAGGGATGGGAGGGCCCTTCATCCAGGTGCTCGCAGAGTCCTCCTGAGGAGGAAAGCCCCGTGGCTCCCTGGGGAAGGAGCCGTGAGGGCTGCGTGACTCCCACAGTGAAGTGTGTGGTATGTCTGAGGACACCCAGGCTGGTCTGTGAGGAGCCAGTGGCAGAGTGAGAAGCAGCAAGGCCAGGAGGGTGGCTGGAGGCCAGGCTCTGGGTCATTCTCTGCGTGATGGAAACAGCCAGAGCCCAGTGGGCTTGGAGGTGCAGGACGTGGTAGCTGATGACAGAACAATGTGGAGGGGTGCCAGGTGTCAAATCCTTACTTTGTTCTGGGCATTGTGCTAAAACTTCCTGTGGCTCACCCCTTTTAGGGGCTGAAAGTTGCAGAAGTTTAGGAAACTCGCCCATGATACTGGAGCCCCCATCTCCTGCTCTAGTGCTGTCCCCCTTCTCACCCAGCCACCACCTGTTTCAGGGGAACACACAGAAGTGATAACCTCTTATGGACATACAAGTAAATTCTACTGTTTTTGTTATTCACAGGAAAAAAACATTGGCTCATGTGGGTTGGGAAGGTGAAATACCAGAAGTATTTCATCTGGTTATTTCCACCAACATGAATCCTGTAGTATTGAAATGCATAGATTAGCATTTTTGGCCAATTTACTCAGCATTCCGGGTTAAAGCCTCTTTATTTATTTATTTATTTATTTATTTATTTATTTATTTATTTATTTATGAGATAGAGTTTTGCTGTTGCTGACCAAGCTGGAGTGCAACCGCATCTCCGCCTCCTGGGTTCCAGTGATTCTCCCTCAACCTCACAACTAGCTGGGATTATAGGTGCTCACCACCCATGCCTGGCTAATTTTTTGTATTTTTAGTAGAAACAAGGCTTCA
>NW_012103687.1:709775-715769 GCF_000951045.1 Mandrillus leucophaeus | reverse complement strand
GACATTTGATTTTCGTGTGGGAACCCTGGAAGTCTGCCTTAGTGATTTTATATGTGGCTAAATTTAGCTAATGAAAAGCTATTCGAAGTATGGCAAAATGGAACTTTAAAACAGTACCTCATCAACAACCAAGTGGACCTGTTTCAGGTAGAGCCCATGCATTCATCTGCCTGCCCATCACTCTGTCTGTCCACAAGGGCATCATTTGTTAGTGGAACTGAGTGCCCACTGTCGAGCTGACAAGCCCATAACCTCCCTGTTCCTAGTCACACGTTAATTCTTCAACAAATCCCTTTTCATTGTGATTAAGCTCAGCCGCTATTTCCAATTGCTTCCCCAAACGTACTTCTCACTGTTCTCCCATCACACCCTTCAGCCCATCCATGCGGGGTTCCTTTGCTTTTCCCACCTTACACCAAACTCCCTATTTTTACTCCCACTTTTACCTCCTCTCTAAGACAAAACAAACAAAACTAGCATTTTAAAACTTAGTTGTAATATTTCTTCCTTCATGAAAATTTCTCCAACAGCCACTCCCATGGCCCTGTGTGTTCTGGATATTTTTAAATATTGGGTATAAGGTTGAGCGCGTCAGGATATGCTGTTTCGGGCTGCACACTGTTTTGTTTGTATTGATTCTTCCTATTGGAGGCGTGGTCATTGCCTTCTCCTCCTCTGGGGAGTTTATGCCAGTGCTCTTGAATAAGATTGGCAGACAATTTTTCTTTTTATACTTAATAATTTTTTTGTTTGGTCTTAAGATCATCCATGACTGGGGACTTTATCACAGCTGGGACTTCATCTATGACTGGGGACTTCATTTATGACTGGAGACTTCATTCACATCTGGCATCTTCATCTACAGCTGGGAGCTATATCCGCAGCTGAGGCATCATTTCTGGCTGGGGGCATTATCTACGGCTGGGATTTCATCCATGTCTGGAGGCATCATCCATGGCTGAGGAGTTCATCTGCGGCTGTTTTGCCAGATCTGTATCTGAGTCCCAGATACAGATTATTAAGCCTAGTTAATTGTATTGAGTTCCACTTTTATAGTTTTGTAGTTTTCGTTTCATAAGTTGTTTGTTGATAATTTAATGAAATAAACTAAATCAGAATTACCCCCTTTTAATTATTTCCTTGTGTCAATATAGAAATAATGGATTTAAGGAAACACTGAGATGCCCCTGTCTGTGTTTGTGAATGAGAGTGTTGGGTCTAAAGCCTTTCTCTGGCTTCCAGAAGATTGCCCCACCTTACACTTGCTTTCTGCGGGTTCCAGAGGCTTCCATTTGAAAGGGGCCTCTCTTCCCCACTCGGCCACACCCCACACCAGCTCTCCTGTAACCCACTGACTTTGTAAACACTTTCTTCCACCTGCACCTCATTGAATTCAAGACTTTGGAAAATAGTCAAAAATTCTAAAAAGGTGGGAGTGGGTGTGATCTGGAAATCCATGCTGTATTATTTTTAAGGGAATCTACTGGAAACTATTAGTTTATGTTTTAAGTAAAACCATCCCTTAGCGCTAGAATATCAAGCCATTCATTTTTAACAGAACTTTGAGATATAATTCAAATACCATAAATTTCACCCCCACACAGTGTACACACAATTCAATGGTTTCTAATATATTC
The DNA here is from genome assembly GCF_000951045.1 of Mandrillus leucophaeus. Lineage (NCBI taxonomy): Eukaryota > Metazoa > Chordata > Mammalia > Primates > Cercopithecidae > Mandrillus > Mandrillus leucophaeus. Next base: position 714,132 of record NW_012103687.1, on the reverse strand, counting down.
ACAGAGGTCTGCAAAAATTACCACAATTGAATTTTAGACAATATCATTTATTGACATCCTTACATGCATATAGATGTAGATATATATAATTTTAATATCATCTTGAATATTGTCATATTTAATAATTGTACTATACTATTATCTATTTGTGTCTTTATATTGCTGTTTTATTTTGTTATTCGGAATGACGATGATCTCCATGTACCTTTATACAGGTTTAAAATACACCTTTTTACAACTTGAGAAATTAAATTGTTTCTAGTAAATCACATAAGAAACACATATGCTATTGTTATAACAATTCAAATACTGCTTAGGTCTGTAGAATGAAATGTATCACCGCCAGCACCCAGCCCACTCAGTCATCCACATCCACTTACACACAGATAGACATGCCCATGTTTTTACATAATCCTGCTTTGTGTGTTGTTTCCTGACTGGTTTTTCCATATAAAATAGAATTTGGTGATCATTGCTTATCAGTACATGTAGGTCTCTCTCACTCTTACTTATAGTTGCATCATTAATCAACAGGTTATTTTACCATAATTTGGTCACTTTTTCACTGTGGAATTTTTTGTTGGATTCAGTTATTTGTTACTGTTACCTACACTATCCTGGGTATACCTGTATATTCATCTTTTTGGTACTTTAGTTAAGTGTGTTTTTTCTTTTATGATTGATTTCTAAAAATAAAATACTGAGGCAAAGTATGAATCTTTATTTTTTTATTTTTTATTTTGTTGAGACGGAGTCGTGCTCTGTCGCCCAGGCTGGAGTGCAGTGGTGCAATCTTGGCTCACTGCAAGCTCGGCCTCCCAGGTTCACACCATTCTCCCGCCTCAGCCTCCTTAAGTAGCTGGGATTACAGGTGCCCACCACCACACCTGGCAAATTTTTTTTTTTTTTTGTATTTTTACAAATAGCACGGGGTTTTACCGTGTTGGCCAGGATGGTCTCGATCTCCTGACCTCGTAATCTGCCTGCCTCGGCCTCCCAAAGTGCTGGAATTACAGGTGTGAGGCACTGTGCCTGGCCATATTTTGATACAAAATTAAAAATCTGTTTCAAAAAACTGTAATGATATTATACTCCTACCATCAGTATATGAGAGTTCCTATTTCCACACACCTTTAATTACAGAGGAAATGACCAATGCGAATCTTGGTCAATTTTATGATTAAGAAATATTTCCACATTTAATTTGGATTTCTCCACTTATTAGAGAGATTGTGCATTTTTGCACGTTTACTGGCCATTTTTATTTCTCGCTGAGAATTTCATGATATGTTTTATTAGTTTTCTAATTCATGTAATGATACTCTATGTATTCTGCACATTTATTAATTCCACATAATTAGCAAGTTTGTTTCTTAAGGTCTGTGTCATTACTTTTGTTTATATTGTCTTTGTTTTGAAGAAACTCATTTTTACATGGCCAAATTGTTGAATATTTTCCCTACCATTTCTGAATTTTGTGACTTGCTCCCAATAGTAAATCCTTTTAGGGCTTTATTGATTTGTTTAAAGAACGTGCTCAAATCTTCTACTATAGTAATTTACTTTCTCCCATTACAGTACATGGACATCGCTAATTCCAACTAATGTAGATCAAATGTATCATTTGAATTTCTGTGTAGTAATGCTCATTATAGATAAGTTCTGATTTTTTTAACTCTTCCCTATTAGATGGATATTAAGGTTGTTTTTAAAAATTCCCATCACTAATGACTTTTCAATAATCATCAATATACGTGGATCCCACTGATGTTTTTGTTTATATTTCTTCTTTTCTATAGTATAGGATTCTCAAAGTGGTATAACTGACCTATGATACATTTTAATTATAATTTTAATTATACTGGCATATTACTTTCGAAAAAGTTGATCAGCTCACACTCTTATCAACTACATAAGTAAGCCTCTTCCTATGTAGGCTAAGTAACACAAAAAGATTTTTTTAATAAAAATGCTAATTTGGCTGGTGAAAAATCCCATAGATGCTTTAATCATTTTTTTTCTATTTCAATTAGTTGCCTATTCATAACCTGTGTGTGTGTGTGTGTGTGTGTATGTGTATGTGTGTGTTTCTGTTTGGCAGTTTATGGTTGGAAACACTCCTAAAAAAGGAAATCTAAAAAACACACAAAATGCAAAAATATATTTGATTAGTAAGAAATTTCTGCATGTCCAAAAAATTGCTAAAAATATTAAAATTGTAGTTGAAATAGCAGCTCATAAAACAAAGTAAACAAAAATACTAAACAAAAGAAACAGGCCAGGTGCAGTGGCTCACGCCTGTAATCCCAGCACTTTGGGAGGCCAAGGCAGGAGGACTGTTTGTGTCCAGGAGTTCAAGACCAACCTAGACAACATAGCAAGACCCCGTCTCTACAAAAAAATTAAAAATTAGCCGAGCATGGTGATGCATGCCTGTAGCCCTAGTTCCTCAGGAGACTGAGGTGGGAGGATCACTTGAGCTCAAGAGATCAAGGCTGCAGCGAAGCCGTGTTAATGCCACTGCACTGTAGTCTGGGTGACACAGTGAGATGCTGTTTCAAAAAAGAAAAAGGAAAAGAATACTCGAGCTCCACTTCTCCACCACAGAAATCTAACTGGCAACTACCCACAGACGGGAATACCCTCAAGAATATATATTCCAGAAACAGGAGGAATGTTGCCCAGGCTGGAGTGCAGTGGAGTGATCTCGGCTCACTACAACCTCTGCCTCCTGGGTTCAGGCAATTCTCCTGCCTCAGCCTCCCAAGTAGCTGAGATTACAGGTTCCTGCCACCACACCCGGCTAATTTTTTGTAGTTTTAGTAGAGATGGGGATTCACCATGTTGGCCAGGCACTGACTTTTGACAAAGGCACAAAGAACATGCCAAGGGGAAAGAACAGTCTATTCAATAAATGGTTCTGGGGAAAGTGGCTATTCATATGCAGAAAATAAAATTAGACTCTTATCTTACACCATGCCCCAAAATCAACCCAAAATGGATCAAAGACTTAAACATTAGGCTGGAAACTAAAATTACTATAAGAAAGCACAGAGAGGCCGGGCGCGATGGCTTACGCCTGTAATCCTAGCACTTCGGGAAGCCAAGGTGGGCGGATCATGAGGTCAGGAGATCGAGACCATCCTGGCTAACACGTCTCTACTAAAAAATTCGAAAAACTAGCCAGGCGAGGTGGCAGGCGCCTGTAATCCCAGCTACTCAGGAGGCTGAGGCAGGAGAATGGCATGAACCCGGGAGGCGGAGCTTGCAGTGAGCGGCCACTGCACTCCAGCCTGGGTGACAGAGCGAGACTCCGTCTCAAAAAAAAAAAAAAAAAAAAGCACGGAGGAAAAGCTCCATGACACTGATGTAGGCAACGACTTTTTTGGGTATGCCTCCAAAAGCACAGGCAACAAAAGCAAACATAGAAACAGGATGGCATCAAACTAAAAAGCTTCTGCACAGCAAAAGGCACAAGTAATAAAGTAAAGAGACAACCCACATCGTAAGAAAAAATATCTGCAAACCATACATTAGAAAAGGAGCTAATATTAAAAATATATAAGGAACTCAGTCAACTCAACAGCAAAAGAACAAGCCAATACAAGAATGAACAAAGGAACCAAACATATTTCTCCAAAGCAGACATATAAACAGCCAACAGGTTCATGAAAAAATGCTACCTCAAAGGCAGGTCCTGGGACCAGTAACATCAGTATTATCTGGAAGTTTGTTCTAAAGGCAAAATATCAGGCCCCACTGCAGACCCACTTACCTGGAAGCTGCATTTTGACAAGATTCCCAGGTGATCCATACGCACATTAAAGTTTGAGATGCTTACTATAGACAGCAAGTACTGAAGAAGCTCTGGGGCCCGGAGCAGACCGGTGGCAACCTAAATCTTTAGGAAAATGCAAATTAAAACCACAGTGACATAACACCTCCCTCTCATTAGAACAGGTTTTATGAAAAAGATGGAAGGTAAGTGTTGGCCAGGATGTGGAGAAAGGGGAACCCTAGTACACTGCCGGTGTATAGTACAGCTGCGATGGAAAATGGCATGGAGGTTCCTCAAAACACTAAACATAGAACTACCATGTGAGCCAGCAATCCCACCTCTGAGAATATATCCAAGGGAATTGAAATCAGTGTGTTCAGGGATATCTGCACTCCCATGTTACCTGCGGCCCCATTTGCAGGAGCCAAGATGTGGAATCTGCCTAAGTGAATCAGTCTAAGATGAATGCATGTAGAAAAGGCGGTGCATGTATACAATGATGTACTATTCAGCCTTAAAGGAACAAAACTCAGCCGGGAGTGGTGGCTCATGCCTGTAATCCCAGCACTTTGGGAGGCC
>NW_012103687.1:705947-707349 GCF_000951045.1 Mandrillus leucophaeus | reverse complement strand
AATTTAGTCTAAGTTTTTTCTCTTTAACAGTATACATATATCACACATCACATTGTACTACATAAATGTAATTCAATTGTGTTTTATAAATTTAAAATAGTATATATATTTTTTTGAGACAGTCTGTGAGACTCTCTCACCCAGGCTGGAGTACATGGCACCATCATAGCTCACTGTGACCTCAAACTCCTGGGCTCAAGCAATCCCCTCACCTCAGCCTCCTAAGTAGCTGGGACTGCAAGTACATGCCACCATGCCCAGCTAATTATTTTTTAAATTACTGTAGAGATGGGGGTCTTACTATGTTATCCAGGCTGGTCTCAAACTCCTGGTCTCAGTGGATCCTCCTGTGTGATCCTCCCACCTCAACCTCCGAAAGAACTGGAATTACAGGTGTGAGCCACCACTCTTGGCCCAAAAATAATACATAATTTCTTTCAAAACATTAGATGATTTTTTTTTCAACTTTTATTTTAGGATCAGGAGGTTCCGTGCAGGTTAGTTACAAAGGTATATTGCGTGATACTGAGGTGCGGGGTATGCCGGAATCTGTCAAGGGGATATTTTGGTTGTCACCTCCTTTCAAGTCAACAGCTGCAACACTATTTTAAAAAATGGAAATGTAACAATAAGGGTTAAATAAATTTTGACAAATTTATAAAATGGAATACTACGGTGACATTAAAACCATTTTAGACTGTTTAATCAAGATAGGGAAAACTAAAATATTTTAATGAATAAAAAAAGAAATTATAGATAAATCATTTTTGGGTTTTTTGAGACAGGGTCTTGCTCTGTCACCCAGGCTGGAGTGCAGTGGCACAATCTGGGCTCACTATAGCCTCCGTCTCCTGTTCAAGTGATCCTCTGGTCTCAGTCTCCCAACTAGCTGGGACTACAGGCAAGTGCCACCATACCCACCTTTTTGTAGAGATGGGGTCTCACTACATTGCCTAGGCTGGTCTGGAACTCCTGGGCTCAAGCAATACTCCTGCCTCAGCCTCCCAAAGTGCTGGAATTACAGGCATGAGCCATCACACCAGCCCTGAAATTATATTGTATGAACCCAGCTTTATAAAACATAAATATAAACTACTCACACATACTGGTGGCGGAGAGGGAAAGAACAGAGAGGAAATATACCAAAAATGTCATTAATGGGTAACTCTCAGAGGGATTACAAATTATTTTTACCTTTTTTTCTTCATATGTCTCTTAATTTCCAAATTTTCTGTAATTAATTAATATGTAATGTTAAAATAAGCAATAATTCATTTAGAGAACAGATTTAACATCTATATTCTCTAATTACCTTTGTTGGCAATAGTGTTCCTATTCCAAGTTCAAAAAAATTAATAAATTAGGGATAAAAAGAAGTGTTCAAATCTTTTTTCTTAATTCT
>NW_012103687.1:699639-701172 GCF_000951045.1 Mandrillus leucophaeus | reverse complement strand
CATGACTCCCTCTGTATGAGATTCTAGAAAAAGCAAAACTGCCTATAATGACAGAGGGCGGATCAGGGGTTGCCTGGGGCTGGGTGGGAGAACTGCCAGCAAAGGGGCATAGGGATTTAAGTTTATGGAGATGTTCTGTATCACGATTGTGGAAGTGGTCATGAGGGTGCACACATTTCTGAAAATTCATCCAGCTGGACACTTAAAATAGGCGTATTTTCTTGAACGTAAATTTTTCTCCATGTAATTTATTTTAGTTTATTTGTTTATTTATTTTTGAGATGGAGTCTGCTTTCTGGGTTCAAGTGATTCTCCTGCCTCAGCTTCCCGAGTAGCTGGAATTTCCGGTGTGCACCACCATGCCCGGCTAATCTTTGTATATTTTAGTAGAGATTGGGTTTTGCCATGTTGGCCATGCTGGTCTCGAACTTCTGACCTCAAATGATCCACCCAGCTCGGCCTCCCAAAGTGCAGGGATTACAAGTATGAGCCAACATGCCCACCCTATAAAGTTGATTTTAAAACAAGAGAAATCAACATCAACAACAAATAAATTAATTAAAATAAAGCTGCCTCCATATATAGCACCCTGTAACCTAACTTAATAAACGTGAAAGGACAATAAAGCTTGGGGTCCCAAGAAGCTAAAAGGGAAAAGTCAAGCTGGGAACTGCTTTGAGCAAACCTGCCTCCCTTTCCATTGAAAGTCTCCCCTCTGCTCACTGAGGTAAATGCATATCTGATTGCCTCCTTTGGAGAGGCTCGTCAGAAACTCAGAAGAATGCAACCATTTGTCTCTTATCTATCTAAGACCTGGAAGCCCCCTCCCCACCTCGAGTTGTCCCACCTTCGCTTCGAGCTGTCCTGCCCTTTCCGGACTGAACCAATATTCATCTTACATATGTTCATTGATGTCTCATGTCTCCTTAAAATGTTCAAAACCAAACTGTGCTCTGACCACCTTGGGCACAAGTCAGGACTTCCTGAGGCTGTGTTATGGGTGCGCATCCTCAACCTTGGCGAATAAACTTTCTACATTAACTGAGACCTGTCTCAGCTATTTGGGGTTCACATAGGTAAACAAAACAAACTGCAACTTAACCTGAGAATATGCCCTTGTAATAGGTAGCCCAGTCTCAGCCAATCACAGCAGTGGAGCTCTTGGCCTTTCACAGGCTGCAAGGAGGCCAACTGCAGAGCTCTAAGGCAACAGCCTATCAAACAAGCTATCAACAGGCTACCAAACAGTCTATCAAACAAGGCAACTGCAGAGCTGTAAGCAACAGGCTATTTCTGCATGAAACTTACATTTTCTGGCTATAAATATTTCCTGCCCACTTGTGGAGCAGAGATCTCTGAACCATTTTTGGTTCTCAGTGCTCCCTGGTTCACAAATCTTTTTTCTGTTCAACTAAACTCTGTCGAATTTAGTCTAAGTTTTTTCTCTTTAACAGTATACATATATCACACATCACATTGTACTACATAAATGTAATTCAATTGTGTTTTATAAATTTAAAATAGTATATATAT
>NW_012103687.1:693859-698034 GCF_000951045.1 Mandrillus leucophaeus | reverse complement strand
TATGTGCTTTCCTATGCATCACCTCCATCCATCCTCAACAGCTCAGTGGCTTCGGCATTCCTCACGGATGGAGAGCAAGGTGCCTCCATCCCCATGCCCACCAGGCCTGCACGGAGTCGGGGAAAGGTAGTTTTCACAATAGAAGCTAAGATGTAGGCACTGTTACCAAGCAAGGGGGTCTGAATACTGGGCAGGCTAAAGCCACAGTTGTCCATCGTGGAGCTGATGCAGTCAGATGTCCCAGTCCAGGACCTGGCACAAGGGAGTGGCTCCCCTAAATGCTTGGTTTTACTGATGGTGTTTTCACATGACCTCCTGCAAAGCAGCAGTTCTGGACCAGTAAATCACCATGTAACAGTGCGTCTAGAAATCCTAGCTCAGTGTTCTTCATAGGCATGTCATGTTATGATACACACAGAAGATGGTATTTGAGCAGCAATTATCTGAGGTAAACTGAGAAGGTGCTCCTGCAGGAGGAGACTGGCTGGGAGGCTCTGGCCACCCCAGACCTTTCTGGCAGCGCTGGGAGCTGAGGGAATCAATACGGCACTTATGGGCGATGCACTGGTGAAGAAGCCCAATTAGATGACAGAACTTCAGGCCCCCTGCCCCCTGCCCACTGCCATCGCCTTGGTCTCAGCTCTGCCTGGCCCTCCCTTACCCCTCCAAAAGTTTGAAAGAGGGTCCCTCCCCATGAGGGCCAAGGCATGAGGCCCAGTAGAGTCAGCAGTGGTACCTCTGCCTTTGCCCCACCGATGACTGCCAGCTGTCTTCTGTCCACTCAGTCTTTAGGGCTTCTCAGGAAATAAAAAGCAACTTTTTTTTTTTTTTGAGACAGAGTCTTGCTCTGTCATCCAGGAATGAGTGCAGTGGCATGATCTTGTCATGATCCCATATTCCAAGTTCAAAAAAATCACCAAATTAGGTCCAAGTGATTCTTCTGCCTTAGCCTCCCAAGAAGCTAGGATTATAGGCACCTGCCACCATACCTGGCTAATTTTTATATTTTTAGTAGAGACAGGGTTTCTCCCTGTTGCCCAGGCAGGTCTTGAACTCCTGACCTCAGGTGATCTGCCCACCTTGGCATTTCAAAGTGCTAGAGTTACAGGTGTGAACCACCACACCCTGCTATAAGTTTTCTTCCTCTTCCTCTTCCTCCTCTTCTCCTTCTCCTTCTCCTTCTCCTTCTCCTTCTCCTTCTCCTCCTCCTCCTTCTTCTTTTTTAGACGGAGTTTCACTCTTGTTGCCCAGGCTGGAGTGCAACGGCGTGATCTCGGCTCACTGCAACCTCCACCTCCTTGGTTCAAACGATTCTCTTACCTCAGCTTCCCGAGTAACTGGGATTACAGGCACATGCCACCATGCACAGTTAATTTTGTATTTTTTAGTAGAGATGGGTTTTCATCATGTTGGTCAGGCTGGTCTTGAACTCCTGACCTCAGGTGATCCACCTGCCTCAGCCTCCCAAAGTGCTGGATTACAGGCATGAGCCACTGTGCCCGGCCAACTTCTCTTCTTGATAAGGCTAGGAATATCTGGCCCAAGGGGCCTAGATGATTTTAGAGCATTTATCTCTCTGCCTACTTATCAGTGACGGCATTGATTATGAAAATCAATGACTGTGCTGTGATACACTCCCTGGAGGCTGAGCTGCAATTGCTGGTGCTCACATGGGGGTTTCCAAGCAGGGCCAAAAGCAGCAGTGCAGGCCTGTGATCGCTGAGGCTGCCAGAGCACAGAGGAGACATTCAGTCTCAAAGAGATATGCATGTTCTTCTCAATCGCTTTTCTTTTCTTCCTGTTTGTTTTTTCTTTTGGTTCCCGGGGGAGGGGCGCTGCTGTTTTAAAATTGTGTTTACTTTTTCCCCATGACAAAAGTATGTTCTATACTCCATTCTCTTCCCAAATGAAAAAGCACAAATAAGCAAAAAGAAGGTAATTTCAAAATACCCAACTCCCCACCCATCCCTCTATTCACCTGGTTGTGAACATGTTAGTATTTATACTTCTCAATTCTTCTTCTTTCTAACCCTCCAAGCCTCCACCTCCTGGCAGTGAGGTGCTTTGACTGAAAAACCCTGGCTCAAGGTGGAAGGAACTCTGCTCCTTTTCTGCCAATGGGAGCTAAGATAAGAGAAAAGGAAGCTCACTTCTCAGAATACCTTTTTCACGTCCCCATGAAATCCTACCATTCTTTTGAGGGACCTCTCAAATACCCCCTCGTCCATGGAACGTTCTCTGCTCTCTTAGAGAGAAGCCTTCTCAGTCTGAGACGGCACTTTCCACCTGACAAAGACTCTCTCTACCCAAGTCTCACTTTCCCTGCACTATCGTTAGCTCCTTAAGGTCAGACTCTATGTCTAATTGTCCTTGGTACAGCTCTCAGCAACCAGACAAGTGCCTTGCCCGTCACAGACACCAAGGGATGAATGAAAGAAAAAGAATCAGACACTTAAATCAAACCGAAGTTCACATGATCTCAAATGGGAGCAAAGAGAAGGATTTGGAGTCTGTCCTGTGAACAGGACAAAGGAAGGCTTGACATCTTTCCCTTCCCTACAAGAGGCTCCTCCCCTCAGGTGCATCTTCTCTGAAATCTGAAAATGCCAACATGCATGCTGGTGGTTTCAAGCTCATTAGTTCCATTCTGAGGCTTTATCAGGGCATCTTCTACCACTATGCCACTTCCTAAATGGGAAGTATCGTATGCTTTCTCCCCGCTTCCCTCCCTCCCCTCCCTTCCCTTCCCTCAGTCCTTTCCTTCTGTAGTCTTCTAACCTTTTTTGCAATTGAAAACAGAGCTGTGTAAAAGAAGTCATATTCAGATAGAATCTTATTGGGCTGAACTCGACCACATGTAATTTTGAAGCCAATGTTTTCATTTTATTTTTTTTTTTTATTTTTAAAGACAGGGTCCCACTCTGTTACCCAGACTAGAGTGCAGTGGCATCATCATAGCTCACTACAGACTCTACCTCCTGGGCTCAGGCGATCCTCCTGCCTCAGCCTCCTGAGTATCTGGGACTACAGGCGTGCACCACCAGGCCCAGTTAAGTTTTGTGTTTTTTATAGAGACAGGGTCTTGCTTTGTTGCCCAGGCTGGTCTCAAACTCCTGGCTTCAACTGATCCTCCTGCCTCAGCCTCCCAAAATTCTGGGATTACAGGCATGAGCCACTATGCCTAGCCTACTGTTTTTATCTTTAACAGCAACGTGTCTGAGCAGTGGAGGAAGGCAGGATTAGAAAGACCTCCCCTCCTCACTGCAAAAGGAACCAATCACAAAGGCAAGTTTACTTGTTTTAGTTCCGCAGAGGTATAGCATTTACTCCTGTCTAGTGCAGAGCACAGAGCCCTAAGGTCTGTGTCCAAAGAATCAAGTCCTACAGAATGTGTGTGTGTGTTTTAATATATATTTATATATGTAATATATATATTTTTATAAGTTTTTCTTAGATGTAGTGCATATGAGCATATAAGTCCAGAAAAACCCTGTTTATAAAATTTGCTGTATTTCCCAGAGACTTTCAAGAATCCAGCCTGAAATCGCTTAGGGAAGGAGTCTTCCTGCGAGTTACAGAAGGACTCTAGAAATCCCTGTTTTGGTGATGACTGTGATGTGCAATTGTAGACATTATTTTGCAGCGCCTTGGTAACTAGAGATTTCTTCTGCATACTCCCATCTTGGTTTTGTCTGTTTTCGCTACAAAGAATTTCTGAACATACACATGCCAATCAGTTAGGGGGAAACCACCCGATTTTTAGCCATTGTATTGTGAGAAACTGATGCAGAAGTAGATTTGCAACTGTGTCAAGTTGCATTTTATTTTCCTTTTTTTGTAGAGACAGCCTCTCGCTGTGTCGCCCACGCTGGAGTGTAGTGGTGCTCACTGCAGCCTCCAACTCCTCAGCTCAAGTGATCCTCCCACCTTGTCTTCCCAAAGTGCTGGGACTACGGGTGGAGCAACCACACCCAATCTTAATTTCCTACTTCCTGGCAGGGTGAAAACATGCAAATCAGTCTGGAATTAGTTAAAAAGTAAAAAACATATAATTCTCTTAAACCTCGCTATGAGATATTAGCCTAGAAATAAACCCCAGAACCTAGGATGATGTCTTCCAGCTCTAGGACATCCCAAACCATGGATATCCTTAGCTTTTCTCCAGAACACTGGGT
>NW_012103687.1:688639-692850 GCF_000951045.1 Mandrillus leucophaeus | reverse complement strand
TTTTTTGTAGAGTCTTGCTCTGTCACCCAGGCTGGAGTGCAATGGTGCAACCTCAGCTCACTGCAACCTCTGCCTGCTAGGTTCAAGCCATTCTCCTGCCTTGGCCTCTCGAGTAGTTGGGATTATAGACACCCACCACCATGCCTGGCTAATTTTTGTATTTGTAGTAGAGAGGGGGTTTTGCCATGTTGGTCAAGCTGGTCTTGAACTCCTGACCTCAGATGATCTGCCCGCCTTGGCCTCCCAAAGTGCTGGGATTACAGGCATGAGCCACCACACCTGGCCAACCATGCTTTTTTTTTTTTGAGACAGAGTCTCACACTTGATCACCCAGGCTGGAGTGCAATGGTGCAATCTCCGCTCACTGCAACCTCTGCCTCAAGCGATTCTCCTGCCTCAGCCTCCTGAGTAGCTGGTGTTACAGGTGCGTGCCACTGTACCCGGTTAACTTTTATATTTTTTGGTAGAGACAGAGTTTTACCTTGTTGGTCAGGCTGGTCTGTAACTCCTGACCTCAGGTGATCCGCCCACCTCAGCCTCCCAAAGTGCTGGGATTACAGGCCTGAGCCACTGTGCCCAGCCCAGAAAGTATTTTTTAAATTGAAAATAAGACAGGATACCCCACAAATCTTCTACCAGCTCCACTGTGGATTGAATTAGATGATTCTCCCTATTGTTGCTATGTGTCCAGTTATTTCTGGGCACTTGCCACCTCCCCAGGACACTGCTCATCTCCCCAGCCCAGGGCCATTTCTCAACCTAGTGCTCCTTCTCTTACTGGGGCGGGGGGAGGGGGATTTCCAACATGAGTACCTCCATTTAGCCGTGGATGGGATCCACTTGACATTTTAGAGCTCTCTGGGGATGAGAAAAGAGAGCGCTATGGGAGTGAGAATTAACTTGATCGACTATGGCTGGACCTGGCAAAGAACAACTCAGAAGTATTGGCCTCACAATTACCTTGTTCAGGCTGCTTAATATTAAAAGTTTGCTGCTCCCACACAATTTTGCTTAGGCTCTCCAACCCTGTGAGGATATCAACAGTTGAAAAAGAAGAAATAATGAGCCCAGTCTGTATTTGCAGGGGAGCGTTAAAACTGCCGATGGAGCAGGATAGTTTGCTAAACAGCCAGCTGAGAACTTTCCCAAACTGGTCTGCAGCAACATTGCACGCAGAAGTCCCTTCTTCATTGACATGGGGCTAATTCTAGCCACCAGCACTCCAGCGGTATGGGGCAGTTTTGTGGCCTTTTGCTACTGAATTTGCCAGATGTGTCCAAGATATAGTCTCATGGACAGAATATAAACAACAAACCAGTATAAAGAAGTCCATAGTGATTCTCATCCTTCACAGAAGTCTTCTTTGACTTGTTTTCTGGCCCCTTGTAAGCACTCCTTGAACTACACTCCCTAAACCCCGTGGCTTCGGTTTTGCTGTTTTGTATTTGTTTCCTCCTTCTCTGGTTGTCACATGTAAAAAGGTTGTGTTCACTCAGGGAGCAGGAATTGCAGTGGAAAGAATGCAGCGTGGAAAGCCAGGCTCAGTTACTTACCAGCCTTGCTACCTTAGCCAAAGGGTCATGCTCTCTGAGCTGTAGTTTCCTTCCTCATCTGTGAATAGACTTCTACCAACTCTCCTCACATGACTGTTTTGAGACTGAATGATATTATAGGTATAGAAATAAATGTAAACATAATAGAAATGTATGAGGCCTGGCCCAGTGGCTCACACCTGCAATCCCAGCACTTTAGGAGGCCAAGGTGGGTGGATCACTTGAGGTCAGGAGTTTGAGACCAGCCTGGTCAACATAGTGGAACCCCATCTCTACTAAAAATATAAAAATTAGCCAGGCGTGGTGGCACGAGACTATAATCTCAACTACTCGGGAGTCTGAGGCACGAGAATTGCTTGAACTCAGGAGGCAGAGGTTGCAGTGAGCCGAGATTCTGCCAGTGCACTCCAGCCTGGGTGACAGAGTGTGACTCTGTCTCAAAAAAAAAAATAAATAAAAAATAAAAATAAATAAGTAAATATATGAGACTATCTTTCATCTGGCATGCAGTAGATTCTTAAGAAACTCAAGACAGTATTGTGTTGTGGAGTTACGGTGGGGGCAACAAGAGCAAAACTCTGTTTAAAAAAAAAAGAATTGTATACTGGGGCAGAGAGCATGGACAGTTGGGTTATGGCAGGGCACAGAGTAGAAATGGGAGCTCTGTAAGCTAGCAGCTTCTGGCAATCAGTCTGGAAGTCTTCATGGAGGGATGCACTTTCTGGAGCTCTTTGGATTATAGTTGGAAGATGAGTTATCTGGAGTTATTAGAACAGGTATCCCAGACACCCTACACGATTTGGAAGCTGGTTGAGTGGGGGTAGGGTGATCAGCTGTTGGAAGGTTGAAAAATTCTGAAATAAAGAAGGTGGAGCTGAAGCTTGGTAGCCAAAATGTAAGCCTAGCAGGCTGGTGTAAAACTCTAAAACAGAGCAGGCCCCAAGGAATGGTTGAAAGTCTGAAATTTGGCTTAGTAGTGTGGATGAAAGCACAACTGGCCATGTGTGGTTGAATGGCGTGTCACAGACTGAGTTAGGGACGAGCACTTTAGCAGCTCTTGGGAGGGGTGAGCAGTGGGGTTTGTTGCTCAAGGCAGGAATTGTGGACAGCTCATTGGGTGAATGAATTATTAATCGAAGCTTTGTCTGGTTATGAGGAGGAAGAGAAAGGGGTGCCTCTTGGAGTAGAAATTATTAAGTACTTGGAGGTGGGGGGGCTCCACACATAAGAAGAATATTCTTCTCTAAGAGATGAGGGACCCGGAAAGCAGACTGGATTCGCCTCTACCAAAGGTGGGGTTGATACTGTCGCTGAAAGTAGGTGTCAGAGAGTCTATCTACTTTCAACTAAAGTTCTTTAAGATGGTGTATCATGCCCAAAATTGAAGAATATTTGCAGGTATTGCTATCCCTGTGCAAGGGATGACAGGATCCCACACCAAGTGTGTGAAGGCCATCAGACACCAAGTGTACTCCAGTATCCTCATTGGACCACATGACGAAACTGAGGCTGAGGGTTGGACTTACCTGCTCAAGGTCATACAGATATATTTGGTTCAATTCACTGTATATTTTCTTTGTCTTTCTTTTTTTGAGATGGAGTCTCACTCTGTCATACAGGCTGAAGTGCAATGGTGTGATTTTGGTTCACTGCAACCTCTGCCTCCCGGGGTCAAGCGATTCTCCTGTCTCAGTCTCCTGAGTAGCTGAGATTATAGGCATGTGCCACCATACCTGGCTAATTTTTGTATTTTTAGTGGAGACGGGGTTTCACCATGTTGGTCCGGCTGGCCTCGAACTCCTGACCTTGTGATCCACCCGCCTCGGCCTCCCAAAGTGCTGGGATTACAGGCGTGAGCCACTGCCTCTGGCCTCTGCTCTGTATTTTCTTTTAGCTCCCTCCTCTAAAAATTTGAAATTCCCCCTAATCTCTTTGCTTCCCATCTGGATAGCGTCAGAATGAAAATCCTAGTTTTATTTTGCGGCAGCTAAGAGCAGCAAACAAGTCTCCTTTATTATTATTTTTTTATTTCTTGAGACGGAGTCTGGCTCTGTCGCCCAGGCTGGAGTGCTCACTGTAACCTTTGCTTCCCGGGTTCAAGTGATTCTCCTGACTCAGCCTCCTGAGTAGCTGGGACACAGGCCCAGGCAACCACGCCCGGCTAATTTTGGTATTTTCAGTAAAGACGGGGTTTCGCCATGTTGGCCAGGCTGGTCTTGAACTCTTGACCTCCAGTGATCCGCCCACCTCCGCTCCCCCAAAGTGTTGAGATTACAGGCGTGAACCACCACGCCTGGCCAACGAGTCCCGTTTAAATACATCCTCCCTTCTCTCTGCAGGCAGGCTTTGATACGCCCACCGGGTTTTTCCATTGGCCGCTTCGTGTGGCTTCTCGCAGGTTGGGCTTTGGGGAATGTACCATATGGACTCTGCGGGCAGACGGAGAGGACGAAAGGCGTGGCGACCGCTAATTTCTTTGGCTTTTGCACGTATCCCATGAGATTCTGGCAAGGCTGAGCGTGCAGGTAGCCATGGGGTCCCTGAGGACGGGAGCGGCCTGCCAGTTTCCGAGGTGCACTGAGATCTCTCGCCCCGGAGGCTGGGGCCCTGTGGTGCCGCCCGAGGGCCGCAACGCCCGCCCTTCAGTGTGCCCGCCCC
>NW_012103687.1:686606-687458 GCF_000951045.1 Mandrillus leucophaeus | reverse complement strand
CTTTTGAGCCAGTCCAGGCATCCTGGGAGCCGTTAGGCTACACATGGCTTGGGATTTCCCTGGAGATTGCTTAAAGCTGAATACCCTTGGGGGTCCTGATAAACTGAACTGGTGGCAGTCACCGGTGTGTTATTTGGAATGCTTGGAAGGGATGGACTGAGCTCCTATTGCACCACGCTTTTTTGTTTGTTTGACACGGATTTCTGCTCTTTTTGCTCAGGCTGGAGTGCAATAACGAGACCTCTGCTCACTGCAACCTCCGCCTCCTGGGTTAAAGTGAATTCTCCTGCCTCAGCCCCCTGAGTAGCTGGGATTACAGGCGGACTGCCACCATGTCAGGCTAATTTTGTATCTTTAGTAGACACGGGGTTTCACCATATTGGCCAGGCTGGTCTCAAACTCCTGACCTCAAGTGATTCACCTGCCTCAGTCTCCCAAAGTGCTGGGATTACAGGCATGAGCCACTGCACACGGTCACATTTTTTTGAGATGGGGCCTCGCTCTGTTGCTCAGGCTGGAGTGCAGTGGTGTGATCTCTGCTCGCTACAACCTTTGCCTCCCAGGTTCAAGCAATTCTCCTGCCTCAGCCTCCCAAGTGGCTGGGATTATAGGTGCGTGCCACCACACCAGGCTAACTTTTGTATTTTTTTTTTTTTTTTTTTTTTTTTTTTGTAGAGTCTTGCTCTGTCACCCAGGCTGGAGTGCAATGGTGCAACCTCAGCTCACTGCAACCTCTGCCTGCTAGGTTCAAGCAATTCTCCTGCCTCAGCCTCCCAAAATTCTGGGATTACAGGCATGAGCCACTATGCCTAGCCTACTGTTTTTATCTTTAACAGCAACGTGTCTGAGCAG
>NW_012103687.1:678563-682441 GCF_000951045.1 Mandrillus leucophaeus | reverse complement strand
GCTTGCCTGGCCTAGCAGAAAGCCAGCAGCAGGGAGAGCCTCCGCCTGGCATGGGGCACAGGTTAGCCGCCACCCCACGTGCTCAGTGATTTGTGGGGAAGAAGGGCTCTGGCAGGCCCCTCAGTCGAGGCCTCTGTGCCGCATCCCGTTGAGGGGCGGGGACCAGCCCGGTAGCTTGGCTGATTTTCCTGACTTTGAATGAAGCGAAAGTATGTCCAAGAGTGGAAACCACATTTGTGTTCTTTTAATGGTGTTTAGTGCAGAGGTTAATTGTGATTTATGTGAAATGGGTTGATGCAGAGGAATAAAGGTCAGCTGTGGACAGGTGGACAGCTTCCCCCCACTCCCTAAGCTGCTTTTTAGTAGGATGTGCATGGGGAGGATGACTTTTGAATATCAGGCCCCCAATGTGTATTTGGTCCCATCTGACACTTTGCTCCATATACAGTCGTTGTACCGCAGGGATGAGGATGAACTAGGTTCTAAGCTGAGAAAGACATCTTCCTACAGTCGCTGCCGCTTGCGGGAAAGCCCCGCCTTGTGGTTCCCTGGCCGCACACAGGCCAGTTCACTGTGGTTGCCTTCTCCCGTGAGCACATCGCTAGGGCCTCTCAGGGGATGACGTTCATTCCGTATTTGATTGCTAGATGTACTTCTCAGGTCAGAAATCCGACCCCAGATTGTTCGAGGCCCATAGTGAGTTTTTCTTGCGCTCCACGTTTTAAAAGTTTTAAATCTTTTTTTATAATGTATTCAGTAGCGTGAGTTAATTTCTTAATTATAGGAAAGACATGGTTTGTGTGTTCCTCCTGTAAAGGATGTTTCAGAACTTAGATCTGGTTCCTCAGTCACGGTTGTTTATTCGTGTTCGTAATGCTAACATTTGAAACATCTTAAACTTGACTACATATTGTGATTCTTTCCCCCACCCCCCCCACATGGGATGATCCTGTTCCGTAGTGGTTATTCCATGGTGTTACTAGGCATGGAAGAGAAAATGGGCTTTGGAAATAATGTGTGTGAAGAACTTAGCACAGTACTTGGCACACAGCAGATGTTCAATAAACATAAAAGTACATTTTCCCGCTCTTCGTTGGGTTTGAGAGACCTGGGGATGATGAAATTGGTTGCAGTTTTGGTTGCATGCTCCGTTTTTAAATTAGGGAGATGAGATCGCCCCATTCCTCCTCCAACTCAAACTTCCAGCTCTCCAGACATTTCCGTGGCAGATTGAAAATGAAACTCACATCTTGGACCTAGAAGTAAAAATAGGGAAAAATTGAACTCTTCCTCCTGGATCATGCATTGCACTTTAAAGGAAGGATGGCAAGGATGGCACATGCCCTGGAAGAGTCGTACACCATTCAGTACAGAAGAGCAGAGGGTCAAAGTGGACCCTTTCCTGCGTCTGTCGAGTAGTCCTGCAGGTGAGGATTTTGGTTGTCGTTGGTTTCACATGTCCAACTGGAACCAGATGAATTACCTAATTTCTCCTGGCACTGGCATCTGAGAAGTGGCCCAGGATGGTTGAAGCCTGACCATTGGCAGAGTGCTAGCTTTGCTGGGCCGTGCCTCTGAACTGGGATCTGCTAGAAGCAGCCATTTGCTTCCTCCGGCTTGTAGCAGGTTCCATGTGAACAGACGAAAAGGCCATCAAACCTAATGTTCTAGAAAAAGTAAGAGTCATCATTGGCTTATTTATGTTCCATAATATTATGGGGCCCGGCATTTTAATAATAATTATGCTTTGGATTTACTACTTGTTGCTTTTTATTTGAGGAAATGAAAGCTTTTTCATGACCTGTTATCTCATTGATTCTTTCTCGTCTCTGAGGTCGTCAAAGTTTAATAGGGTCTCTTATTCCCGTTTTATAGGCGAAGAAATGGAGGTGACATGATTTGCTTTAAGTTGTAAGTGAGTTGGTCCCTGAATTGGGATTTGAATTGGATTTTTCTTTTTCTTTTTCTTTTTCTTTTTTTTTTTTTTTGAGATGGAATCTCGCTCTGTTGTGCCCAGGCTAGAGTGCAGTGGCGCGATCTTGGCTCACTGCAACCTCTGCCTCCTGGGTTCAAGCGATTCTCCTGGCTCAGCCTCCCAAGTAGCTGGGACTACAGGCACCCATCACAACACCCGGTTAATTTTTTGTATTTTTAGTAGAGACAGGGTTTCACCATGTTGGTCAGACTGGTCTTGAACTCCTGACCTTAGGTCATCTGCTCCACCTTGACCTTCCAAAGTGCTGAAATTACAGGTGTGAACCACCGTGCCCAGCCCAGGTTTTCCTTAAGTTTCACTTCACTGATACCTTTAGGGGAAAAAAATCCACACATCTTTTTCTTTTTACTTTCTTTTTTTTTAAGCAGCGGAAGGACTTAAAGATACCAGATCATTGTGGTTTTCTGATGACTAGATAGTGGATGATAGTTAACATTTATTGTTTATCTGTAGGAATCTGTGCTAGGTGCTGCATAGACATTACCTCATTTATTCCTCACAGCAGCATTCAAGGTAGAACTTTTTATCCCCAGTTTTACAGATGACAAGGTTTTGTGAGGTCCTAGGTCAATGGAGTGATAGTGAGTGACAAAGCCTTGACTGAAAGCAGGGCTGGGCTCAATCCCGGGCTTTCTGATTCCAGAGTGTGTGCTCCTCCTAAACCGTGTGCTAATGGGCCTTAGGGATGACTAATGGGCAAGCCTGAGAGCCCCGACGCCTGCTGCTGCCACCACCCCAGGTCTGATGGGTGGTGGGGGTTGGACGGAGCTTTATGTTATGTTCTATTGCACTACAGTTTTCACACCCTCGTCTTTTCCTTTGCTAGAAGCATTCGTCTAGCCAGGTGGAGGGTCATTACTTTAGAAAAAATAATCAGAACTGAGAAAACATCTGCACTTGCAGAGAATGAAGTGTTTAATAAGACCAGATGGGCCGGCGCAGTGGCTCATGCTTGTAATCCCAACACTTTGGGAGGTTGAGGTGGGCAGATTGCTTGAGCCCAGTAGTTTGAGAGCAGCCTGGGCAACATAGCTAAACCCCATCTCTACAAAAAATATGAAAATTAGCTGGGCATGGTGGTGTGCACCTGTGGTCCCAGCTACTCTGGAGGCTGAGGTGGGAGGATTGCCTGAGCTCAGGAGGCCGAGGTTGCAGTGAGCCGAGATCACACCACTGTATTCTAGCCTGGGTGACAGAGCAAGACTCTGTCTCAAAACAAACAAACAAATAAACAAACAAACAAAAACACTGGATGGGGATATTAGGGACAGAGAGAATCAAAGAGAATCAAAGTGGTTTGTGGACAGAGGAAATTAGCGATACTATGACCCAGAGGTCATCTTTAGTTTCCAGGCCATTTTGCTTAAGCTGCTGGTGGAATTGTGAAACTGGAGGCATGGCACTTGTGCTAAAATCTGTGCAGTAAATAAGGCTCTCAGTTTCTATTTTAGGTGGCAGAGTTGAAAATCTGATTCCTTTTTGGCTTTTAGCTTCCAGTGTACTTTAATGCAGTACCTTGTGGGCATGGTGGGCATGTGGTTCAGAAATTTAGCTAAACTCTGGAGTTCCCCTTCTCTCCAGCCACGCACTGTGTCATCTTTGGTCCCACTCTTCAGAATTCAGCTCTAATCCCATGGAGTTGGGGGGTGATGGGTGGTGTCAGATACTCAAGTGCTTGGGTTGCTCTGATGGAGAGAGCAGCATTCTGCCTCCGTGGGCCTCAGTTGTACGTGACTTGTTGTTTTCTTGAGGGTGGCCTTTAGCCATTTCTAGCTATAAAGACACCAAGAAACTGGAAGGAATGACCAGGAAACTGTCACCCCAAACCCTGCAGTTGATTACATGTTTTTTTTTTAATTGAGACAGCATCTCACTCTGCCGC
>NW_012103687.1:676945-677668 GCF_000951045.1 Mandrillus leucophaeus | reverse complement strand
TGTAATCCCAGCACTTTAAGAGGCTAAGGTAGGAGTATTGCTTGAGACCAGGAGTTTGAGACCAGCCTGGGCAACATAGTGAGACCCTGTCTCTACAAAAATTTTAAAAATTAGCCAGGCATGGTGGTGTACACCTATAGTCCCAGCTGCTCAGACAGCTGAGATGGGAGGATCACTTGAGGCCAGGAGTTCGAGGCTGCAGTGAGCTATAATCATACCGCTGCATTCCAGCCTGGGTGAGAGTGAGACCCTGTCTCTTAAAAGAAAAAAGAAAGGGAAGACAGAAATCAGATTAAAGAAGAGAGAAGAAGTGAGACTGTTGGTTTATACCTTGATGAAAGGTGAAGTGGAAGGGCAAGAGCTTCTGCTAAGTAGTGAGTACCTTGGCAAGGACAACAGTATCTTTTTCGTGTTCTGTTAGGCCAGGTCTCTTTAGCGCCCGGCTCAGAGTGCATGTGTTATGTATGAGGGAATCTAACAGAGGAGTCTTCCTGCATTAGGCACATCTGCAGGTGTCTGTTGAATTGTGTATCTGCCAGAGTTAACCAGACTGAATTCTTCAGCAGATAGTGTTGTATCTGTACAGTGACTTTTCCTGTGTAAAGGCAAAATGAAACCTTAGTCACAGCCTTCTCCTCTCTCCTGTCCATGTTTCTTTCTTTTTCTTTTTCTTTTTGGAGACAGTGTCTTGCTGTGTGGCCCCAGCTGGAGTGGTGTGATCTC
>NW_012103687.1:670534-671195 GCF_000951045.1 Mandrillus leucophaeus | reverse complement strand
GATCACTGCAACCTTGACCGCCTGAGTAACTGAGACTACAGGTGTGCACCACCAAGCCTGGCTAATTTTTTACATTTTTTTGTAGAGATGGGGTTTTGCCATTCTGCCCAGGCTGGTCTCAAGCTCCTGGGCTCAAACAGTTTGCCCACCTCAGCCTCTCAGAGTACTGGGATTACAGGTGTGAGCCACCATGCCTGGCCCCATTGACTTTGTCTCATTGGCAAGTTCAACAGAGGAGAGATGATTGCCACAGTTTTAAAAAAGAGGCCAGATGTGGTGGCTCACACCTGTAATCCCAGTACTTTGAGAGGCCGAGGTGGGCAGATCACCTGAGGTCAAGAGTTCCAGACCAGCCTGGCCAATATGGTGAAACCCTGTTTCTATGAAAAAATACAAAAATGAGCCGGGTGTGGGTGTTGCACACCTGTAGTCCCAGCTACTCAGGAGGATGAGGTAGGTGGATCATTTGAGCCTGGGAGGCCAAGGCTGCAGTGAGCAGAGATCACACCACTGCATTCCAGCCTTGGTAATAGAGCAAGACCTTACTGTCTCAAAAAAAAAAAAAGAAAAGAAAAAATTAAAAGAAAGAAAAGGCGGCTGGGCGCGGTGGCTCACGCCTGTAATCCCAGCACTTTGGGAGGCCAAGACAGGTGGATCACGA
>NW_012103687.1:662997-667839 GCF_000951045.1 Mandrillus leucophaeus | reverse complement strand
GGCTTCTGCAGGCCCTGATCTCCCAGCCTAGATGAGAAAGCCTCGATTCTGCTGCTGCGCAGTGAGCTCAGGTGACTTACCTGATGGTTTTGCCATTTGTCAAGTAGGGTGGAATTGGCTGCCTACCAGTTTAAAGGGGCCTACTGGGAATAAAATTTGAATATAGAGTTGGGCAGGCATGCTTTGAAAATATAGAATACAAGTGCCGTTTACTTACTGCTGCTTCCCTGCCCCAGGCAGAGGCTACTGCTCACTACTAGTGTAGGAGGACCAGTGACAGAGGTGTCAGAAGCTTCCCTGGCAGGACCTGCTCATCCTCCTGGACCTTGTAGTTTTGTGGAATCCGCAAGGCAAGGCAGACAGATCCAGCAAACATCAGCTTGAAAGTACCAGGCACAAGCAGAGGGAGTAGAGGTCACGGGCTCTGTTCTCAAAAATTCACGGTTCACTTTGGAAGTCATGGTGAATACTAAAAGAGCAACATGGGCACCAGGGAGGCAGGGAATCAGGCACGCAGCACGCGTGGGCATTCTGCTGCGCAAAAGGCAGGGGCTGTTCCCTCCCTCACTGGACCTTCCTCCCATGCTCCAGGCATGCCCTGCCTCAGGGCTGTGGGACAGGCTCCCCCTCCCTGAAACACTCTTTCCTGCAATATTGCATGCGAACTCCCTCAACCCTTCATGCCTTTGCTCAGATGTTACCTCCTCCGGGAATCCTCATGCCTCCCAGTGTAAAATGTCAGTGTGTCTCCTTCCCTCAGTGCTCTGGATTCCCTGTACTCTGCTTTACTCTCCGTTTTTCCGGAGCACTGACCCCTCTAGCATGCTGTGTTGCTCGCTCATGCTTACTGAGAGGTGGCAGGGCCCGGGCTCTGGAGCCAGGCTGCCTGGGGTTGAGTTGTGGCTTCACCACTTGCTACTCATGTGGCTTTGGGTGGATTATTTAACCCCTTTGGCCTTGGTTTCCTCATTTGTATGAACAATACCTAACTCAGAAGTTTTGTGAGGATCAAGTGAATTTATATTTATAAAATTCATAGCATGACACCTGCCATGGAGTCAGTGCTGTATTATGTGTTTAATAAATACAGCTTTTATTGTCCGTCTCCTTCCACAAAAATGGAAGCTTCATGAAGTCAGAAACCCTATTTGTTTTGTTCTCTGATGGATCCCTAAGCATTTTGAGCAGGACCTGGGGCAAAGCTGGCCATCTGTGCTCACAGAGTGAGTGACTGGGTTGGGGGAGGGTGTGGTCTGGGAGGGTGTCAGGGAGCAGTGAGGTGTGAGTCAGTGCTGTGCACGGGTCTGCCCTGGGTCAGCTGGCTGAAGAGGCTGAAGCTGCTGTGTACCAGTGTGTTTGTACACAGTCCGGGGGAGTGGGAGGGACAGTGCTGGGCTGGGGCGGAGGGCCTGGCTGCATTTGGAGAGCGCTGGGCCGGGTCCTACTGCAAGAGGAGAGAGAGGGTCTGGCTATCAAGGGCAGGAAGAAGCCTACAGGGCCCAGTGTTTCCAAGTGCTCTTCTATCCACCTCCTATCCTGGCCTGACCCCGCTTTGCTTGGGAGAGCAGAGGAGACCTTGTGCATTCAGCGGGGAGGGCACGTCCGGAGGCCTTGGCGAGGCTGCCTACACTGGGGAGGAACCTGGGCCCAGGTGCTCCACGCTGCGGCTGGAGCCTGTGGAGCGCAACCAGCCAGGCTACACAGACCAGTCCCTGCCCACCGGCCCTCCCCTTCCTGCCTACGGCCACCCCTCTGCCACCTTGCATCTTTCACCCTCCTGCCATGGACAGCAGCCAGCCCAGCAGTGCCCTGCTGGGCTAACCGGGACCAGGAGGCCCGGGCCATCCTCCCTGACCACCTCACAGGGTCAGAGGACTGCATAAGAAATGGGTGCAGAAGCTGGTGTAGTGGCTATGCCTGTGGTCCCAGCTATGAGAAAGATCCACCTCCGGTGGCGTTCTCGGCCCAGGGCGACGGAAGGTGTCCAGCACCCATAGGGGGCATCAGCCTTGGAGTTCCCGGCGGCCATCGCCAGGCACAGTGCGACCCAGCAGGAGAAGGGGGACTTGGGACATTCTTACATGCAGTCCCTGTGACCTCCGTTCGCCGCCAGGGATGGCTGCCAGGAAGGGGACCAACTCCCTGCACAACTCCCGGTCCACACCGACTCCCGGTCCACACTGGCACGGCCCAAGCTCCAGAGGGGTGGGGACCTTTCCCAGAGGTGCGGAGTCCGGGGCGCCCTGCCAGGACCTCCTTGGCGGCACCAGTGGCTCCCGGGCTCAAGCAGTGGTAGATCTGGAAAACAGACCATGAAAAGAGTCGCAGAAACATGAATGTGACACTTTTAATTCCATTTAATTCCACCACTCTGAAGAATGCAGGTCTTTCTAAATCATAAAACAAAGCCCAGAAGCCATCAAGTAAATAACCTGACCACATAAAGTTCAAACAGAATTTATCTTTGCGTACTGCATGACTGAGTTGAATGACAACAAATGGGTATGGGGGCGCATTTGTGCAAATATATTTGTGATGAGAACATCGTTCTCAGGCCAGCGTGGTGGCTCCCGCCTGTAACCCTAGTGCTTTAGGAGGAAGCAGAAGGATTACTTGAGGCCAGGAGTTTTAGATCAGCCTGGGCAACATACTAAGACCCCATCTCCATAAAAACACACACAAAAAACAACAAAATCAATTTTGCATTACTTACTATAATCACAAAAAAATGAAGAAGAAACCAGAGGCATTGAGAGGGGCCTAGTTAAATAAGTCCCAGTACATCCAAACAATGAAATACCATGAATTTGTGGGTTTTAAAAAATAAGGTAAATGTTGAGGATGAACTCTTCCTTGAAATACAGTTCACCTCGCTCATACAAGCAGTAACTGAAAATGAGTCACTCACATGTTAAACATAAAACTATAAAACTTTAGGGGAGAAATTCTAAGAGAAAAAATGGAGCCCTAGAACTGGTAGAGATTTGAGACTTGACACCAAAAGCGTGACCCATCTAAGTATGGATACATCAGAATTCACCAACATTTAAAACCCAGGCTCCGGGAAAACACTGGCTTAAGAGGATGAAATGAAAAAGTACAGACCAGGAGAGAAGACAGGCATTCCTGGGAGATATTGCGGGTTCAGTTCCAGGCTCCCACAATCAAAGCAAATAGGGAAATAAACTCCGTTACCCAATGTTTTCATTTCCCAGTGCATATACACGTTATGTTTACACTATGGTGTAATCTATTAAGTATGCAATAGCATTATGTCTAAAAACCATGCACATTCCTTAATTTAAAAATACTCTCTTGGGCAGGGTGTGGTGGCTCACGCCTATAATCCCAGCACTTAGGGAGGCCAGGGCAGGTGGATCTCTTGAGCTCAGGAGTTCGAGACCCGCCTTGGCAGTGTGGCAAAACCCTGTCTCCACAAAAAAAATAAAATTAGCCGGGTGTGGTGGTACATGTCTGTAGTCCCAGCTACTGGGGAATATAAGATGGGAGGATTGCTTGAGCCTGAGACGTCGATGCTGCAGTGAACCATGTTTGTGCCACTGCTCTCCGGCTTGAGTGACGGCACAAGACCCTGTCTCAAAAAAAGAAAAAAGAATATTGGTTTGCTTAATGAATTGTGATACAAAAAAAAAAAAAAAACTTTGCTAAAAAATGCTAAGGATTATCTGAGCCTTTAGAGACCCCTACATAATCTTTTTGATCTTTTTGCTGGTGGAATCACGCCATGAAGCTGATTGGCTGCTGACTGATGAGGATGGCGGTTGCTGAAGGATTGTGGGGGGAGGGGGTGCTGTGGCAATTTCTTAAAATAAGACAACAATGAAGTTTGCCACATTGCTTGACTCTCTTTCGCAAAAGATTGATCTGTAGCTTTGTAATGCTGTAGAACTCCTTTCAAAATTGAAGTCAGTACTCTCAGATCCTGGCGCGGCTTTATTAACTAAGTTTATGCACTGTTCTAAATCCTTTGTTGTCATTTCAACAATGTTCGCAGCATCTTCCCCAGGAGTAGATTCTATCTCAGGAAACCACTTTCTTTGCTCATCCTTAAGAAATAACTCCTCATCTGTTCAAGTTTGATCATGAAATCACAGCAATTCAATACCATCTCCAGGCTCCACTTCTAATTCTCGTTCTCTTGTTATCTCCCCGACATCTGCAGTGACTTTCTCCACTAAGTCCCAAACCCCTCAAAGTCATCCATGAGGGTTGGAATCCAGTTCTTCCAATTCCTGTTAATGTGGCTAGTTTGACCTCATCCTATTTGATTACAGGTGTTCTTAGTGGCATCTAGAATGGTGAATCCTTTTGAGAAGGTTTTCATTTTACTTTGACCAGATCCATCAGAGGAATCACCATGTATTGTAGCTACAGCATTATGAAGTATATTTTTTAAATAACAAAGTTTGAAAGTCTTTGATCCATGGGCTGCCGAATGGATGTTGTCTTAGCAGGCATGAAAAAACGCTCATCTCTTTGTACATCTCCAGGAGAGCTCTTGGGTGACCAGGTGCATTGTCAGTGATCAGTAATCTTTTGAAAGGTGTCCTTTTTTCTGAGCAGTGGGTCTCAGAGTGGGCTTACAGTAAACCATGCTGTAAACAAATGTGTTGTCATCCAGGCTTTGTTGATTATTTATAGAGCATGGGCAGAGTGGATCTGGCACAATTCTTAAGGGCCCTAGAATTTTGGGGATGGTGGATAAGAATTGGCTTCCATTTAAAGTCACCAGCTGCATTGACCCCTAACAAGAGAATCAGCCTGTCCTTTGAGGCTTTGAAGCCAGGCATTGACTTTCCTTCTCTAGCTAGGAAAGTCCTA
>NW_012103687.1:662041-662947 GCF_000951045.1 Mandrillus leucophaeus | reverse complement strand
TCTCGATCTCCTGACCTCGTGATCCGCCCGCCTCGGCCTCCCAAAGTGCTGGGATTACAGGCTTGAGCCACCGCGCCCGGCCGAAGTATATTTTTTAAATAACAAGGTTTGAAAGTCTTTGATCCATGGGCTGCCGAATGGATGTTGTCTTAGCAGGCATGAAAAAACGCTCATCTCCTTGTACATCTCCAGGAGAGCTCTTGGGTGACCAGGTGCATTGTCAGTGATCAGTAATCTTTTGAACGGTATCCTTTTTTCTGAGCAGTGGGTCTCAGAGTGGGCTTACAGTAAACCATGCTGTAAACAGATGTGCTGTCATCCAGGCTTTGTTGATTATTTATAGAGCATGGGCAGAGTGGATCTGGCACAATTCTTAAGGGCCCTAGAATTTTGGGAATGGTGGATAAGAATTGGCTTCCATTTAAAGTCAGCAGCTGCATTGACCCCTAACAAGAGAATCAGCCTGTCCTTTGAAGCTTTGAAGCCAGGCATTGACTTTCCTTCTCTAGCTAGGAAAGTCCTAGATTGCATCTTCTTCCAATAGAAGGCTGTTTTGTCTGCATTGAAAATCTGTTGTTCAGTGTCACCACTTCATCAGTGAACTCAGCTAGATCTTTTGGGTAATTTACTGCAGCTTCTACATTAGCACTTGCTGCTTCATCTTGTATTTTTATGTTACGGAGATGACTTCCTTCCTTCATCTCATAAGCCAACCTCCTCTGCTAGCTTCAAACAGTTCTGCAGCTTCCTCGCCTCTCTCAGCCTTCATAGAATTGACGACACTTAATGCTTTGTTCTGGATTAGGCTTTGTCTTAAGGGAATGTTGTGGCTGGTTTTTTTTAATTTTTATTTTATTTTATTTTTTTTTGAGATGGAGTCTCGCTGTGTCTCCCAGGCTGGAGTGC
>NW_012103687.1:655140-656732 GCF_000951045.1 Mandrillus leucophaeus | reverse complement strand
GGCCTCTCTCAGCTTTCAACATGCCTTCCTGGCTAAGCTTAATTATTTCTAGTTTTGGATTTAAAGTGAGGGATGCACATCTCTTCCTTTCACTTGAACACTCAGAGGCCACTGTAGGGTTATTGATTGCCCTGGTTTCAATATTGTGTGTCAGAGAATAGGGAGGCTCAAGGAGAGAGAGAGACCTGAGGGAACAGCTGGTTGATGGAGCATTCAGAGCACACACAGTATTTATCCATTAGTTCACGGTCTTATATGAGTGCAGTTCGTGGTGCCCCAGAACAATGACAATAGTGATGTCAAAGATCATTGATCACAGATGATCATAATACATATCATAATAATGAAGAAGTTTGGAATGTTGTGAGAATTACCAAAATGTGACAGAGACCCAGAGTGATCACTTGCTGGCGGGACGATGGCGCCAGGAGGTTTCCTTGATGCAGGATTGCCACGGCCTTCAATTTGTGAAAAACAGATTGTACAATACAGCAAAGTACAATGAAGCAAAGCATAATAAGATGAGGGCTGCTTGGATTTGCAAATTTCAGGTCCAACCAAGTGCTAGTATCTAGAATGTACCAAGAACTCTCAAAATGCAACAGCATTTTTTGAAAATCCAAATACAAAGTAGACAAAGGACACTAATAGGCATTTCACCAAGAGTATATACAGATGTCAAGTAAGCACATGAAAAGATGGTCGCCATCTTTGTTATGAACTGAATGTATATATCCCCCAGGTTCATATGTCGAAGTCCTAACCCCCTGTATGGCTGAATTTGGAGTAAGAAATAATAAGGCTGAATGAGGTCATATGTTGGGGTCCTGATAAGACAGGATTTGTGTCCTTATTAGAAGAGACCCCAGGGAGTTGGCTCCCATTCTCTCCACCTGCACACACCAAGGAAAGCCCACATGAGGACATAGTGACAGGGGCCATCTATAAGCCAGGAAGGGCTCTTGCCAGGAACTGATGCTGCCACACCTTGGTCTGGGACTTGCAACCTGTAGAATGGTGAGAAAACAGTTTAAGGTGTTGAAGTCGCCCAGCCTGTGGTATTTTGTTACGGCAGCCCAAGCGGACTAATACACATTAAGATCATGGTGAGACAGCATGACACACCCATCAGCATGCCTTAAACACAATGTAGAAACAGCACCAAAAGCTGGTGAGGATGGGGAGAAAGTGGGTGACTCACACGTCACTGGGTAAATGTAACATGATACAGCCACCCTGGAAAAGAGTGTGGCAATTCCCCCTCCCAATAAAGCAAACCCCACCACCAACAACAAAACATGCAACTACGGAACAACCTGGCAACTCAATCCCTGGGTATTTGCCCCAGAGAAATGAACATGTAGAGTGTGGCAGAGAATTAATGCAGTTGGTCTGGGATGCTTAGAACCTGCTGATTCCCAAGAGAATATCTGGCCTTGCCTGGCTCCGGGGAGGAAGCCCAGAAACCATTGAAATATTCGCCCGATAAGAGTGTGTTTTCGTAGCTGGGGCTGTGGGCAGTTTATGCTGATGACCTGATCTATGGTGGGGCCCTGGACCAGGTGGTGTCCTTCAGGGAGATGGGCTTCATG
>NW_012103687.1:652312-653580 GCF_000951045.1 Mandrillus leucophaeus | reverse complement strand
CCTCCTGAGTAGCTGGGACCACAAGTCACCCAGGCTGGAGAATGCAGTGACACAATCTTGGCTCCCTGCAACCTCTGCCTACTAGGATTTTGTGCCTCACCCTCCCAGCACTTTGGGAGGCCCAGGTGGGCAGATCGCCTGAGGTCAGGAGTTCAAGACCAGCTTGGCCAACATGGTGAAACCCCATCTCTACTAAAAATACAAAATTAGCCGGGCGTGGTGGCGTGCACCTGTAATTCCAGCTACTCGGGAGGCTGAGGCAGGAGATTCACTTGAACCTGGGAGGCAGAGGTTGCCGTGAGCTGAGATTACGCCATTACACTACAGCCTGGGCAAAAAGAGTGAAACTCCATCTCAAACAAAACAAAACAAAACAGCACAGCTACATACTTCCCTCACAATTTGCCTACAAGGAAGTTCCTTGCAGGCCTCAAGATTTTTACCCTAAAACAGCTCTGTTGAATTTCACCCTGGCAATATAAACTGATAGCTGATCTTCAAATATGTAAGACAGAAACTCATCCTTCTGCTCACCTGCGACAGATGCATATTGGATTGCTTCCTCTCTCTGCCTATTGTTTATGTAAAAATGCAAATTTACAGACCAAATTGTGTATTCAGTAAAAGGTTGATAAAAGACTCAGAAGAATACAACCATTTGTCTCTTATCTACCTATGACCTGGAAGACCCTGCCTCTTTGAGTTGTCCCACCTTTCCAGACTGAACCAATGTACATCTTACACATATTGATTGATGTCTCATGTCCCTAAAATGTATAAAAGCAAGCTGTGCCCCAACCACCTTGGGCACATGTCATCAGGACCACCTGAAGCTATGTCACAGGTGTGTCCTTAAACTTGGCAAAATTAACTTTCTGTTAATAAACCGAGACCTGTTTCAGATATTTTGGGTTCACCAGTATATACCCAGAAGTGGAGTTGCTGAAGCATACGGCAATTCAATTTTTAATATTGTGAGGAACCCTCATACTGTTTTCCACAGCTGCTCTACCATCATACAGCCCCACCAACAATGAAGAAGGGTTCTGACTTCTCCACATCCTCACCAGTGCTTGTAATTTCTGTTTTTGTTTTTGTTTTTTTTTAAATAGTATTTATCCTGATGGGTGTGGGGTGGTGTCTCATTGCAGTTTTGGTTTGCATTTCCCTAAGGATTCATGATGTTAAGCATCCTTTCAAGTGCTTGCTGGCCATTTGTATACCTTTAGAAAAATGTCTATTTAAGTACTTTGCTTTTTTTTTTTTTT
>NW_012103687.1:647974-651787 GCF_000951045.1 Mandrillus leucophaeus | reverse complement strand
CGAGGTGGCGGGCGCCTGTAGTCCCAGCTACTCGGGAGGCTGAGGCCGGAGAATGGCGTGAACCCGGGAGGCGGAGCTTGCAGTGAGCTGAGATTGCAACACTGTACTCCAGCCTGGATGACAGAGCAGGACTCCGTCTCAAAAAATAATAATAATAAAAAATAATAAAATAAAATAAAATAAATAAAATATTTTCTTCCATTCTGTGGGTTGCCTTTTTACTCTGTTAATAGTGTATTTTGATGCACATAAAAGTTTAATTTTCTTGAAGTCTAATTTGTCTACTTTTTCTTTTGCCATTAGTGCTTTCGGTGTCATATGCAAGAAATCATTGCTAAATCCAATGTTGTGAAGCTTTTCCTCTAGGAGTTTTATTGTTTCAGTCTTACATTTATGTCTTTGTTCCACTTTGAGTGAATTTTTGTGTATGCTATTAGGTAGAGATCCAGCTTCAGCTTCATTCTTTTGCATGTGGATGTTCAGTTTTCCCAGCACCAGTTGTTGTAAAGATTGTTCTTTCCCCCCTTAAATGGTCTTGGTACCCTCATCAGAAATCATTTGACTATAAATCTGGGCTCTCTATTCTGTCAGTCTCTTATGTCTATCTTTATGCCAGTACCACACTGTTTAGATTACTGTAGCTTTGTAGTAAGTTTTGAAATCAGAAAATGTGAGTTTTCTATCTCTGTTCTTCTTTTTCAAGGTTGCTTTAGCTATTCAGGACCCTTTGGTATTTCATATGAATTTAGGATAGGTTTTTCTATTTCTGCAAAAAAAAAAAATCATGGTATTTTGGTAGGGCTTGCATTACATTTATAGATTGTTTTGGGTATTATTGATATCTTAACAATATAAGGTCTTCCAATCCATGAACATGGAATATGTTTCCATTTATTTATGTCTAATTTCTCTAATGTTTTGTACTTTTCATTGTACAAGTCTTTCTCCTCCTTAGTTAATTCTTACTTTTTTTTTTTTGAGATGGAGTTTCGCTCTTGTTGCCCAGGCTGGACCCCATCCAGGGTCCCTGGGCTGGAGGGTCCCACCTTTAGAACAGAGTGGGACTAGGGGCCATTCCAGAACAGTGCCCAGGAGAGAATGGGCTCTGAACCTCCACCCAGCCCCCTCCTGCTGTGTGTGGCTCTGTGCGGAGTGCATGGCCTCCCACCTCCCGGCCTGTTTGAGGGCTTCTCCCCTCTCCTCTCTGCTGCCTGGTCCCCTGGAGCTCTCCCTTTGCCACCATGGGGCTCAGTTAAAGAAAAAAACTGATCCCAGCAGATGAGGGGAGGAACAGCCTGGATGGGGACAGAGGTGGGCATGGGGGGATGTTGTCTCCCCTGATGCACAGGCAGTGGCTGGGGGAGCGTCAGGAGGGCGTGGATGAAAGCTCAGAATCCAGCTTGTGGGTCCTAGCTCTAGACTTCCCGACTCCCAGGTTCCCCAAAAGGTCTGTAGTGTCCCGGGCACCTGGGCCCCAATCTCAGATGGAGGGGGCACAGTGTCTCCAAGTGGCTTGGCCCAGCCTCAGGGCTCCTCACACACACCCAGGGCCTCTGGAGTGGGCAACTCCTGCATCCTCCACTTCCCTCAGCTCAAAACCAGGGCAGGTTCGAAATGCCTGCTCACCCTTCTTGACGCCTGCTCAGCGGAGCCCCAGGTTGGGGGTGGGGGTTGGAGGTGAGGCAGCCTCTGGCCTCACTGGAGGGAGGTGGTGGGCTGAGCAAGCTGGCAAAGGACATGACCTACAGGGTGGGTTTGAGGTGGGGAGCGATTCAGGCAGATGCCTGTGTGGCCCTGCTGACCTAGCCCAGGCAGGGTGTGACAGATCTGCCCAGCTCTGAGGGCACAGCTGCCTCCAGTCTCCAGCTCACTCCTGATCCCCAGGGCCACGTGTCCAGAAAGCCTGGGAGCTTGGATCAGCTGGACACAGATGGCCTGTCCTTCCAGCACCCCTGCTAGGGCTTCCTAGGAACTGATTGGTGTAGACTCCGGGCAGCAGACGGCCAGACTCTGCCCACAGGGTCCCTGGCTCCTCCCATGAGGTTACCCCATAGAACTGACTGTGCCCCTGTCAAGCCCTCCCCGCTAGCCCCTCACCAGCCATCAGCTGCTCCCCCTGTCTTGCCCGTTGGGTCCTGGGGGTGATGGCTCTGCGGTCGCCTGCCCAGAGAGTGCACCACTCCCCATGCTGCCCCCCACCTGGCTACACCCTGAAAAATGTACCTTACCAAACCGTCCCACATGCGCAGCCTGAGAAGTGGACTGTGCCTTGCTGGCAGCAGACCAACCAGCTGCCTAGCCCTGCTCAACTCTGCTTCTGCACCCCTATAACTCCCTGTCAACGCTGGCCCACACCTGACCAGCCAGCCAGCACCCAGAAGGGGGCCCAGCTTCCAGAGAGGAGGGCGCTGGCCAGGGTGCTGACCGAGGTGGCAGACACAGCCAACCAGCCCGTCCCTCAGCGCTCCCTCTGCAGGCCTCCATCCTGTTCCCACTGCACAGAACTGTGGGCAGGTGGAGGCCCAGGCCTCAGCCCAGAGCAACAGGGAACAGCTGGGCTTGGTGGCTGGAGAGGGTTCCGGTGCCAGAAGCCTCCAGGACAGCCCTGGCTCCCCATTTTCTCCCATGCTCATCCCATGCCCCAGAATGGCCACTTTGGCTGCTGCAGGAGGGGTGGGAGGGGCTTTAAACCTATGAGAGAGGGAGGTGGGGTCACAATCTTCAGCTGTAGTGGGCCGCTCTGAGTCACCGATAATTGAAGTGACGCCTGCGCAGTAAGCACAGAAGTGTCTCTCAAGGCCTCTCTGCAAGCACAGAGCAGCGCAAGACTGGAGCCTGGTCCATCCCAGCGCTGTCCTCAGACTGATGGCTGGTGCCACATGACTCGTCTGAGAATGTGATCCATCCCTGTGGTGAGAGCTCAGTTTCTAGTGCTGGGGCTGCTGTGTGCAGGGACCCTGGAGGAAGAATGCTTGTTTGGGGGTCAGGCCTCAGTCTCCCACTGGCTCTGTGAGCTTTGCCTGAGGTTCCCCATCTGTGCAATGGGTGACGACGTCTTGATATGGCTATGGGAGGACCCGTTGAGCCACAGCAGGGGCTGAGATGGTGGCACTTGGCAGCCAGCACCCACTGGGGAGGTGGCAGTGTGTGCACAGCCCACCCCTTCAGGAGGCTGGGGGCAGAGTGACTGGGGGTGTCTGGGCCCCGCCTCACCTTCTGTGTGGCTGGGAATGGCATGCACTCCACAATGCCCTGGTAAGCCTAGGCTGGGACAAGGGTGATAGGGATAAAGCAGGCCAAGGTGATGAGGGCCACAGAGCGGCAACCAGAGATGTGTGGGCACACCAGGCAGAGGGCCCGGCCTGCCCAGCATGTCTCCACCCCACGAAGCTGCCTACCACTGGGCTGAGATGGGAGCACCAGGGCTCTGGTAGGTCCTCACTTCCTCTGGACAAGGCAGACAGGCCACCAGTCTTGCACCCTGCTCATCTCCCTCAGGGCCACCTCCACGGCAGGGTCAGGCCGAGAGCACAGGGCTGCCCAGTCACCAGGTCTCTGTTTCATATCAGCGGACCTGGGCTCTGAGAAGGGCCATCAAGGCCTCAGGCTGGCCCACTCCATCCTTGAGTCAGGGTTCTTCAGACTGACACAGGCTGGCCTGCAAGACCCTCATCTGCATGGTCCTCTCATGCAGGGTGGGCCTGGGGAGGACCCAGCCCATCTGAGCTGACTCCCAGCACTCGTCCAGGTATGGGGCCGCCTGGCAGTTGTCTGAAGACCCCGGGATGCACTTAGGAGCTCATCAGTGAGGCC
>NW_012103687.1:643695-646819 GCF_000951045.1 Mandrillus leucophaeus | reverse complement strand
CGCCCATGGCTAAGCCCAGCCCAAGCCAGGAGGAGCGGAGGGCGCCTAGCTCCGGCCAGACTGGAGCGGCTGGCGCCTG
Source organism: Mandrillus leucophaeus (assembly GCF_000951045.1). NCBI lineage: Eukaryota > Metazoa > Chordata > Mammalia > Primates > Cercopithecidae > Mandrillus > Mandrillus leucophaeus. Next base: position 646,740 of record NW_012103687.1, on the reverse strand, counting down.
GATGTGGACCCAGCGGCGGGGAGACCCAAAGCGACTTTCGGTCCCCAAGGCGCCCGCCCGATCCCTACAATGAAGAGGGCGTCTGCTGGAGGTTAGTGTCCGTGGTGGGGGCCTGGGCTGGCAGTCAGGCCCTTGGATGGGGAAACAGGCAGGTTAGTGGGAGCCTAGAAGAGGCGGATGGGGCAGGTGGAGCCATAGAGATTCCTGGTAGGACCCTGCCTGTGTGCACCCAGAACTGGGAGCCACGGAGGGGAGCATGGTGTCCTGGAAGGGGCTGGCATGGGATGTCCAGGCTTGGCATCTGTCCCTTGGCCAGCATTGACCTAGGCCAGGTGGGCGTCTGCCCCCAGGAGCACTATGTACCGGGATGCCTGGAATTCCACCTTACAGAGTGGAATTAGTCACTCTGTAAGGCCTATGGGAAGACTTTGGAAGCTTTGAGACCTGCTTGAGAAAGCACATTTCTCTTCCTTGGGTTGCATGAGTGCTCTGTGGTCACTGGAATGGTGGGCAGCGCAGGGCGGTCTGTGCAGTGATCAGGAACGCTGAACAGCCCCAGGGTGCCATCCCTCCTTCTGGGCCACCCTGAGAGGCAGCCCTGTGGCTGGACCCCATGCACCTAGACCAGCCCCATCCCTAGGGATCTCTCCCCTCAAGACTGATGTTCTTCCTGCAGAGAGTCACATGGTGGAGCAGTAAGTCTGGGCCTCCTTGGCCAAGGGTCTGAGTCTGCAGGCATGCAGGGGCCGCGCCTCGCAAGAGGAGGCAGCTCTGCTTGGAGATGAGGGCTCTGGGTACATCATGTTTCTGGGACTCCTGGGTCCAGGGGGGATCTTGGGTCTGGTTGGCCAAGTCCATTGAGCCCACATTTGCCCTGATCCCTTTCTGGCTTTGTGGTTCCTGAGGCTCTTGTCCCTAGCCCAAGCCCATGCCCATGTGCCCATCACAGAGGCTAGACGAGGCTCATCCTCCCTGTGGCTGCCCTGAGTGGTGGGCCCCTGGGGCTGTGTGGCTCAAAGGGCGGAGCCCTGGGTGTCTGCAGTAGCCAGCTGTGGCCTCCCTCCTGCTGCAGAGCCCCTGCCCCTCAGCCATGGATGCTCAGGGACAGGGCCATGGGTCACTGTGTGGCTCTTATGGCTCCTTGAGGCCCAGTTCCTGAGGCCACGGTGCCAGGTGTGGCCCCCGTGGGTGCTGACTGGCGGCTGTGGGCAGGGTGGCAGGTGGGCAGTGGTGAGAATGCCTTCTCCTTACAGGTTCCAGGCCCTGATTTCCTGACCCTGGGGGACGACAACATCCGTAGCCTGAACTTTGTGTCTGAGCGGAGCCTGGACCTCCCTGACTATGGGCCCAGGGACCTGCACACAGCCTACCAGCCATCCCCGTCATTCAGCACCTCTGATGCCTTCTCAGCACTTTGTGCTCCCTGAGCCTCAAGGCCTCAAGCTGGCGGGGTGGGGACCACGTCGCTCTGCAGCCCCTGCGCTCCAAGGGTGGACCCCCCCCATGCCCCACTGTAGCATCTTTGCCCCCATGCACTGCCCAACGGCAACAGCAGCCTGTCCTATGATAGCGTGCTCAACCCTGACCCACCTGGTGGCCATGCCTGCCCCGCCCATCCAGCAGTTGGCATGGCCAGATACCACTGACCCTACCTGCACCCTAGGGCAACAGGTGACCCACCACGGCCCCTGCCCCGCAGCTTCAGCCCCATGCTGGGCCGCCGGCCCCCGGAGCCCTCACCTGTGCACTACAACAACCTGTCCAGGGCCATCATGGCATCCATCCAGGAGCACAAGGACAGGGAGGAGCATGAGTGCCTGCTGCGCTCCCAGGCCAACTCACTCTTCGGCGACTTGGGCGTCTATGACGCGCCCAGCTTCTACACCCTGCAGCAGGCCAGTGTGCCGTGCCAGGGCCCCCGAGGTTCCGCGCTGCGTTACAGCTCCAGAGAGGACCCTGTGGCTGGGCCTGGCTTCGGCGGTGCCCGCAACCCTGCCCTGCAGACATCACTGTCCTTGCTGTCCAGCTCCGTGAGCCGTGCACCTCGAATGTCGTCCTCCCTGCAGGCTGATAAGGCCAGCAGCCATGCCCTGGGGCCCCGGTTCAGCAGTGACTCACACAGGTCAGTCACACTCCAGGGCCTGCCCTCCCTGACAGGCACTCCTGACTCACCGTCCTACGTGGGCCCCAGAGCTGTCGCTTTCATCCACATGGACCTCCCAGAGCCACCGCCCTCACTGGCTGTGCAGAGGTGGGTGCCGGGAGGTGCGGGTGGGCTTCCTGGCACAGGGCAGCTGTCCAGCCATCTGCAGGGCCCCTCTTGGCTGGGCACTCATAGGTCATCCCAGGGGCCTGAGTTTTTCTCTGGGGATGGGACAGGGAGGATGTGCCTCACCCTGCCTTGAAGGCCCTGGCTAGCCCACGTGGCCCAGCTCTGAGGATGTCCTGGGCACTCTCTGGGGACAGGGTATGAGAATTTGTGTCCTCATCCCAACAACTTGTTCCCCCAGAGCTGGCGTAGACCCAGCATGTGGGAGGCCGTGGGGCTTTCTCCTTGGGGCCGGTGTCATGCGGCAACCTGGGTCTCCTTTAGGCTGTGGCTCTGGCTTCCTGGGTCACAGTGGCCCTGTCCACCCAGGGCTCTCCCTGGGTCTGCTTTGCTGCATCTCTTGGAGGCTGGGGCTGAGGACATTACCTAGCCACAGAATGTGCCACCCTGGGTGGCCAGGCCCTGGCCCTCCCTGTGGGACATAGTTCTAGGAAGCAGGGACTTCCCTGCTCGTAGGTGGGGAAACTGAGGACTGGAGAAAGCAGGTGTGCTCCAGGCACCCAGTAGGTTGGTAACTGAGAAAGCAGGGTCAGCTGGCTCGCAGGCCCAGGCCCAGGTAGGAGAACTGCACACCTGCTGGGGCCAGGACCCAGGCCGTGGTGCATGGTGTCCTCATGGCGTCTGTCGCCCGGTCCAGGCCTGGAAACCTCAAGCACAGGCTCAGATGTTTCCCGTTGTCAGATGCAGCCCCAGGGGGAGAGCCCAGCCCAGCCCAG
>NW_012103687.1:611905-643645 GCF_000951045.1 Mandrillus leucophaeus | reverse complement strand
CTCCTTTAGGCTGTGGCTCTGGCTTCCTGGGTCACAGTGGCCCTGTCCACCCAGGGCTCTCCCTGGGTCTGCTTTGCTGCATCTCTTGGAGGCTGGGGCTGAGGACATTACCTAGCACAGAATGTGCCACCCTGGGTGGCCAGGCCCTGGCCCTCCCTGTGGGACATAGTTCTAGGAAGCAGGGACTTCCCTGCTCGTAGGAGGGGAAACTGCGGACTGGAGAAAGCAGGTGTGCTCCAGGCACCCAGTAGGTTGGTAACTGAGAAAGCAGGGTCAGCTGGCTCGCAGGCCCAGGCCCAGGTAGGAGAACTGCACACCTGCTGGGGCCAGGACCCAGGCCGTGGTGCATGGTGTCCTCATGGCGTCTGTCGCCCGGTCCAGGCCTGGAAACCTCAAGCACAGGCTCAGATGTTTCCCGTTGTCAGATGCAGCCCCAGGGGGAGAGCCCAGCCCAGCCCAGCCCAGGCCACTTGGCCACAAAAGGGCTGAGGGCACAGCAGTCCATCCAGCCCTGAGCAGACCTCCCCTACCCCACAGGGTGGGAGTCTGTCCAGCTTTTGTGGAGTTGAGGAGGAGGCTGCCATTGGCAGTGATGAATGGGGAGCCCGAGACCTAGAAGTGGGCAGCATTGCAGCCAGACAGGGATCGCAGCCCTGGGACAAAGGGCTCTCACCTCAAGAAGGTTTAAGCGGCAAGGGTGGAGCTACTGTTGGTCAGCGCTGGTGGGCAGGAGGGCAGCCCCTCGTTTTCCTGAGAGAGAGCAGGAATGAGGCCAGGCAGAGTGACCAGGCTCCCAGTGCAGGGCAGGACAGGGGCTCCGGTCAGTGCCCACCTGGCTGCCCCATGCTCTCTGGGGCCAGGGTATGAGAATTTGTGTCCTCCTCCCAACAACTTGTTCCCCCAGAGCTGGCGTAGCCCCAGCATGTGGGAGGCCGTGGGGCTTTCTCCTTGGGGCCGGTGTCATGCGGCAACCTGGGTCTGCCAGTTAGGGGAGGTTGCCTAGGAGGGACCCAGGGACCTGGGAGGGTGGTGGCAGTTCTGATGACATCTGTCTGTCCTGTGATGGCACAGCTGCTCCCCAGGCAGGCTCTGCATCTCCCGCCTGCTTTCCAGGTGAACCCTCCGAGCCCAGAGGGCAGGGACTGCCCTGGGCCCCCACGACATGGTTACACCAGTCCACGTCCGTGTCGTCTATGTCCTGCTGCCTCCTCCGTCCTCTGTCCGGATGCATTCCTGTGTTCACCGTGTGCATGCGTGTATGTGCTTGTTTTGATGCAGGGACCACCCTCAGGTGAAGACTCCCCCAGGTAAGCTTAATGGGCAGTCCCCGGGCCTGGCCCGGCTGGGACCTACCACCGGCCCCCCAGGGCCCTCTGCCAGCCCTACACAGCACACGCTGATTAAGAAGGTGTCCGGCGTGGGTGGGACCACGTACGAGATCTCGGTGTGAGGACTGACCACCACCCATCTGCTGTGGTGCCACGGGGACCAGGACCCCGCAGCGCATCCCCCTCCCCACCAACTTCTCTGCCCCAGGAACACGAGGCCACCCTAGCCTGGTATGGACCCATCAGCGGGAGAGAGTGCCACGCCTCCACACCTTGCCCCAGGCGCCCTGCCTGCCCGTCCACTCATCTGGCCATGGGGAAGTTGGCTCACTGGGACAAGGGCCGCTGGGCTGGTCTGTGTCTGGGCCTGTCCCATGGCTAGGGCAGTGAGGGGGGCCTAGTCAGCCTCTTTGGGGCACCCTCTCTCAGCCAGGCTTGGCCCACTCCCATCACCCATGCACCCCAGATCATTGCCAGGCCAGCCCCCAACGGTCCCTTTACGGCCGGGTCCCAGGGATGGACAGAGGCATCCAGGGCCTCCGCTGTCCTTCCGACACAGCCTGTGGGCTCCCGGACCGAGTGTCCCCGCCAGGCTACTCCTAACTAACGCGTTGCCTTTCATGGACCCCGCTGGGAGCTCGTAGCTTGGCAAGGCTTATGCTTCTGCTCTGGCCTGTTCTGGGTGGTGGTGGATAGGTGGACAGATGGCCAGCCATGTGTCAGTGTTCCAGCTGCCACTGTCCCTTTCATCAAAGCCTCAACCTTTGCTTTATGCTCTTGTGGGAAGTGACGGGGCAGACGGGAGCAGACACAGGGATGATGCTGCCACGGGGCCTGTGACACCCAGAGCCCCCTCCCCAGCCCTCAGGCCCTCCCTGCCAAACTGGAGAACCCTGCCCCAAGGCATGCCACGTCCCCAGCCCTGGCCTGGCTGTGGTGCTCACGCCATGGGAAAGCACACTGGGGAGGGGTTCGTGCTTCCTTTGGTGTCAGGGACCTGAGAATAAGCACAACGACAGCATCCACCTGCGTTGTGTCTGTTTTATGTTTTTATATCTACATCTATATATCTATAATTTTATTAAAAAAGAAAAGCTTATTTTGATTCTTCCCTTGGGCAAGACCAGGGCTGTTGCTGCAGGACCCCCAGAGTTAGGGGAGGGCAGAGGCCGGGCCCTGGAAGAGGGGGTGGCTGCTGTCTGGTGTGCAGGGGTAGGTGGGTTCCTCGGGGGCATTTCTGTGGGCTTGGGCTGAGTCAGAGGCTTGGGAAGAGGGCGTGGCCGATGGTCTATGGCTGGGAAGTGTGAGGGTCTCTCGCCTTGTGTCTGCATCAGTTCTGGCAGTGATGGGGTGTTTGGGGGAAAGACTTAGGTCTGCCGCTACCCACAGGGGAATCCCAGGAACCCAAGAGCTTGGCGAAATGAAGTGTGGGTGCATAGGGGCCACCTGTTGGCTCAGGGCCATGTGGGGGCTGCTGAACCTGCTGGAACTCTCCTGCCTGACAAATGCCAGGGGCAGGGCTGAGGGAGTGTGAGGGATGCGCAGCTGTTCAGGGCTGAGACAGCCTGGGCTGGGGCTGTCCCAGTGCGGGAGGGGTGCGGGCTGTAGGGCCCCGAAGCTGGCGCTGTGCTGACCACCTTTCTGCTTCTCTCTCATGGACGCCGCGGCCCACAGGGAGCGGATTGGCACCTGTACCCGTGGATGGGGGCGACGTGACCAGCCTTGGGTGCCTCCTGGGCTGCACCTATGCCACCTTGGCCGCCTGGAGGACCGCCCACCACTGCGGGCCCCCTGGAGCCCGACCACCTGGGGCACCCCCCTGTGGGGCCATGTGCCGCCTGCACTTGGCTACCTAGTCTTTTCCCCAGCCTCTCCTGGCCTTAGCAGGATGACAAGTAGGCAGCTCTGGGGCCTGGGACAGCCCAGCTGGGGACCCAGGAGGTCAGACTGCCATGGATCCTAGGGCAGGGCTGGAGGTGAGCTGGGCTTTCTTCTCCACCAGCCACAGCTTGACAGACTGCCAGCCTGCCAGGGCCCGAGACCCTGTGTCCACGTGACCTCAGTGAGTCCCCCACCTGCTGCAGGGGGTCCAGCACCCCACAGGGGGCAGCACCAGAGCTGCGGGGACCAGCACAAACTTTGCTGAGCCTCCCTGTCCAACCAAGCTCTTTAGACCAAGCCACTTCCTCCTTGGGGAGCCCAGGCCTCCGTGGGTTGGGCTGGGTGGGGGGTCTCAGGTTGCCCCCGAAGGTCTCTGCACTCCTGCCCTTTGCTTGACACATGAACAGATGCCTTAATTTCCTGGAGCCGCCAGCGTGGTGAGCCACTGGCCCCTGCCTGCCACCAGGGTCCTGTGGTCATGGCCAGCTCTGTCTGGGCCCCACTAGGGCTGCCTGCACCCAGAGACGATGCTGCTGGGAGCTCAGAGGGCCTGAAGCCCAAGCCCTGTGTCCTCCAGCAGAGGTACGGCCTGTGGCAGGGTGGCACTCTGGCCAGCCCTTCTCCAGCACAGGGTCCCTGTCCCTGGTTTACCCTGGGCTGCTGCTCTATTTCTCCCATTTGGGGATGAGAAAGCCACAAAACTCTCCTGCATTGTTCTTAAGGGCACCCCTGCTAATTAATTCCCCAAATAAAATTTTTGGTGTTGATCTCCACGGCTCTGTCTACCAATGTGGCGCCCTGGGTTGGGGAGGTGACAGGACCTGGGTAGGGAGGGTGGTGGCCAGGAAGGGAGGGGAGTTGCATGAGGGGCATGAGGTCAGTGGATCAGCAGGTTCAGTGCTGAAAACCTGACCTCTGAGGTCCCCGGGAGGGCCTGGCCCAGGGGGCAAGACCTGAGGACCCCCTAGTCCTTACTGCTGTTGCCTTTCAGTGGAAACCCTCCTAAGACCCCTTGGGGGTCAGAGCCCTGTGCAGAGGGGCTGCCTTCTGGAGGGCAGGTGGGATGTGGGGTGGGAAACCAGCCCTGAGGCTGGGGTCTCCACCCTGAGGGACCCTCGCTGTCGGATGGCCCGGGTGTCTCTTCCCCAATTTCCACAGAGACGTGCTTACCAGCCATGTATGTCATGACTCTATGTCCAGCCACAGGCCCAGCCCTCAGGACAGACCCCGCCTCCACCCTTCCCTGCATCTCCCGGCAGGGATGGCGCACAGTGGTGCCGACATGGCCACTGGGCGTCTGGGGCAGTGCTGGTCGCCTGGCCTCCTCACTGGAACCGCTGGGCCTCCGGCCTAGGACAGGAGGCCATCCACCTCAAGGTGCAGGAAGGGGTCCAGCAGGGCCCGGAGCTTCCAGATGGTGGCATGGCTCAGCAGGGGTGGCACCAACCCCTCGAAGGGCCTAGGGTTCACCATGTACACATAGGCGCCCAGCAGGGCACCCAGCAGCAGCCTCAGGGTCAACAGCCTACGGGTGGCGGCAGTCAGGGGCAGGGGTGTGCAGGGGGCCTAGGGGCTGGGCTCTGCCACGCAGTCACCTACCAGAGCTGGCCTGCCAGGCCCTTGGAGCTTTCCAGCTTTGGTCTTCCTTTCTGTTGGGGAGGGGAGCCCACCCCGATGGTCCAGGCTGAGGGCGGGGATCCCTGACTTTGGGAAACCCTCCTCAGACAGGGCTCCCCCCACCACAGCCCTGGCCCCTTCCTCCTGGACAGGTTCCTGCAGCCACTTTTCAGATGCCCCCTGCCCTGGACCTGCTCTGCTGGAGCCCATTTCTCCCCCTCGCCCAAGCAGGGCCCTGGGTGGGGGGCTGGTCTCCAGATCCAGAGTGGGGCATGGGGGGCTCACTGCCATGCTTGCCATCTGCGGCTCCTTCCTGGCCTGACTGCGGCACTGGGCCTGCTCCCTGCAGAGGCCTGTCACGACCCCACGCGCTCCACCCCCAGCCTGGCACCCACCCCCTGGCTCAGTGCTATGGAGGTGGGGGGGTCAAGGGTGGATCTGCCCTGTCCTGACCAGGACCCCTTCCGAGACCCTGCTCAGCCGACCTGGTCCCTGCCACCATGTTACCTGAGAATCCCCAGCTAGATGTTGTCCTTCTGGTCCAGCACGCCCTGGACGTCCTCCTTGAGGTGTTGGGGGCCAGAGGAGGTAAGCACAGCAGGCCCCGGCCCCGCCCTACCCAGCCTCTCACCTGCCCGGCCCCATCCTTCTGGGTGCTGCTCTGTGGGGACCTACCAGCAGCCTGGTGGCCTGGTGGTTCAGGGCCATGTGCATCTCAGCCATGCTGTCGGGAGGATGGTGGGGTCACGCCTGAGGAGGACCCACTGGGTGGGCCCCCAGCACCCCTCCCCCTCAGCCAGGCAGGCACTTCTGTGATGACCATCTTCTCAAAGCACAGGTGGATCTGCTGCAGCTCGTTCTGAGGGTGGGGCCCAGGGTGGGCTTGGGCAGCATCAGCAGGGTGGCAGGTACCTCCCTGCCGGGCCCACTGGCCTGCTGCACGAAGGTTCCTCCCCCGATAGCCCTGCCCCAGGCCCACCGGCCTGCTGCACGAAGGTTCCTCCCCCTACAGGCCCTCCCTGAGGCCCACTGGCCTGCTGCACGAAGGTTCTTTCCTCCCCACTGAACCCCCAGGCCCACCTGGAGTGTTGCATGAAGGTTCCTCCCCCCACAGCCCCTCCCCCAGGCCCACCTGGGACTGCTGCACGAAAGTCTCTTGCCCCTGGCACAGCTCCTGCCACAGCAACTGCAGAGGTACCCTGTTCCCCAAGGGCTGCATGCTAGCTGGGTCGGGGGGCTGTGGGAGAGCCCCCAGATCAGTCCCAAGGCTGTGGGCTAGTGGGGCATTGGCTGCATGGGGTCCTTGGGCTCTGTACCAGGCCAGGGGAGTACAGCTTGAGTGTTTGGGACACAGGGGCAGGAACTGCTGCCCTGGCCCCAGGAGAGCCCCTAGCTGCTCCCAAAGGTCCTGGTTCTGCCTCTTCTGGGGGTGGGGGGCAGAGAGACGGGACTGCCTGTCATGGCCGCTCCTGGGGCTGGAGCTGGGGCTGGGGCAAGGGTGCCAGGGGGTGGGTGGGGTGCTCACCAGACTGTGATTCTCCTGCTCCAGCTGCAGGAAGGACTGTTCTGCAGAGCCCAGCGGCCCGCACTGCAGCTGGGACAGGGCTGCCCTGGGCGAGGCCAGGGCCCTTCCCTCCAGCGACAGGGATGGGCATGCACAGGGTCTGGGCCCTGAGCCAGTGGATCCCTCCTGCCTGGAAGCCCTCTGATTTGACCCTGGGTGCAGGGGCCAGCCCCACCTGAGCCTTGCTTCCAGGTTTCCTTGTCTCAGCCCCTCAGGGTTTCTTGCTGTCTGCTCCTTGCTGGACAGAAAGATCGCGGGAGCCTTGCTCTCCACCCTGGGCCCCCTGCCCCTGTCCCCTGCCCCTGGAACTGGGTAAGGTCTCTGGGACTGAACTGAGTGAGCAGAGGAGATGGGGACTAGGCAGGGCCACCCTACAAATCCCTGGCAGTGCTAGTCCAGGCATTCTCCATGGCTGCTGAAGGCTGCAGCTGGGGGACACGGTGGGGGTGGGGGTGGGGGTGGCCACAGGGGCCCAGGGTTTTCAGCCCCGCCATCCCTCCCTGCAACCCCTTCCTGACCCCAGGTCCAGGCTCTGGCCTGGCCTGACCTACTGCCCTCTTACTGAGGGCTCTGGGTGACTCACTGGCTCCCAGGCTGCCCCAGGCAACAGTCACAAAGGCCTGGGTGCAGCCAGGGAGGTCGCAATGGGCCCTTCCCACCTGGTCCTGAAGCTGCCCCACCTGATGACCCCACTGCCTCTGACCCACCGACCCACCATGTGAGTTTTCTTTCTTTCTTTTTATGGGAAGGGGCCTTGCTCTGTCACCCAGGCTGGAGCGCAGTGACACAATGATGTCTCATTGCAGCCTCCAACTCCTGGGCTCAGGCAATCCTCCCACCTCAGCCTCCCAAGTAGCTAGGACTACAGGTCTGTGCAACCATGCCCAGCTAATTTTTAAATTTTTTGCAGAGATGGCGGTCTCACTGTGTTGCCCAGGCTGGTCTCAAACTCCTGGCCTCAAGCGATCTCTTGCCTCAGTGTCTGAAAGTGTTGGGATTACAGACGTGAGCCACTGTGCCCAGCCTTGTTATTTTTCTTAAGATGTAAAACAGATAATGCACACACAGTGTGGATTCAAAAAATATCAAACAATAAAAATGGCTTCCAAGCCTTTCCCACTTCTGTCTCCTGTCCCTGCAGCAGGAGCCCTCCTCTTTAAGCTCCTCCTGGAGGTGGGCTGCCATCCCCTGCCCCTCGTTCCCACTGAAGAGGTCATCCTGTAGCCCAGCTTTTCTTTTCACCTGATGTATCTCTGAGGTTTTAAAACATTCTTTTCTAGCTATGTATTGAACATTTACTTTATGCCAGATCCAGTACATGCCATTGTTACCCTCTGTTTACGGGTGGGGAAGCTGAGGCAGGAAGCCCTTTAGTCACTTGCCGAAGGCCACGCTGTTACCAGTGGGACCGGATTTGGGCAGCTGAAGAGCACTCATCCAACAATGGGGTCGGATTCATGCCCCAGGCCCATTCCCTCCTGCTCCCTGGTGCTCCTCACACCATCTGCCCTACTGCCTCTCACTGCCCCTTAGTCCCAGTGCCCATGTCCTCCTCCTTGAACCCCTCAACCCTCAGTTAACCCTCAGAAAGCTGGCTTGGAGAAGTCCTCATGTGGTAGGAACAGAGCCGTTCCCTCCTCTCCCAGTGTCCTGGCCCCACTGCAAGGTAACTTCAACTCCTACATCAAGAGGCGGGTCCCAGTCTCCACCGCTGGGCTCTGGGCCAACCTCGGATGCACTTGGCCAGTGGGCTGCTCCTAAGCTGCTGTGGGCAGAGGTTGGCACAACACTTGTGTGCTGGGCCTGGACCTTTCTTGCTTGGCTCTGGGGACTGTCTTCCATGCAGGAGGCCTGGACTGGGCTGCAGGATGAGAGGCCATGGGGCAGGAGAGGCTTCTGTTGTCCCAGCCGGTCCCCAGCTGCCTGAAGATGGGTGGACAAGCCAAGACCCCCAGAGAACCAGCCCAGACGGCAGCCAAGTGGCTGGCCATGTACGCTGAGTCCCAGGCTGTCATGGTGGTTTTGCCACTGAGTTTTGGAGTGGGCTGTGACGTGGGAGGAAACACTGAGAGCCTTGCCAGGCGTGGCGGCTCATGCCTGTAATCCCAGCACTTTGGGAGGCCAAGACAGGCGGAACATGAGGTCAGGAGATCGAGACCACCCTGGATAACATGGTGAAACCCCGTCGTTGTGGGAAGTCAGGGACTCAGAACGGAGGAACCGGCTGAAGCCATGGCAGAAGAACATAAATTGTGAAGATTTCATGGACATTTTTTATTCCCAAAATTAATACTTTTATAATTTCTTATGCCTGTATTTACTGCAGTCTCTGAACATAAATTGGGAAGATTTCATGGACATTGATCACTTCCCCAGTCAATACTCATAATTTCCTATGGCTGTCTTTACTTTAATCTCTTAATCCTGTCATCTTCGTAAGCTGAGGATGTATGTCGCCTCAGGACCCCTGTGATGATTGTGTTATCCGTACAAATTATTTGTAAAACATGTGTTTGAACAATATGAAATCTGGGCACCCTGAAAAGGAACAGGATAACAGTGATTTTCAGGGAACAAAGGAGATAACCATAAGGTCTGACTGCCTGTAGGGCCGGGCAGAACAGAGTCATATTTTTCTTATTGCAGAAAGCAAATAGGAGAAATATCACTGAATTCTTTTCCCAGCCAGGAATAACCCTGGGAAAGGAATGCATTCCCAGGGATAGGTCTATTGACGGCTGCTCTGGGAGTGTCTGTCTTATGTGGTTGAAGATAAGGGATGAAATATGCCCTGGTCTCCTGCAGCGCCCTCAGGCTTGCCAGGATTAGGAAATTCCAGCCGGGCGAATTCTAGTCAGACCGGTTGTCTGCTCTCGAACCCTGTTTCCTGTTAAGATGTTTATCAATGATAATGCGTGCCCAGCAGGACATAGACCCGCATCAGTAATTCTAATTTCACCCTGGTCTTGTGATCTTACTCTGCCTCTCTGCCCTTGTGATCTTTTATTGCCCTTGGAAGCATGTGATCTTTGTGACCCACTCTCTATTCATACACCCCCCACTTTTGAAATCCCTAAAAAAACTTGATGGTTTTGCAGCTCATGTCACCATCACGGTCCTACCAATATGTGATGACCACCGGAGGCCCAGCTGTAAAATTTCTCTCTTTGTACTCTTTCTCTTTATTTATCAGAACGGCCAACACTTAGGGAAAATAGAAAAGAACCTATGTTGAAATACTGGGGGCTGATTCCCCCAGTATCCTGTCTCTACTAAAAATACAAAACATTATCTGGGCGTGGTGGCGGGCACCTATAGTCCCAGCTACTCAGGAGGCTGAGGCAGGAGAATGGCATGAACCCAGGAGGCAGAGGTTGCCATGAGCTGAGATTGCACCACTGGACTTCAGCCTGGGCAACAAAGTAAGACTCCGTCTCAATAAAATAAAAAAAAAAAAAAAGAGAGAGAGAGAGAGGCCTCACAGGCCTAGAAGCATCTTATCCTGACCTCACACCTGCTGGACATTGGGCTGGGGAGTGAATCAGGGCTGTGGGCATTTTCCCACAGGACTGGAAGGCCGGTCGTGGTCCTCGGTGGTGAGATCTGGCCAGGCTGCCAGCCTTCTCCCCAGAAGCCTGCAGGGTCCCCTCTGATCCCTGCGCCTCTGGGAGTCACACCAACTGCAGGTGTTTCCTTCCTCACCATGCTGGGCGCTTGGTGAGCACATTCTGCCTTGAGACCTGGCATTTATTTGACAACATTTCTTGCTCATTCTGGAACTCCTGTCAGTCAGATGTTGGGCCCTTTGAATTGATCCTGTGAGTCCTTTCTACCTTTGCTTGTAGATAGACTTCCTTGAATACAAACACACACTCTCTCTCTGCTTTTTAAAAAGTTGGTTTTGGGGCCAGACATAGTGGCTCACACCTGTAATCCCAGCACTTTGGGAGGCCAAGGCAGGCAGATCACTTGAGGTCAGGAGTTCCAGACCAGCCTGGCCAACATGGTGAAACCCCGTCTCTAGTAAAAATACAAAAATTAGCTGGATGTGGTGGTGTGCACCTGTAATCCCAGCTACTCAGGAGGCTGAGGCAGGAGAATGGCTTGAACCCAGGAGGGGGAGGTTGTAGTGAACCGAGATTATGCCACTGCACTCCAGCCTGGTGACAGAGCCAGACTCTGTTTAAAATAAATAAATAAATAAAAATTACAGACTGGTTTTGGATTTTAGCAGTCCTGTTTTTCATTTCCAAGACATCATTCCCCAAGCTCCCCTCTTCTTGTTCCAGAGAATTCTGTTCTGCTCTTAGGGATAAAGTGGGTTTGGGGGAAGACGAATCTTTTGCTTTCTGCATTTTCTCTCTTGTTCTTTTTTGTTTAGTCTGGGAACTTCCCATGAGACTCAGTGCTCAAATGTCTGACTTTTCTTTCTTTTCTATCCCTGTTAATAGGGGAGGCAGGCAGAGCTGCCAGGCACTCCTCTCTTTAACTTGAGGAAGCTGGACAGCCAGGTCTTGGAAGGGAGGCCTCCTGACTCCAGGCGGTGTCTCAGGCTGCAGGGCTGCAATCTGGAGTGGGGACAGTACCGGCTCCCACTCATCTCTGGCTGCAGGGCTGCAGTCTAGAGTGGGGACAGTACCAGCTCCCACTGCTGTCCTGCCATGCTTGTTCGCAGCACTGGTATGGTCACTTCATACCAGTGGCGAGGCCACTGCTTGCCAGCCACTTTCCTTCTTCCTGCCAGGCTGTCCTGCTACATCAGCCTCTGCTCACCACTTCAAGAAGTGTCTCGAAATATTTTGTCTGCAGATGACCTCTCTCCTGTTCTCAGTGCCACGTGGGGCCTCCCCAGCAGAGGTGGCTGGTCACCTGGTCCTGGCTGCTGGAGGCTGTCTGTTTAGCTGCCAGAGGGCAGCGGTAGCCTTCAGAACCCTCCCTGGCCTCTGCCCTGTTTCCTTGCTGGAATGTCATGGGTCTCAGGATGTGCTGAACTCAGAGACCCCATGGGACAACTTGGGATAGGGGCTAAGGAAGGCCTCTTGGAGGAGCCCTGAGGCAAGATGGCCTTGGGGTGGGGTGGAGGAGGCCCTGAGCAGCAGGGGAGGGGACTGCCGCCTCCTCTCTGTGTCCCTGAGTGAGTGGGGTGGGGCTGCACCTCTTCTGTGTGTCCCCAGCCTGCCAGGTGCCCCACAGGGGCCAGGATGATGAAGAGGGAGAGATCTTCACGGAGACGGGTGGCTCCTGTAATAAGGAAGACAACACTGGCTTCCTGGGCGAACAGCAAGGTGGGGTCCTTAGATCCCACCATAGGTGCCCAGGCCTGGATGAGATTCCCCAGTGGCCCCAAGGAGGCACCCAGGACACACTGAATGGCCCAGTGTCCTCCCGTCACCCTTGACCCTGGGCACTACCCTCCTTGGCCTGGAAACCCCAAGCTCCCTGATGCCCCAGCCCCTCTCCCCACCTGTGCAGGAGATGGATGCTGCTGCTCTGTCAGTCAGCCCTAGAGCCCCTCCTCCTCCAGCCCCCCTCACCCCTCCCTGTAGTCCTTGCCAATCGCCCTGAGCCCGAGAAGGTGGGGGACTCTTGGAGAGACGGGGCCCTGGATCCCCAGCCCTGGGGTCCCCCACTCACGGGATCAGATATGCTAGCTTAACAAAGTCCAAGTGCCCTGCCAAGCAGTGTCTTGGATTGTGGTGGGCATGGGGGTTTGCCTCAGGTCCAGGCTCTGGGATGTGGTGCAGGACAGGGCGTGGCTGCGGCGGGGGCACTGGCTGGAAGCCGGAACTCCTGGTCTCAAGGACAGAACGTGTGGCCAGCGTGGCTTGCTGGGAGAGCCGTGGCCCCGTTGCCAGGCTGGCACCTCCCTGGACGTCAGTTGCCATGGAAGCCACTTCCTGCCCATGTTGCCATGGTGTCCAGATGGCCTTGGGGAGCCTGGTTCAGAGGGGCTGCCCTGTGCCCTTACCCCTCCTCTGCTGCCCAGGAATGGGTTGGGAGGGCAAAGAGGAGGAGAAGCTGAGACGCCCAGCATGGAGACCTGAGTCCTTCCTGCTGGAGCCAGGCTGCAGCCCAGGGCAGGGGCCAGAAGGGGCTGTTCTGCTGTCCACACTGCAGCCTTGATGTTCCATGCCCTAAGCTCATTTTATTTATTTTCTATTTTTATGTTTTAAGACAGGATCTCACTCTGTTGCCCAGGCTGGAGTGCAGTGATGCAGTCACAGCATATTGAACCTCCACCTGGGCTTGAGGAATCCTCCCACCTCAGCCTCCCGTGTATTGGGGACTACAGGTATGCGCCACCATGCTCAACTAATTCTTTATTATTTTATTTTTGTAGAGACTGGGTCTCGCCATGTTGCCCAGGCTGGTCTTGAACTCCTGGCTCAAGTGATCTCCCTGCCTCAGCCTCTCAAAATGCTAGGATTATAGGTGTAGCCACCTCACCCATGCTTGGTTGCTCCCAAGCATATCTCAAAAGCCAAGAAACAGGCCCTGAGTGGATGGAACTTGGGGTCACTGGGCCGGCCACAACCCTTAGAGGACCCCATCTCTGTGCCCCCTGACCTGGGCTCCTGGCCCACACCCACCCAGGCTGACTGGCAGGATCTGCTCCCTCTTCAGCCCTCAGAGCTGCCCTACGTGGAGGGTTGGGGGTCCCAGAAAACCTGGGAGAAATGGCCGTGGGCCCTGGCGTGGGCACTACCCTTCATGTCCTCCCAGGGCCTGGGCTGTGGCCTGAGGTATGAGCACTCCTTTGCCTCAGGAGGGGAAGAGGTGCGTGGTGGCCTTCAGTCAGGGCCCGTGGGGTTCCAAGAGTGGTCTTGGGCCTCCCAATTTCCCCTAGACTCACAGCCAAGAGGACGGGTCTACCGGGAGCTATATGAGGGATGCAGTGGCCTGCAGAGTGTCCCGCCCTGTCCAGGGCCAGGGTGGCGAGTGGACACATGCCCTGAGTGCCGGGCAGCTTCCTCTGACTTCCCACCCTGTGGGGCACCCCTCAGGGGACAAAGGACAGATGGGGGCTGGGTCCTGGGAACAGGGTGTGGGGGAAGGGCAGAGTGCTGGGGATGCTGGGCCCACGACCTCCCTGTCCCTGGGGCTTCCCCATGTCAGAGGCAAGGCTCAGAGAGGTAAGGGCTCACCCTTTGTCTGCCCTGTCCCCAGTATGGCTAAGCCGCTCCCAGGGTGCAGGCAATAGCAGGCCATTTGTCTCCCTCCTGGGTGAGTCTCTGGACACGGCTTCTCACATTTTTTATTTAAGAATCAGAGAAATTTAAGAATGTCAAGGAAAAATCCTCTCCTGGACAATGCAACCCCAGTAAATGACTGTCAGCTAGGGTGTCCAGGGCTCCAAGGCCCCAGGAGGTGGCTATGCTGGGGCTGCCAGGCCCCTGACTCCAGGGTCACTGGGGCTGAACTGAACATGCCCACCCCTGCCCAGGCCCAGAGACACCCTGCCCCTGAGGAGCCCCCCGGCGTGGCCAGTCCACCTTCTTGGCACTCATTGCCCACCTGCCCCTTCTAGTCGGACAGCCGAGCCTGGGGGGACAGTGTGGCAGAGTGCCTGATGGTCGGTGCCCAGGTTATCTCTCAGGTCCTTGCTGGGGCCAAGAGCCAGGACTCCTTGCCCGTCCCCATCGCTGCCCTGTGCCTGCCCAGCACCTGCTGGGGACTAGGCTGCCCATTGGAGCAGTAAACAGTGCTGGGCTGTGAGCTCCTGGGGCCTGTCTCTGTGTCCCAGTACCAGGCTCCTGGGTTGAGCGAGAGACGGGGGGCGGGGCAGGTGAGGAGCAGAGCGGCAGGGCCCAGAATCCCTCCATGCCTGCCCCTCGGTCTCTCGGACTTGTGTGTAGGTACCGGCTGGAGCTGTGGTGCAGTTCCCAGTCTCACCACCAGATAGCACCACACCCCTGCAGACACAGTGCCCAGCGCAGGCCAAGTGGTTCTCAGGAGCTGCAGCCGGGGCATCCAGCAGGGCAGGAAGCTCTGTCAGGGAAGGGGCAGTACTGGGGGAGCCCCCTCCCCACTTGGATCCGAAGTTCCCATGGGGGCCTAGGACAGGGGCTGGCCGGGAAGTCAGAAGTTCCCTTGCTGAGTCGAGGGTGTCTATCCCACATTTCACATGGTGACGAATCATCCCAGACACCCCGGCACTGTCCCAGGGCTGTTTGTTACCTCTCCCAAGGGGCAGGGCTCCTGTCTTGGGGCCTTCTCAAGCATAGTAGCCTTCGGGCAGCCCCGGCCTGGCCCCAAGTTGTCCCACTTGTCAGTGGGCAGCAGGGTCTGGGGGAGGGGTCCCAGCTCCTGTCCAAGGTCGTGACTGCCCCTGACCAGGGTGTGGCAGCCACTGTGGCCTGGGTCAGTGAGGCCGTGGCCGGGGAGTGGCCTGGGTGTAGGCGCTGCTCTCAGCTAAGAGACAGCCCATCTGGAGGAAGAACCAGGAATCAGAGGGATGGCCAGTTTCCCGGCCCACAGGAGGCCAGCTTAGGGTCAACAGGGGTCCCCTGCAGGGACTCCAAGAGGCAAACCACATGGAGAGTCACCTGAGAGGGAATGATGGAGGCTGGGGGAGGTAGAGTCCCCACGAGTTCTACAAATATGGAAGGTTCAGTGACAAGGAAAGCAGGTGTTCAGCAATGGGCCAGGCATGGAAGGTGGGGAACATCGAGCTTATAGGAGATTGGATGAGGAAGGGGTTTCTGGGGGCTGCAATGCCCTGAAAGGACATCGTGGAGGGAAAGACTTGGGCTTTAAAGAATGAGAAGGACTGGTATAGAGGCAGGAAAAAAGACAGGTAGGACATTCCAGGCTGTGAGTGGGCCTGGGGCTTGGGCAGGGCTGACCAGCTGAGAATCTGATCTGGAGCCCTGCCTCTACTGACAAGGAAGGAGCTTGCAAAGCTGCTCCTTGCTCTTGGTGTTTCTGTCTTCATTTAGCACCTCAAGGTTGAGCTTCTAGACTCCGGAGGGACCAAGTACCAATGCAGCCAAGCTCACAGGACTGATCTCTTTGTGACCAGGAATCTTGATTCCATTCCATGGCCACAGACTGACAAACACCCATCCCCAGATGTGGTGTTTGCTAAAGATGACAAGGAGAGCCAGGCAAGAGGGTGAGGATGATGCAGTGGCAACCTGTCTGCCACGTGCACCTTCTGTTATAGGGGCATGGGGCTAGGCAGGGGTAGCAGGATGGACTCATATATGGAGGACCAACCTGTGGCTGATTGGAGGGCATTTTCCAGCTTTCATTTTCCTAGATGCTTTCAATATCATGCTCTGACCTGGTCCTTCTCTGAAAATAGCTGCAGGTGGTTGCACATTTCTGTGGGAACAATGCCTCAGACTCTGAGGTCCTGCTGAGGTGCCTGAGGACAAAATCCTCCAAGGAGCTGCTGACCCTCAGCTAGGTGAGGACAGAGGGGGCAGTTTTGGGGGCAGCATTGCCCTTTGAATGGAGAGGTGAACAAATCCTACTGCTCTGTTATTTGTTTGGATTTGGAACATGAAAAAGAGGAGGATTGGGGATACTTGGTAACAGCTGTAAAAAAAATAAGTAGGGGTATAGAACCCTTGTAGGTAATTTAAGAAAATTGTTGGGGCAGGGGTGCAACTTAGCCTGGAGAAGATTCAGCAAAGTACAAGGTTTGTCTCCAAGTCCCTGAAGGCATCTCACTGGAGAGAGGGACCACACTTGTTATGCATGCTTCCAGAAGCTGAAGTCGATCAGAAACTGGAAGTTCTATTAGGAAGTCATTTTAGTTTTGTGTAACTAAAAACTTTTCAAGACCTCAGTTGTCTGGAAAAGGACTGGGCTCCTTTAGAAGGTGGTGAGATGCTCACCTTTCCAGGTATTTAAGCAAAATCTAGCTGACCCAGGCTGACAAACTTTCAATCAGTGAAAGTTAATTGGACCGGGTGATCTTTTATGTCCCTTCCAATCTTTAGAGCCTTTGATGACAGTCTTTGAATGAACAAGATCATTATCTTTCAGATTTCAACATTTGCTAGTTATGTGGTGTGTACTCAATGTCCACTCTGAGCCATGCTAGAGACTCAGTGAAATGGATAATAAGTCCTGGACCTGATGTTGTGTGGAACTCTTTCATGTGCTCCTTACTACCCAAATCCCAAAACAGAAACCTAAAGAAACTGTGATTAGAGCTGAGTGTTGCTTTCTGAGACCCAAAAAATATCCAGGCACATCCAAGGCACTGTGTCTCAGCGAGACATCTGAGGAAGGTGTTAACACCAACCTCTACAGTCCTGGCCATTCCATCTACCACCATTTTTCCCTTTGCATTTGGCCAGTGGTTCACAAACTTGAACATGCATCGGGATCACCTGGAGGACTGGCTACAAGAAGGTTCCTGGGCTACACTCCAACCACAGAGTTTCTTATTGAGGACCTGAAGTGGGCCTGAGAATGTGCATTTCTAACAAGTTCCCAGATGATGCTGATGCTGCTGGTCTAGGAACCACACTTTGAGAATCTCTGTGCTAGGCTGTATTAGTCTCTTCTCATGCTGCTAATAAAGACATACCTGAGACTGGGTAATTTATGAAGGAAAGAGGTTTAATAAACTCACAGTTCCACATGGCTAGGGAGGCCTCACATCATGGTGGAGGGTGAAGGAAGAGCAAAGGCACATCTTATATGGCAGTGGGCAAAAAAAAAAAAAATCTTGTACAGAGGAGCTCCCCTTTATAAAAACCATCAGATCTCATGAGATTTATTCACTATCATGCAAATAGCATGAGAAAGACCTGCCCCCATGATTCAATTACCTCCCACCGGGTCCCTCCCACAATATGTGGGAATTATGGGAGCTATAATTTGAGATTTGGGTGGGGAGACAGCCAAACCATATCACAGGCCACTGTTTTTCTTAGGTAGATGTTATTATTCCCATTTAGCAGATAAGAAAATAAGGCACAGACAAGTTTAGCCCCCTTGCCCAAGTACATGGCAGAGCTGCCAGGAACTGATATATTGAGCTGGGTCCATAGTGTTTGCTTTTACTTTTTTAGCGCATTTAAGCCAGTGCTAGACTGGGTTGGCTTTGCTTGGCCAGGATTTGGGACAGCAGATTTTGTGAACAGAAACAGCTGCTGATTTTTTTTTCTTCCTTATTACAGGAAAAGGCTTTTCCTCAAGTGGTTGATGGTGCTTTCTTTCCTAATGAGCCTCTAGATCTATTGTCTCAGAAAGCATTTAAAGCAATTCCTTCCATCATAGGAGTCAATAGCCACGAGTGTGGCTTCCTGCTGCCTATGGTAAGAATTCCAGCTGTCCATGCTGCCACTCCCTCAAACTGATGCAGCTCTTGGCTTCAACAGCTGGGCATTTCCACAGATGACATCAGCTGTTGTAAGTGCTGGAGCCCACCAGCCAAGCACACAGTGATCACCTTTCTTCTCTCTGAAAAAGGGTAAGTGAGGACCAGGCCAGTCACAGCAAGTGTCTGCCTTGCTCCTCATGTGATGAGGTTTAGGGTGGAAGAAACAACTACATAAAAAGGAAAGAGGGGATGGGTCCATTCGGTCTTTGTTCATAATATATTACAAATGATTGTTTCCAAAAAATGCAGTTACTACTTCAGAGTTGACATTCAGATAGATTTGAAAAACTTCAGTCCTTTAAACATGTCATGTCCAGCCTTGGTTCTGGCATCTTGACATCCAAGAATGCTAAGGTTGTATAAGTTGCAAAATTGTTGAATCATTTTATTTATTCAACAAGTATGTACTGAGTATTTATTACAAGCTTATAAAAACTGAGCAGCTGGCAGCGAGCATGGTACCAGCTCTCTGGGAGCATACACTCTAGTGGGGAGAGACAGATGAGACACGAGGTTGAGAAGATGATTTCGGAGAGTGATAGATGCTATGAAGGGCACAAGTGGGGAGAGAAGGTATCTTTAGGGAGACAACAGGTGGTTAGGAAAGGCTCCTCTGGGGAGAGATTGTTGAGTTGAGGCCCAGGTGCCGGGAAAGACCCATTATTTTTTTATTCCATGGTTTAGGAAGACCCTCTTCATTGGAAATAAACTTTTCATCTGTCGTCAGAAGAGTGGAGGCTTCAAATTCCTAATACTGTTGAAGCTCGTGTAGACAGACTGACCTCCTCATTTTAAGCTGGAGGAAGTGGGTTTATGAAATACAGAGGTTTGTCAAATTACAAAGCTAGCTGATGGCTGTGTAGAACCAGAATCCCGAGTTCACTGGGTTGTGAAAGCATGTTCTATCATTATTAATTTGACCTCCAGGGCAATGTTTTGAAGTGGGACTAGGGATTTTTGTCCTTATGTTGCAGATGAGGCCACTGAATCACAGCTCATGGCTTAAGTAAGTACTTTCAGTGACTTCTGGGTGTGTATTAGAAAGAAGAAGGCAGGTGCTAGTGATGACAACCACCACTGTAACTACTATAGCCAGTTCCCCTATGCCTTCCAGTGCCAAGCACAGGCCATCCAAGCAACAACTTGAAAACAGGCATGATTATCCCTATTTTAAAGAAACTGAGGCTCAGAGCAGCTAAAGTGGCTTTCCAACATCTCCCAGCTAATAAGGAGACACTGGTATATAATTTTTATGCATTTAGGCTCTGTCTTTTATTTTATTTTATTATTTTATTTTATTTTATTTTATTTTATTTTACTTTTGAGTCAGAGTCTCACTCTGTTGCCCAGGCTGGAGTGCAGTGGCACAATCTTGACTCACTGAAACCTCCACCTCACGGGTTCAAGCAATTCTCCTGCCTCAGCCTCTAGAGTAGCTGGGATTACAGGTGCCTGCCACCATGCCCAGCTAATTTTTTTGTATTTTTAGCAGAGACAGGGTTTCACCATGTTGGGCAGGCTGGTTTCGAACTCCTGCCCTCAAGTGATCCACCCACCTTGGCCTCCCAAAGTGCTGAGATTACAGGCATGAGCCTGTGCCCAGCCTAGCCTCTGCCTTTAAATGCCGAGTTCTCTGCTTACCTGCTGTGTGACATTAGGGAAGTTGACTACCCTCTCTGAGCCTCCATTCCTTCATCTGTGAAACAGGGTTAATTTTAGCATCTGCCTCACAGGTATATATCAAACAGCCTGACATAAAGTCAGTCCTCAGTTAATGTTAGATATTGGAGTTATTCAAATGACAGAATTTGTAGAGC
Source organism: Mandrillus leucophaeus (assembly GCF_000951045.1). Taxonomy (NCBI): domain Eukaryota; kingdom Metazoa; phylum Chordata; class Mammalia; order Primates; family Cercopithecidae; genus Mandrillus; species Mandrillus leucophaeus. The sequence goes on along the minus strand of NW_012103687.1, from coordinate 624,094 downwards.
TCAAAAGCCTGTGTGGGTGCTGAAATTCCATGTGAATTTGCAGTTAAACCCATTGCTAGCTGTTAGAAACCACAGGAAATTCCCCAGAAACAAATCCCAGCTCCTTAATGTACAGAGAAAGTTTTTAGTAGTTAAAATATGCTTGTGGGTAACTTGAATGACTCTGAGGGTCCCCTGAGATTCCAGGAGATAGGTATGGTCCTAGTATTCATTTAAGTATTGGCCATAGTGATTCATTACCCCAAGATTTTCAGCAGAAAACATACCAAGAAAATTCATTTGTCAGGTGGATAGTATTTCTGCTGCCTCACGTTTTAAAGCTGTAATTTTGCCAGAAAATGGTAATTTAACAAATAATCACATGAAGCGCTTACTACATACCAAGTACCATTATAAGAGCTTTACAAATATCAACTCTCTCAGTTCTCATCACCACCCTGGGAGGAGGTACTTGTTGCAAACTGCATCTTACAGATGAGGAGCCTGAGGCAGGAAAAGTTGAGTCCCTTGCCAAGTTCTCAGCTGGTGAGGGCAGCAAAGGGAGCCTGTACTTTCAGCCACCAGCCTCACCACCACTGCCTGACCTCCCACGGTGGCTTCTCAGAGGCCCCACCCACAAAGGTCTTTAGAAGGAGAACAACAAATGCCAGTTTTGAAATTTTCTGGCTTCTCTTTGAACTTAGTGTCAAAGCTAAGTTGGGGCCCCTTAGGCAGTCAGGGCTGCCATAATTAAATACCATAGACTGGGAGGCTTAAAGGACAGACATTCATGTTCTCACAGTTCTGGAGGCTGGAAGTCCAAGATCAAGGTGCTAATATTGGTTTGTTTGTCTAAGCTTTCCTTTCTCATAAGGACATCAGCCAGATTGGATTAGGGCCCACTCTAACGCCGCCTTTTAACATAATCACCCCTTTAAAAGTACTATCTCCAAATAGTCACATTCTGAAGTGCAGGGGGTTAAGGTTGAATGTGTGAATTTTAAGGGGACCACAACTTAGCCCATAGCGGGAGCCTTCCCACAAGGTGGCCACTCGGGCCCCACAAGGCTGCAGATGGAATGACAGGGAACAGCTGCCTTTTATCAAAAGTGAGAAGAAGAAATTAACTATCTGACCAGCACACTGAGGCCACTTCCACACGTGGCTGCCTGGGCTCAAGGGCTCCTGCCCTTCCCAGCTTCCCCTGTGAAAGTCGGGTGCCCAGGCCCTCCGGGAGATGGGTTTACCTTCTGATGACCAGAAGGCTTATGGAGGGCACTGCTTCTGTCCACAGAAGGAGGCTCCTTAGATCCTCAGTGGCTCCAACAATCCCTTGCCTCCGTCTGATACAAAGCATCCTGGTGAGTAGCTTGGGAGGCTGCAGTACTCTAGAGACACATGTACTTAACAGACAGCCCTGGGTAACACTCAGCGGGAGCAGCCAGGGGCACTCAGTCATTCAACAGACCTTTACTAAGCATAGGTGTATTAATCCACTCCTGCACTGCTATTAAGAAACACTGGAGACTGGGTAATTTATAAAGAAAAGAGGCTTAATTGGCTCATAGTGCTGCAGGCTGTACAGGAAGCATGATGCTGGCATCTGCTCAGCTTCTGGGGAGGCCTCAGGGAACTTACAATCATGATGGAAGGCGAAGGGGAAGAAGGCACGTCTTACATGGCCAGAGCAGGAGGAAGAGAGAGACGGAGGAGGTGCCACACACTTTTAAACAACCAAATCTCGTGAGAACTCTTATGATGAGAACAGTACCAAAGGGATGGTGCTAACCATTCATGAGAAACTGCCCCTATGATCCAATCACCTCCTACCAGGCCCCACCTCCAACATTAAGGATTACAATTCAACATGAGATTTGGTGGAGCACACAGGTCCAACCTATATCAATAGACCCACAATCCCAATACACAATCCCCAACCTGGAAGAGCTCCAAAAACCCAGAGGCTTTTTGTAACCCACCCAGCAGCCAAACGGGGCCTTGACTGATTTGTGGCTATCAGTCATTTTTGTTCCCACACATTCATTCATTTTATTTATCCCAGTATTCAGATGTTTCTCTGTGGATGCATTAATGTGGGTGTCGGGATGTTGCCCCCACCCCGAGCTTGTGTGATAACATGCAACATAGGTGTGCATTGTCTACCTACAGTCTGAAAAGCTCTGAATGCTGAAACACACATGGGACTGGGGACCTGTATTCACTACACACCAGCCAGGCATTGGGCCAGGTTCTGGCAAGACCAGTCATTCACTCATTTATTGTTCTATCACTAATTCATTCATTCACTGCACAAACTTAGCAGTATCTGGTCTTACTCGAGACACTTGGATATAGAGATGGATTGCTTTCCTTCCTTTCTTTTCTCCTTTTTCCATCTTCCTCTTTTCCATAAACATGTATTCAGTGTGGACTCAGTGTCAATGTTCATTTTGTTCATTTGTCCATGGAACACAGGTTTAGTGAGAGTCCACATTCCCCCACATTTCCCTGGGCACTGGGGTGCAATGTGGCGTGGACAGAGATGACAAGACACTTCAATACAGCACCACGAAGCAGAGGAATGTCTAAGGCCCTGTGGTACCCACAGAAGGGGACAGGTGGCTCCCTTGGAGAGAAGGGTTTGGAAGATTAATGAAGCTTGTCTGGTGATGGAAGGGGTGGGTGGAGAAACTGGGAAAAAACAAGAGTACCAACTGGGAGCAGAGGAGTGTGAAGAGATCATCTGAGGGTTGGCTGCAGTAGGAGAGAATGCTTTCAGCTGTTGTAAGCTGTGTAATGAGCATGAACTTCATCCTAAAGACTGAGAACAGAAGGAAGAAGGACATTCTTTTATTTCTATTTTTAGAAAAAGCCCTCTGAAACTGGACACAGTGGCTCACACCTGTAATCCCAACACTTTGGGAGACCAAGGCAGGAGGATTGCTGGAATCCAGAAGTTCAAGACAAGCCTGGGCAACATAGGGAGACCTTGTCTCTACAAAAAATAAATAATTAGCCAGGCGCGGTGGTGTGCGTTTGTGATGCCAGCTACTTGGGAGGCCAAGGCAGAAGGACTGTTGAGCCTGGGAGTTTGAGGCTATAGGATCTCACCACTGTACTCCAGCCTGGGCAAGAGAGCAAGAGACTATCTCAAAAAAAAAGAAAAAAAGAAAAAGAAAACAGAAAGAAACACTACAGGCAGAGATCCCTCAGGCCCCCTTGGTGGAGGGATGTTTGATGAGTTGCAGCTGTCTGATGATGAACTGGGGCTAAGGTTTGAGAGAGATTGATGATGTAAGTCATACAGTGGAATTCTCAGGTGGATTGGAGATGGCCTCATGGAGAAGATGCTCATTGATCTGAGCCTTAGGGGAGGGGAACAACTGAGCAGAAGGATATTTCAAGTAGAGTGGAAAGTAGGTTGTACAGGAAAGTGCAAGAGGAACGGAAGGGCATGTGTCTATCCTAGGCGCGGTAGCATGCTAGGGGCTGCATTTCAAACAGTAAGTAGTTCTCCGATACAGAAGGCATAGCCTTGCTCCAGAACCCTAGGACTTTGCACTCTGACTGTCCTATGAGGGCTCCCCTGAGACTCCACACAGCATCTATACCTACCTTGGACACCTCCAGCACCATGGGGTCTGCTGGTTATATGGCCAAAGAGGCCAGGCCCTTACACCATAGACTGGACCTGCTGCAGAGGCCTCCCTTGCTCTGGCCTGATTAAAAACCACCAGTCTCCTGAGGACCCGATAAACAAGTCTGAGCAGCATTCCCCAATGTGATGTACACTGCCTCCAAATTCCAAAGAAACCTATCAAGGGCTGTGCTGCTGCCTTAGTGGTAGGGGTTTGAGCTGCAACACCTTTCCAGCATTTCCTAGAGCACCAGATCCCTGAATCTTCATAGAATTTACCATGCTCTCTTTGCCATTTGTGCTTGGGAAAAGTTGAGAGGGAGAAGCCTGGGGGGCAGGCTGGTGCCAGGTCAGAGAAGCATCAAATGTCCTATTAAGGCACTCAGCAATGGGGCCTGGCTGAACCGACAGGACCGAAGAGCTGCTCTGGGCCAAGCTGCATGCTTTTCTCTTCACATCTTGTATAATCGTCCACATCCCTACAGATGAGGAAACTGAGGCTCCAAGAGACTAACTAGTTTAGATAAGATAATAGCTAAGGGCTGGAAGCAGGGCTGGTACCAGAGCAGGAGTGGTTTCATAAATGTTCTGCCTGTGTAGTCACAGAGGATCTTGTTGCTCAGAAGGGTCCTACATTTGGTTTAATGCTCCGCTGTCACCATCTTGAAATTCTTAATGATTTTTGAACAAGGAGCCTGTGTTTTTACTTTGCACTGAGCCCCACAGATGATGCAGCCAGTTCTGCGCATGAATGACTCATTCTGCGACATGAGAGAGAGGCCTGTGGTCAGGAGCATGAGACTTGGATGCAAATTCTTAATGATTTTTGAACAAGGAGCCTATGTTTCTACTTTGCACTGAGCCCCACAGATGATGCAGCCAGTTCTGCGCATGAGTGACTCATTCTGCGACACGAGAGACAGGCCTGTGGTCAGGAGCATGAGACTTGCAAAAGAATCATGGTTCTTCCAGTTGGGCCCAATCACTTCACCTCTCTAAGCCTCAGTTTCTTAATCTGTGAAATGGGGCTAGTTTTGATATTTGCATCATAGGGTTGCTGTGTGGGTTAAATGAAGCAATGTGGGTAAAGCATTCAGAACCATACCTGCACAGGTGAGTGTTTATTGTATTGGCCATTGTGGTTGACCTGCATCGCTTATGACTACGACTTTTTCACAGCACGGCCCGCCCCAGTATTTGCACCTTGTGGCTAGTGAATGCTTCCATGACAAGCACTCCCTGACTGAAATCCGAGACAGTCTTATGGACTTGCTTGGAGATGTGTTCTTTGTGGTCCATGAGCTGATCACAGCTCGATATCATAGAGGTGAGTCTCTGAGCACCCTGCTTCAGGACCACAGCCCAGCAAGTCTGGTGGCCAAGGGGATCTATGTTGTCTACTGACTGGCTGCCTCCTCTGCCTCTGTTTCCTCATGGAGAGGGCGTTCCCAGGTGTGCCTGGATGGAACTGTACCATGAAGACCTGCGCCATTCACCTGCCTTTCAGAGTCTGGGGATGTTGATCAGTTGTTGTTTCCATTCCTGCCCCTTCCTCAGGACCAAATAGAAAATTCCCATCTCTTTATAATTTTCTGGGGGCCATCCCCCAGGAGTTTTTCTTTCTAGAAATGTCTTCCCCAGCATCTTAGCCATACGTAGTAATAGAACAAACATTTTAGCTATAGGGAGTAATGGAACTCCTAAAGTAATAGACTTTAAATCAACTATTTTAAATGCAGCCAAATACTCCACCCTGTAATATTAGATTCCACATTTTTCTCAAGTGCACATGCAACATCCTCCAGAACAAACCATATGTTAGGCCACCAAACAAATCCCAATAAATGTAAAAGGATGGAAATCATGCAGAGTATCTTCTTCAACCACAAGGGAATGAAATTAGAAATCAATAGCAAAAGGAAATCTAGAAAATTCACGAATATTTATAAATAAAATGGTATACTCTTTTTTAAATTTTAAAAATTGTGGTTAAATATGCTTCATAAAAAATTTACCATTTTAACCATTGTAAGTGTATAGTTCAATGGCATTAAGTACATTCATGTTGTTGTAAAAACATCACCACTATACATCTTCAGAATGTTTTTATCATCCCAAACGGAAACTTAGTACCTGTTAAAAATAACTCCCACCCCTCCTTCCCCCAGACCCCAATAACCACCATTCTACTTTCTGCCTCTATGACTGAGTTTTTAGTTACTTTAATGACTTTGGTTACTCAATGTAAATGAAATCATACAAATATTTGTCCTTTTGTCTGGCTTATTTCATATAGCATAAGTTCTCAGGGTTCCTATATGCTGTACTATACATTAGAATTTCCTTCTTTTTTAAGGCCGAATAATGTTCTATTGTATGTATATATCACATTTTGTTTATCCATGCATTCATTAATGGACATTTGTGTTGTTTCCACCCTTTGGCTATTGTGCAACAAATAAATGGGCTATTGACTACAATTGGCTATTGGCTATAATGCTGCAATGAACACAGTTGTAGAAATATCTGTTCAAGTCCCTGTTTTCAGTTATTTGGGGTATATGCCAGAGGTAGAATTGCTAGATCATATGTAATTCTATGTTTAATTTTTTGAAGCACTGTCATGTTCTCCACTGTGTCTACACCGTTTTACATTCCTACCAGCAATGCACAAGGGTTGCAATTTCTCGACATCTTTATTTTGTTATTTTCTGTTGTTGCTGTTTTTTAAATAATGACTATTCTAATGGATTTGAAGTAGTATCACATTATGGTGTTTTTGTTGTTGTTGTTGTTTTGTTTTGTTTTTGAGACAGAGTTTTGCTCTTGTCACCCAAGCTAAAGTGCAATGGCGCAATCTTGGCTCACTGCAACCTCCGCCTTTTTGGATTCAAGCGATTCTTCTGCCTCAGTCTCCTGAGTAGCTGGGACTACAGGCATGCGCCACCATGGCTGGATAATTTTTTTAAATTTTTAGTAGAGATGGGGTTTCATCATGTTGGCCAGGCTGGTCTTGATCTCCTGACCTCGTGATCCACCTGCCTCAGCCTCCGGAACTACTTTTCTAGCCATCCTGTAAAGGGGTCACTTACCCCTGAGTTGCTGGCTAACTCATTGGATAGAGCAGTCAGACCTTGCAATGCCTTTGTTATACTTCCCTTAGGGGCGGTGTGGTTTGGGATGAAGGTGCAACATTGAGTTTTAATCATGATGCAAACTCCTCCTCTTTCTGCTAATATCATGTCTAAGACTATCCTATTTTCCTAAGCCATCTGGCTAGTAGCCCCTAATTGCTCAGCTATTCCTTTAACAGCATCTCTAGTGTAGTTAGTAAAGCACTGTTGGTTGTAATAGATGTAGTTTATCCAATCTACATTTTTATTGTCACCCACCAAAATATTGACTCAAATCCTGCAGCTATTTGATTTCGGGCTTTAAACTGATCTGGTACTCCCCGTGGGACTCCAATTGCGTCTAATTAGACATGAGAGTCGAAAGACCCATAAGGGGCTTCTCTCACTTTATGATGTCTTATTTTTCCTTCCTCTAGTTGATGAATTGCCAAGGTGACAGGGATAGCCAATTGGACTAAAGCACAAGTGCCACTCCAGTTATCCGGCAGAGTGTCCAGTAGAGGTCCACCACAATACCACCACACATCCACAAGGCTAGTCCCATTTACCCAGCACAACACACACATGCACGCATGCACATGCCTGTTAACCATCCTGCCTGTTTCCCGAGCCAGCTGACCTTTGCAATCCGGGAAACAGCCCTGGCTCTTGGCCTATGAAGATTTTATGGTGTTCTGCTCCCAAAATATAAAAGGTAAGGATTAGTTCTTCTCCTGATCCACAGATCAAACACATGCCCATGTGTGACACCCACCAATTCTGCAGACAGAGAATTTTTTGGCCACTCCTAGGTTTTGCCAGGGTTTGGCTGCAGCCGCTGAAGCCCATTTCTGGTTCATGACGACTTGCAGATTGTGATGGGTGAGGCTGGAGCATACCACGCCTCACAATAGATCTCATTTTTGTTTAATACGTATAACGCCCCTGCATCACCTCAGCTGTACGTAATATGTCTCTTGTTTAAATGGCAGTTATTTGGGGTTATTGCTTTTTTCTGGGGAACACCCTCTGGTTTCCCATGTGGAACTACATGACGTGGAGAGTAAAATCCTAGGAACTGGCCTTAACTTCTAAGCAGTTGGGCAGGGCTTGGAAGAGTGGGCATATCTGGGGGCTTCATATGAACTCCCCCAAACCTCTCCACCTCCATCAATTTACTCAGCAGATATATGGAAAGCACATATTAAAGCAGGCATTGGGTCACAGCAAGCCCATGTCCTACTAGGCCCCTCACTCAGCTTGGTCTGTGAACCATGGGATTGATCAGGTGCAGATTTTGTGGCGGAGAACACTGAACTGGGAGACAGAAGTCTGAGAATCCAGTGGGTGACATTTGGGGATTCCTTGTGGAAAGACAGGGGGTGGCTCTGGGGGAGGGGCTCTCTCACGTACCCTTCACTGTGGCTCCACACTCTGTGAATTCAGGATTCTATAACATTCTCCACTGCAGCCTAGGCAAATGCAGTGTTTCTGGAACCTCAGTTATTCTCATACTAATATCATGGTTTTTTGCCTTATCAGCGTATCATCTGTACTTCTATGAGCAGTTTTCTTTAAATGAAGTCACTCTTTTTACTTCAGCATGCTCACTCAAAAAGGAGACTTCATACCATCTCCTTAAGTGCAAAACCTGTATAACTTGCAATAATTAGAGGTATGCAAGGAAAACATGAGTGCAGTTTTTAAAATTAAAATGAAGGTAAAAATAAAAGAAATAAAGAAATGACAGTAAAAACACTTCTAGTTTACAAAATTGTATCACCGAAGAAACTCACTTAATGGGAAAAGTGAACCACTGAAGGCAAGTTAGTTACATGAAAGCAGGGACAGCCGTGATCACCATCATGACCACCAGGTAGGTGACAAGCCATTGGCTCTGGCAAGGGTCACTGTCACCAAAGTCATTTCCTTGAGCTTCAGGGACCATCTTCCTGTTAACATTCAGTTCATCGGGCAGGAGTTGTATTATGTTTATACCTTCCCAGGCCCATGATGCTGTGTTATACCTAGGGGGTCAGTCTCCCTGAGGTCAATCAGGTCCTGGGACCGACTGGTCAGAGCATCTGGTGGAAATTTTGGCCTGGCGATGGGTCGTAGAGAAGAGAGTTGTACTCCCGTGGGCATAACTAGTCAGCCTCATTGGCTCAAACAACTGGAAATCGGGCCATGTATATTCATCAGGCAATCACCTTGAGACTGCTGAGCAAGACTTATTAGTGAGAGTAGGGTAAACTATGGTAGCAAATAGGCCCTAAATTTCAATGGCTTATTTTCTGCTTAGGTAAAGGACTAGAGTGTTGTTCAGGTCAATAAGGTGACTGTCCTCCATATGGTCATTCAGAGATCTAAATTAGGGTGTCGGCAAACTTTCCCTATAAATGGTCAGATAGTACATACTTTGGGCTTTGCGGGCCATGGGCTGTCTGTGGCAACTGCTGTGGTAGTGAAGGTAGCCCTTCAACAATACCTATGCAAATAGGCATGGCTGTGCTTCAATAAAACTTTATTTTTAAAAAGACAATGGGCCAGATCTGGCCCTTAGGCTGTAGTTTACTCACTCCTAATCTAGACTATGGTGGCTTTGCCATCCTTAACTCATGGTTTCTGAAGTTGCCATAGGTGTCAATCCCCCGTCACCTGGAAGAGGCAGGAGCAGAAGTGTGACTATGAAGCATTTGTATGGGCTAGGCCTGGCTGTGGCACTCTCCACTCCCACTCAGAGGACATTGGCGAGAACTTATTCACATGCTCAATATAACTGCAACCAAGGCTGAAAAATGTAATCTGGCTGTGTACAAAGGAAGGTGGGACAGATTTTTTTGTTGTTGTCTTCAAAATTCCTTTTTTTAAAATAATTATACTTCAAGTTCTAGGGTACATGTGCACAATGTGCAGGTTTGTTATGTATGTATCCATGTGCCATGTTGGTGTGCTGCACCCAAAACTTGTCATTTACATTAGGTATATCTCCTAATGCTATCCCTCCCCTTCCCTCCACCCCACAACAGGTCCTGGTGTGTGATGTTCCCCTTCCTGTGTCCAAGTGTTCTCATTGTTCAATTCCCACCTATGAGTGAGAACATGTGGTGTTTGTTTTTGTTGTCCCTGAGATAGTTTGCTGAGAATGATGGTTTCCAGCTTCCTCCATGTCCCTACGAAGGACATGAACTCATCCTTTTTTGTGGCTGCATAGTATTCCATGGTGTATATGTGCCATATTTTCTTAATCCAGTCTATCATTGATGGACATTTGGGTTGGTTCCAAGTCTTTGCTATTGTGAATAGTGCCGCAATAAACATACATGTCCGTGTGTCTTTATAGCAGCATGATTTATAATCCTTTGGGTGTATACCCAGTAATCGGATGGCTTGGTCAAATGGTATTTCTAGTTCTAGATCCTTGAGGAATCGCCACACTGTCTTCCACAATGGTTGAACTAGTTTACAGTCAGGTGGGACAGATTTTAACAGACTGCCAGCAATCCTTGCCACAGCTAATATGCATTAAACCATGGACTCGATAGTAAGCTTTTTTTCCCTAATACACAGCAAAATAAATACACATCCATTATATAAGTGCTTTATAGTTTGTATGCTATCTAAAATTATCTTGCATAACTCCAGGAATAAGTGCTCTACACTCTGATAAACATTAAGTTTTTGTATTTCTTTGATTCAAATCACAAAAGCTTGATTATAAACCCAGATCCTATTCGTTAGCACTACTCTATTAAGCCTTCCTTTAGCCTGTTAAGAGTAAAATGGGAAAAAGGATGATTCAGAAAGCAATGTAAAAATTTAGACTCAGAAAAGCTAAGATTGAATTATAATCTGGAAAGAGCTCTGTAAATTCAAACTATAGATTACATTGTCAACATCCAGGTGAATAGAGTGGCCTCCATAGAGAGGCAAGTTCTGTGTGTTTTCTTGCCCTGAGAACTGTCGGTGTTCATATATGTTAATACCCAAAACTGTGATGTCTCTTGATGGTACTGGGTATTGAGAGATGGGCAAAATTTGGAGAGGCAGAGAAGAAATTAGCATTGGTACAAGGCAAATTCAGGGGCTCCTTGGGGAGGCCAGTTGGACTGGAAGGGTGAATGGAGGACAGAGAGCTTCAATGCCAAGCTAAGGAGAACAGACTTCATTCCTGGACAATGGAGAGATGCTGAAAGGCTTTAATTCTGAGAATGACACGATGAAGGGTGTTCCCAAAAGTAGAGCCTGGCAAAAGCAGCCAAGCCATCTGGAGGAACCAGTGGTTATTCGCAAGGGGAACCTCTTACTCACTCATCGGGAGGGTAGAAGGTAAACTTCTCCTTTTCAAAGGTGCGTAAGTCCTATGCTTGTGAAAGCTTGGCTTTGGGGCTTACACAGGACACAGCAAGCATAAATGACGTAAGCTTCTCCAAGAAGCTGGACTGCACAAAGGTCTGCCCAAATCCCAGGAGCTACTGATGCTGGCCCTGTGTTCTCACTTTAGAAGGTCATGCAAGGGACGAAATCTCTAGAATCCTTCATGGGCTGGGTCGCAGCTGGGGTGGGGAAGTTGTAGCCCTTCTGAAACTTCACACATAGCTGTCCTTCTATGGAGGCCAGGAGCACATCAGGGTGGGTACAGCCCACAGTCCTCTCCATCCCACCAACCAAGCTCCAAGGGGTCTTCACATCCACAAAATACCATTTTGACAGATCAACAGCATGCACACCAAGACACGCAAATTCAAACCAGATACCGAAATGGCACCTATTGAATTTGCAAGGATTTTTACCACTACTCTTTTGGTGGTAGTGCCTAGTGGCAAGAATATAGAAAAACAGGAACTTTCACCATTGATGTGAGAGATCAATTAGTTCAAGCTTTCTTGGGGACAATTTGGCAAAATCTATCCTAACATTTCAAAGGAGCATCCCTTTTGCCCTAGCTATTTTTTATTAACCGTGTTCTTTATGATCTCCATTCTGATACTTTGACATCCAGGGCTTTACTGCTCCTGGAGGGACTGCTCCTCCCAGGTTTGGCCAGTTCCTAGAGATATAAGCCACTTGTCTCTTAGTGTGCCTTTCATATACAAACTCACCAATCCAGAGCCCACATCCCCAACCACCTCCTTTATGGGGCTCTCCCACTCTGGACTAATAGCCTCACACCCTAATCACCCCAGGGGCTAGGTACCAGATGGAACAGCCCCAGTGCCACAGAGCCCACTGAAATTGTTCGAACTAACCAATCCTAAACCTGCTCACCCTGCCTCACCTCTTCCTTCCCATGGAAACCACAGCAACACCTCTTGCAACATCCCCCATCCCCACCACCTTCTGACAGACTCCAGCGTTCTCTGTGCAGCCTCCTGCTCCCATGGCATGGAGTGCACCCTTGTCTTGGGATATGCGAGTAACAAACTACTCTCTTTCTTTCTTTCTTTCCTTTCTCTCTCT
>NW_012103687.1:598621-610844 GCF_000951045.1 Mandrillus leucophaeus | reverse complement strand
GATCTCCTGACCTCGTGATCCACCCGCCTCAGCCTCCCAAAGTGCTGGGATTACAGGCTTGAGCCACCGCGCCCGGCCAGAAATAAAGTTTTTAAAGCTACAAACCCACACAGACAAACTGTGGAAGAAGAGATGACAGCATTTTGGACAGCGGAAGGCCAACTTTTTTGAGATGGAGTTTCGCTCTGTCTCCAGGCTGGAGTACAATGACGCAACCTTGGTTCACTGCAACCTCTGCCTCCTAGGTTCAATCAATTCTCCTGCCTCAGCCTCCCAAGTAGCTGGGACTACAGGCACCCACCACCATGCCCAGTTAATTTTTTGTATTTTTAGTAGAGGCAGAGTTTCCACCATGTTGGCCAGGATGGTCTCGATTTCTTGACCTCGTGATCTGCCGGCCTTGACCTCCCAAAGTACTGGGATTACAGGCATGAGCCACCATGCCCGGTCAAGAACTAGTTTTAGAACAGAGAAAGTAAATGTTAACTCATGGAGAGACAGACACCATCATTCACCTATGCAATCAGAATAGACAGAAAAGCCTCCCTGGGTTCAGAGGTACTAGATACCTGTGAAAGTTTGAGTATAGGTATCTCCCACTTACGCCCATGGGGAGTGCACTTCTCCCCTTGAGCTCCACCCCAAGGCCAAAGTTTCCTGCAGGCTTTCTGTCTCTGCCTGTGCTAGAACTGGGCTGACCTCAGGAACTCATTGATTTTGGATCAGCGATTCCAAATCTGAGAAGCTGTCTGTCACAAGTATGCTTAGTTGCCCATACTGATATATGCTCAGAGGCGTTCATTATAACAGTCTTCATGGTGGGTGAAGATGAGAAAAACCCAGGCTATCTCTTGGTGGTGGTGAATGTTTTAAAATACAAACCAACAGAAAATAACACAAGAGACTATGACCTAAAACTTGTAACATTCATCACCTCTCAAATATGGTGAGCATATTTAATATATAGTAGCATTGTGAACTCATTAAGTATTTGCATAATTATAAATAGAAAACACATGAAAATAAAAGGAAAGGTTACAATATAAGCAAACAAATGTAACTGACATTTAATTCACTGCTCTGATTAGCAGTGCACTTATTTATATCGGTAATTGAGTTTAAGACTATATGCATGCTTTTTTTCTTTGTCTCACATTTTTATTTTTAAAATAAAATTGAATATATTTAAGTGGACAGCCTGTTTTGATTCATATATATGAAAATATACATGTGTGTTTGTGTATATATACCCTACATGTGTGTTTGTATATATATACACACATAGTTAAAAATTACTACAGTCAAACTAATGAACTCATCTATCTTCTCATATAGTTAGATGACAGCACTTGAAATACACTCTCTTCACAAATTTCCAGTATATAGTATTATTAACTATAATCACATAACTGCAGCTTTGTACTCTTGAACCGACAGATCCCCTTTTCTCCCACCTCCCTGTCTCTGGTAACCACCATTCTACCCTACTTCCATGTATTAAACTTTTTAAGATTCCGGCCAGGTGTGGTTGCTCACGCCTGTAATCCCAGCACTTTGGGAGGTCAAGGCAGGTGGATCATCTGAGGTCGGGAGTTCCAGACCAGCCTGACCAACATGGAGAAACCCAGTCTCTACTAAAAATACAAAAAATTAGCAGGGCATGGTGGAACATGCCTGTAATCCCAGTTACTGGGGAGGCTGAGGCAGGAGAATCGCTTGAACCCGGGAGGTGCAGGTTGCAGTGAGCTGAGATTGTGCCATTGCACTCCAGCCTGGGCAACAAGAGAGGAACTCCATCTCAAAAAAAAAAAAATAATAATAATAATAATAGAGTACCTCAACACTCCACTATAATGAACACACCACTATCGTCAATGGGCAGATCATCCAGACAACAAAAAAAAATCATCATTTAAGCTGCACTCTATACCGAATGGACCTAACAGAAATTTACACAGCTTTGTATGACTCCACGACCTCATAACGCACATTCTACTCAGTAGCACGTGGATTATTCTCCAGGATAGGCTATGTGTTAGGCCGAAAAGCAAGTAATGGCACATTTTTAAAAACTGAAATCATATCAACTATCTTTTCTGATCACAGTGGAATATTACTAGAAATCAGTAACAGCAGGAACTTTAAAAATTGTACAAATACATGAAAATTAAAACATGCTCACAAACCACCAATAAATGAAAAAATTCAAAATTCATTGAAATGAATAAGGGAAAGTAAAAATTAGTTGAAACAAGAATAGAAACACAACATAACAAAACCTGTGGGATGTGGCAAAAGCAATTGTTAAGAGGTAAAGTGCATAGCTATAAATGCCTAATCAGTAAAGTAGAAAGATTTCAAATAGCCAACCTGACAGTACACTTCAAGTAATGAGAAAAGCAAAAAAATTAAATGCTAAAATTAATAAAAAGAAACACATCATGAAGATTAGAGATTTTAAAAATACAAACTAAAAAAAAAAATTACAAAAAGACAAAAGAACAAAGAAGTGGGGGATTTGTTTCTGAAAAAAAAATTGAAAAGCTGTAACAAGACTAGGAAAGAGAGAAAGAAAACTGCAGTAAAATCACAGATGAAAAAGGAGACATTACAATTGATAACACAGAAACACAAAGGATCATAAGAGATTACTAAAAAACCTATATATAAACAACTTGAAAAAATCTAGGAGAAATGGATAAATTTCTGGAAACATAGCAATTTCACAAGCTAGAATAATAAAAAACCCAAACAGACTAATAATAAGTAATGAAATTAAAGCAGTAATAAAAATCTGCCATCAAAGAAAAACAGAAAAATTATGGTTTTACTGCTGAATTCTACCAAACATTTTTAAAAGAGGTAATACCAATTTTATTCAAAATATTCCCCGAAAAATGAAGAGGAAGGAGTGCTTCCAAACTTGTTCTATGAGGTCAGCATTACCCTGCTACAAAACAAACAAACAAACAAAAAAAAAACAGACCAGGACACAACACAGAAAGAAAACCACAGGCAAATATCCCTGATGAACGCAGGTGTAAAAATCCTCAAGAAAATACTTGGGGATTCATTGGAGGAATATGAGAATGATTCAATAAACACAAATAAATAAATGTCATACATCACATTCAGCGAATCATGAACAAAAACCATATAATCATTTCAGTAGATGCTGAAAAAATAAAATTAAACATTCCTTCATGATCAAAACTCAAAATGAGTACAGAAGGAACAAAACACAATAAAGGCCGTATATGACAAACCCACAGCTAACATCGTAATCAGTGGGGAAAAGTTAAAAGCTCTTCCTCTAAGATCTTGTTCAAGTGTGGCTACTTTTACCACTTTCATTCATCATGGTCCTGGGAGCCCTAGCTAGAGCAATTAGACAGGAGAATGCAATAAAATCCATCCAAATTGGGGGGGAAAAAAGTCAAATTGTTCCTGTTTGCAGGTGACATGATCATATATACATAGAGAACCCTAAAGATTCCACCAAAAAACCTACTAGAAATAATGAATTTAGTAAAGTTGCAAAATACAATATCAATATATAAAAATGAGTAGCACACATATGCACCAATAGTGAAACACATAAAAAAGAAATCAAGAAAGTTGTTTCATTACAGTAGCTAACCCCCCCAAATAATGATACCTAGGGATAAACATAACCAAGAAAGATCCTACAATGAAAACTATAAAACATAGATCAAAGATATTAAAGCAGACACAAGTAAATGGAAAGATATCTCCTGTCCATGCACTAGAAGAATATTGTTAAAATATCTCTATCACTCATTGTGATCTACAGAATCAATGCAATCCATGTTAAACTACAGACATTCTTCATAGAAACAGACAAAAAAAGATTCTAAAATTCACTTGGAAACGCAAAACACCTCAAAGAGACAAAAGAATCTTGAAAAAAAGAAAGACTGGAGGCATCACACTTATTTCAAAATATACTACAAAATATACTATAAATCCATAGTAACTGCAAATCTATAGTATCATATCAGAACAGCATGGCACTGTCAAAAAAAGGGGCAGGGAGAGAGAGAGAAAGACAAATGACAGACAGACATAAATAAATGAAACAAAATAGAGAACTCGGAAATAAATTCACGCATTTACAGTCAACTCATTTTTAACCTAGGCACAGAGAACACACCCTCTGGAATAACAATCTTTTCAATAAACTGTGCTAGGAAAACCCAACACTCATATGTAGAAGAATAAATCTACATCGTTATCTTATCACATACAAAATTCAACTCAACATAAAGATTTAAATGTAGGACCTGAAACTATGAAAGTACTAGAGAAGAAAACATAGGATAAATGCTTAATGAAATTGGTTAGGAGAAGGAATTTTCAAACAGACATCAAAAGTACAAGCAACAAAAGCAAAAAATAGACAAATGGAATTACATTAAACTTAAAAGCTTCTGCAAAGCAGAGGAAGCAATCAGTGGAATGAAGAAACAATCCAGAAAATGGAAGAAAGTATTAGCAAACTATGCATCAGGCAAGCGGTTAATACACAAAAAGCAAGACTACTGAAAAGCAAAAATACAAGTAATCTAATTTAAAAATCAGAAAAAGATCTACCCAAAACCTTTGGTCCCCCACCATTATTTCCCCACCTTCTTTTCCCTACTGCTTTCGGCCCCCTCCCTCTCGCCACCCCTTTTTCTTTTGCCATCTACCCCAAAACTTTTTCCCCACCATTTTCCCCCACCAACTTTTCGCAAAGCCCTCTCCACTCTACCGCTCAGCACCATCTTTTCCCCTCTCCCTGGCCACCCTCTTCCCCCGTCGCGCTCTCATCACCCTCTTTTGCTCCTGCATCCACCCAAAAACATTTTCCCCCATCTTTTCCCAAAGCTTTCTCCCCACCCCTGCTGCTCACCACCCTCTTTTCCCCCTCCATCTACCCAAAAACTTATTTTTCCACCATCTTCTTCACCCTCGGTCTGCAACGCCTTCTCCTGCTCGCCGTCCTTTTTTTCCCTTGGACACTCACCACCCTCTTTACCCCTCCATCTACCCCAAAACTATTTTCTCCTCTCCTACCTCCTCAGCTGCGCTGCCATCTCCGTGGCCGCCACCAACCGCAGCGAGGGGAGGTGCGCTGTCACAGGCCCCAGCCTCCAACGTGGGGCACATTGCTCTCCCATCTCCTCATCCTCTAGCCGGACAGGAGCAGCTCTCCCTGCTGGCGGCCCTCCTATCGCTCCCGGGACGCTGCAGTCTCGGTAGCCGCCACCTACCACAGCGAGGCGAGGCGTGAGGAGAGCCACAGTGCCCGTGAGCTCCAGCCTCCGGCCTCCGGCCTCCAGCCTCCAGCCTCCGGCGTGTAGTACGTAGTAGGTGGCTTCCTAAGCTAGCACCGAACAGCTTGGCAGGCTTAGGCAGGAAAGCATGGCCTCACTCCCCACCTCAGCAGGATTCCTATACTGATGTTAGGCAATGGGATTCCTGGACTACATGTTCTGATTGGATGAGAGAAAAACCTCTAGGCCTACTCTGATTGGACTTTATTTTCATGCTCAGATTGGTTGTCCTAGTGCTTGCTCTCATCCAATCAGAACATGATAGTAAAGTCCAATCCAGCTTGAGTTAATTTTTTCTAAGGTGTAAAGAAGAGGTCTAGTTTCAGTTTTCTGCATAGACTCGCCAGTTTTCCCAGTACCATTTAATGAATAGAAGATCCTTTCCCCATTGCTTGTCAAAGATCCGATGGTTGCAGATGTGTGGTGTTATTTCTGAGGTCTCTGTTCTGTTCCACTGGTCTATATATCAACATCATTGATCATCAGAGAAATGCAAATCAAAACCACAATGAGATAACATCTCATGCCAGTAGGAATTGCGATGATTAAAAAGTTGAGAAACAATAGATGCTGGCAAGGCAACATTCATTCCTGATTTAAAAAATGCAAAACTCCACGTAAATAGAGGAGAATTTACTAAACTTGATAAATGGCATACATGAAATATCTGTAGCTATTATACTTAATGACATAAGACTGAATATTTTCCCCATAGGATCAAAAATGAGACAAGGAAATCCACTCTTATCACGATTGAAACTGCCTTTGCAAAATTATGACTGAGACAGTGAGAGATCTCACTTAATCAACTCCATCTTGCTTCTAACCTCCAAGTTGTCCTTGCTCATTCCTGGGTGTAGACTGAACTAACTTTGGGAGAAACTTAGTTTATAGTTTATAGTTTAAAACAAAGACGGTAACAGCCCTTTCCCAAAGCAGACCTTCTTCTTGTCTGGGCACTAGATTGCCTTCATAGGACTCACATTAGCCACAAGATTAGAAATTACGGTTTAGGAGTCATGCAGCTGAAGGCTACAAGATTCTGACCCTCCTTAAACTGCTCCTAAGATCAGTGCTGGAGAAATTTTGCAGACCCTGCACTTGATGGATCAGCTGGCACCATCCAGATGGATTAACTGGCTCATCTGATCTTGTGGCCCCCACCCAGGAACTGACTCAGCTCAATAAGACAGTTTCAACTCCCTTTGATTTCATCCCTAACCAATCAGCACTCTTGGCCCACTGGCTTCCCCCGACCCACCAAGCTGTCCTCACAAACTCTGCTCCTCAAATGCTCAAGGAGACTGATTTGAGTAATCGTAAAAAAACTCCGGGCCGGGCACGGTGGCTTGCCCCTGTAATCCCAGCACTTTGGGAGGCCGAGGCGGGTGGATCATGAGGTCAGGAGATCGAGACCATCCTGGCTAACACGGTGAAACTCTGTCTCTAGTAAAAATACAAAAAATTAGCCAGGCGTGATGGCGGCCGCCTGTAGTCCCAGCTACTCCAGAAGCTGAGGCAGGAGAAAGCCTAGGGAGACTCCGTCTCAAAAAAAACAAAAAAACAAAAAAACACAAAAAAACAGACATAGTCTCACTCTTTTGTCCAGGCTGGAGTGCAGTGGCCTGATCTCGGTCCACCACAATCCCTGCCTCCCGGGTTCAAATGATTCTCCTGCCTCAACCGCCCAAGTAGCTGTGACTACAGGCGCGTGCCACTATGCCTGGCTAATTTTTGTATTTTTAGCGGAGATGAGGTTTCACCATGTTGGCCAGGCCGGTCTCCAACTCCCGATCTCGAGATCCGCCTGTCCCGACCTCCCAAAGTGCTGGGATGCATGAGCCACCACGCCTGGCCTCCTTTTTTTCTTTTCTTTCTTTTTTTTTTTTTTTTTTTTTTTTTTTTTTTTGTAGACGGAGTTTCGCTCTTGCTGCCCAGACTGAAGTGCAATAGTGCGATCTCAGCTCTCCTCAGCAGGAGAGCAGGAATCTTCAGTGATCCACTGGCGGATCTGCAGCCATTGTGCACCCCCCTCTTACAATGCCTTTTTTGTGCGCGCCTCTCCTTCCAGTACCTACTGCAGGAGCGTCCCCCAGCCTCCCGCCATTGCCAGCAAGTGCTGAGATCCGCCATTGCACTCCAGCCTGGGCGACAAGATCGAAATTCCGTCTCAAAAAAAAAAAATTTTTTTTGGAAAAATATGGAAGAAACCGAATGGATTTCTAGTTCAACTAAATCGTAATTATTCAGTATCTATTTTTTGCGAGAAACCATGTATTTCATGTCCACAGTCAGAACCACAGTCTAGCTCTCAAGTGTGGGTGTTTCCTAAGCAAATTGAAGAACACAGGCATAAAAGTGCATTAAATTCATAACCATTCACCTCTTTTTTCCTGTTGTTTTTAAGAGGGAGCCTGCCTCTCTCTGTTGTCCAGGCTGGAGTGCAGTGGCGCGATCTCGGCGCACAACCACCTCTGCCTCCCTGATTCAAGTGATTCTCCTGCCTCAGCTGCCTGAGTAGTTGGGACTACAGGCGCGTGCCACCATGCCTGACTAAATTTGTATTTTTAGTAGAGACTCGGTTTCACTATGTTGGCCGGGCTGGTCTCCAACACCTGATCTCCGTGATCTGTCCGCCCGACCTCCCAAAGCGCTAGGATTAGAGGCATAAGCCACCACGCCCGGTCTCTTTTTTTCTTTTTCTTTTTTTTTATTTTGAGACGGAGTTTTGCTCTTGTTGCCCAGGCTGGAGTGCAATGGTGTAATCTCAGTTCACTACAATCTCCACTTCAGCGGGAGAGCAGGAACCTTCAGTGATCCACTAGCGGATCTGCAGCCACTGTGGGCGCTTGTTCTTCCTGCGACCTTTGTGCGGGAGTCTCTCCTTCCACTACCTATTGCGTACCCACTCCCCACGTCCGCCTGGCGCCATTGCCAGCAGGTATCTTGCAGAGGTACCTTGCCGCGCTAATCCCTTAAGGTCACTCTGTCACTCGCGGCATTATGTGCACGCCACCCACTCCCTCAGGTTTAAAAGATGCGTTGCCTGGCAACCAGCAGGTGCCTTTCCCGCCGGTATCTTGCCAGGCTAATCCGTTAAGGTCGCTCTATTACTCGCGGCGTTCTGTGCACGCGCACCCACTCCCTCAGGTTTAAAAGGCGCGTTGCCTGGCAACAGAAGAACTGCTCGCTTAGCCTTCGGCCGAGTTGGCAGCTCGACGAGGACCTCAGAGCTCAGCTCTCGAGAGTTCAAGCGTTGGACGGTTCCCCACTGCTCCCAGGAGCGGTTACCTGGGCACTCTGTGCCCCTTATTCCTGTCCCGGCCTGCGGCCGAGGACCTGCCAGTAGGGCTCAGTTGCCTGGAGCCCGTTCAGCCCATCCCCCAGTTCACTTTGCTTGTGGGATCTCCCGGTTGCTCCTGTCCCTGGACGGAGTGGCAGGCCATCCTACAAGCACCCGGACACTTGGCATCAGTGGTGTCAAGACAACTCCAAGAAGGTTTTCCGTGATCCTTCAAGCCCTGTGTTCCTTCCTGGTGATCCTGCCTTCAATTTGATTGTACAGGTACCACAGCAAGCCAGTGCTGTGTGCTCCAATTCCAGGGCGTCCTGCAGCTCAGCCCCTGCACTGAGCACAAGGAATCTCTGTGGGGCCAGGAGCAGGGAGTCACCCCTTTGGGGCCCACAACACCTGGCTGTCCCCAGACTCGTGTCCAGGGAAGATCTTGTTGAGGGGACCTCAAGGAGAGCGGGGCAGGGATGCCTGAGCAGGACAAGGACCCCAGAGTCCAAGAGAATCCTGATGATCAGAGAAGGGTCCCCATGGTCACCGGGGATGCACGGTCTGCATTTCAGCCCCTGCGGGACAATGGAGGCCTCTCTCCCTTTGTGCCCAGACCTGGGCCACTGCAGAGAGACCTCCATGCCCAGAGGTCAGAAGTCAGATATAACCAGAGATCCCAGACCTCCTGGACGAGCTCGTGCACCAAACAAAATGCCATCTCGGGCTCCTACAGCTCCACGGGAGGCTTCTCATGGCTAAAGCGGAGGAGGATGGGGGAGCCAGCCTCATCCCACTGTCAGCTGACCCTCAGTTCCTCAAAGACAGTGAGTGAGGCCAGGCCTCAGGCTGTCCCTTCGGGTCACACCCAGCGTGAAAAGGCAGCGGATACAACACCAGAGCAGACACTCACCCCCAGGACTGGCTCCCCCAGATCCCAGACCTCTAGGCCCCGTAGACGCAAGTTTCTCCTGCTGCCACGCAGGCGAGGGGAGCCTCTGATGCTGCCACCTCCCTTAGAGCTGGGGTTCCGGGTCACTGCTGAAGACCTGGACCTGGAGAAGGAGGCGGCGTTCCAGTGCATCAACAGTGTACTGCGGGGTGAGGCCAAGGCCATCTGGGACTGCAGACCCTCACGGCCTTCCCACACTTTGTCCTCACTTGCAACAGGGACTTGTGGTCTGTTTGCTGTTTCTAAAGCACCCAGGATGGATGCACAGCAGGAGAGAGACAAGTCCCAAGACTCCCGGGGCCCAGTGGCTCCCCTAGCATCTGCTGCAGAGGCTCCCTCTACAGCTCCTGTGTCTGGGAAGAAGCACAGACCACCAGGCCCCCTGTTCTCCTTCTCAGATTCCCTTCCTGCCACTTCTTCCCACTCCCAGGACTCAGCCCAGGTCACCTCGCTGATTCCTGCCCCATTGCTAGCTGCAAGCATGGATGGGGGCATGAGAAGAGCAAGGCCTGGCACTTCTGCTCCTGCAGCTGCTGCAGCGGTCCCTCCCCCCTCCACATTGACCCCCACGTCGGGGTCCCTACTGAGTGGAGTGGATGGCGGCCCTTCACATTTCCGGGCCTCAACCACAGCTGCAGCAGGTGCCCAGAGGTCAGAAGTCAGATATAACCAGAGATCCCAGACCTCTTGCATGAGCTCGTGTCCCGAACGAAATGCCATCTCGAGCTTCTACAGCTCCACGGGAGGCTTCCCATGGCTAAAACGGAGGAGGACAGGGGGGCCAGCCTCATCCCACTGCCAGCTGACCCTCAGTTCCTCAAAGACAGTGAGTGAGGCCAGGCCTCAGGCTGCCTCTTTGGGTCACACCCAGTGTGAAAAGGTGGCAGATACAGCACCAGGGCAGACATTCGCCCCGAGGACTGGCTCCCCCAGATCCCAGACCTCTAGGCCCCGTAGACGCAAGTTTCCCCTGCTGCCACGCAGGCGAGGGGAGCCTCTGATGCTGCCACCTCCCTTAGAGCTGGGGTTCCGGGTCACTGCTGAAGACCTGGACCTGGAGAAGGAGGCGGCGTTCCAGTGCATCAACAGTGTACTGCGGGGTGAGGCCAAGGCCATCTGGGACTGCAGACCCTCACGGCCTTCCCACACTTTGTCTTCACTTGCAACAGGGGCTTCTGGTCTGCCTGCTGTTTCTAAAGCACCCAATATGGATGCATAGCAGGAGAGACACAAGTCCCAAGACTCCCGGGGCCCAGTGCTCCCCTAGCATCTGCTGCAGAGGCTCCCTCTACAGCTCCTGTGTCTGGAAAGAAACACAGACCACCAGGCCCCCTGTTCTCCTTCTCAGATCCCCTTCCTGCCACCTCTTCCAACTCCCAGGACTCAGCCCAGGTCACCTCGCTGATTCCTGCCCCCTTGCCAGCTGCAAGCATGGAGGGCAGCATGAGAAGCCCAAGGCCTGGCACTTCTGGAGCCAGTTGCAGCCCTGCAGCCACACCCACGGGCTTTGGGAGCGGAGAGGCAGCCCCAGCTCTGAGTTCCCTCAGAAGAAAACAGGTAAAGAGAAAGGCCCCGAGCACCACCCATGGCAATGGGGCATGAGGGGGCCTGAACACCAGGGGGCCCCCCAGGCTGAGCACATCCATGGTGACTGCGGGACCTGGCACAGGGAGCAACTCTGTTGGGTGGCACTTTTGTCTTTACTTTCCATCGCATCCCTGGGGGACCATTTAAGCAGACACCTCCAGTTGCAAGTCAGGGACCCAGTGCCACTGCAAACAAGGCAGGCTGCTCGTGCAAGTCTGGGCCGGCCTCTGACCCTAGCATCCCCACTTCCCGCGTGGGCACAGCAAGGAAGAACCTGGCCTCTAAGGCTCCCTCGTGTACTGTCAGGGGTTCTGCTGGACACACATCCAATGGGCCATCGTCCAGCTCATCCTTCTCCACATCGGGCTTTTGAGCCCGTCATAAATTCCTTGCCTAGAGTGAGGTCCAGAAGAGTTTTCTCCTTCCAGTGTTTTTGTAGTTTTGTATCTTAACATTCAAGTCTTGGATCTATCTCGAGGTGATTTTTGTATATGCTGAGAGATAAGGGTCCGGGTTCATTCTTCTGCATGTGGCTGTCCAACCCTCCCAGTACCATTCATTGAAGAGGGTGTCCTTTCCCCAGTGTGTTTCTGTCGGCTCTGTCAAAGATCAACTGGCTGTGAACGTGTGGCTGTGTTTCTGGGTTCTCTCATCTGTCGCATTGATCTAAGTGTCTAGTTTTATGCTAGGATTATACTATTTTGGTAACTACGCACTTGTCAAACATTTTGTAGTTGTAATTTGCAGTGTAATGGGATGCCTCTAGTTTTGCTGTTTTTGCTGAGGATGACTTTGGGTCTTTGAGCTCTTTTTTTTTTTTAGTCCTTTTTTGTGAATTTTAGGACTTTCCAATTCTGTGAGTGGTGACATTGGTATTTTGGTGGGGGTTGTATTGAATCTCTAGACTGCTTAGGGCAGTGTGGTCATTTTAATGCTATGAATTCCTACCATGAGCATGAAATGATTGTCCATTTCTTTCTCTCCTCTTAAACATTTTCTCAGTGTTTTGTAGTTTTCCTTGTAGAAATCTTTCACCTCCTTGGTAAAATTTCTTCTGTGGCATAC
>NW_012103687.1:593159-598571 GCF_000951045.1 Mandrillus leucophaeus | reverse complement strand
CCAACCCTCCCAGTACCATTCATTGAAGAGGGTGTCCTTTCCCCAGTGTGTTTCTGTCGGCTCTGTCAAAGATCAACTGGCTGTGAACGTGTGGCTGTGTTTCTGGGTTCTCTCATCTGTCGCATTGATCTAAGTGTCTAGTTTTATGCTAGGATTATACTATTTTGGTAACTACGCACTTGTCAAACATTTTGTAGTTGTAATTTGCAGTGTAATGGGATGCCTCTAGTTTTGCTGTTTTTGCTGAGGATGACTTTGGGTCTTTGAGCTCTTTTTTTTTTTTAGTCCTTTTTTGTGAATTTTAGGACTTTCCAATTCTGTGAGTGGTGACATTGGTATTTTGGTGGGGGTTGTATTGAATCTCTAGACTGCTTAGGGCAGTGTGGTCATTTTAATGCTATGAATTCCTACCATGAGCATGAAATGATTGTCCATTTCTTTCTCTCCTCTTAAACATTTTCTCAGTGTTTTGTAGTTTTCCTTGTAGAAATCTTTCACCTCCTTGGTAAAATTTCTTCTGTGGCATACATTTTTCCATTTTGTTGCTATTGTAAATGGGATTGCCTTCTTAATTCTTTCCCAACCAGACCATTATTGGTGTATAGAAATGCTGCTGATTTTTGCTGTTGTTGTTGTTGTTGATTCTATATCCTGCAAATAGCTGTATTAATTTATTTATCAAATCTAGGAGTTTTCTGGTGGAGCCTTTACATGTTTCTAGATCTAAATCACATCTTCATCAGACAAGGATAATTTGATGTCCTCTTTTCCAATGTGGATGCCTTTTACTGTTTTCTCTTGCCTGATTGTGTAATGTCGAATAGGAGTGGTGAGAACCGGCATCCTCATCTTGTTCCTGTTTACAGAGGAAAATGCTTTCAACTTTTCCCCATTGGGTAGTAGGTTAGCTATGGCTTTGCCATATACAGCTTTTATTGTTTTCATGTATTTTTTTAAAATTTTTGTTTTTTGAGACGGAGTCTCACTCTTGCTACCCAGGCTAAAGTGCAGTGGCATGTTTTCGGCTTACTGCAAGCTCCACCTCTGTGGTTCACCCATTCTCCTGCTTCAGCCTTCCGAGTAGCTGGGATTATAGGCGCCCGCCACCACACCAGGCTAATTTTTGTACTTTTAATAGAGATGGGGTTTCACCACGTTGGCCAGGTTAGTCTCAAACTCCTGACCTCAGGTGATCTACCCACCTCAGCCTCCCAAAGTGTTGGGATTACAGGCATGAGGCACTGCGCCCAGCCCGGCCATTTTCAGGTATGTTTCTTCTATGTCTAGTTTGTTTGTTCCTTCTTTCAAGACATGGTCTCACTCTGTCTTTCATGTTGGAATATAGTGGCACCATCAGAGCTGCAGGTTTGAACTCCTGGGCTTAAGCCACCTCAGCCTTCTGAGTAGCTGAGACTACAGGTGCCTGTCACCAGAGTGGGCTAGTTTTTATTTTTATTTTTTTTTGTAGAGATCTCTGTTCCTCAGGTTGGCCTTGAACTGTTGACCTCAATTGATCCTCCCAGCTCAGCTTCCCAAAAGCACTGGGTGGACAAGCACGAGCCACCGCTTGGCGCAGAGTCACATTTTAACATCACATCCTCATTGCTGGGCTCAAGTTTTGGCAGTGACTGAAAACCCTAAAGGAGAGTCTCTGGTCAGGCCCGGCCCAGTCTGTGCATAGGAGGGGAATGGAAAAGTGGCCCGTGGATGGTTCTTTTGGAGAACTGGCCAGACAAGCACTGAGATGCCATTTCATGGAATACAGGGCCATATGATGTCCAGCCCAGCTGCCAGGTCCAGGGCCCTCGCCACCGTCTAGTTTGGGAGCTTATGCAGAGGTGGCCTCGGTTGCCCAAAGCAGCTGGTCTCCCTTCCGATCTGGTCCCATTTGAGAGATGCAACTGGGCCCCGTCTTCCAGGAAAACATTTCAGTGTGTGCCTGTCTTTGTCCCCGCACTGGCTGGCCTCTCTGTACCGTGAGAACTTGGGTTATGCAAGGCTCTGCCAGTCAGCTGAGCATCACGAAGCAGCTCTCTTCTGTTCCAGTGAGGCCGACCAGGCTCCAGCACCCCTGCCCCGGGTCTGACTGTTCTCCCCCCACCCGGAAGTGACCCCCAACCCGATCCCGCTCCCTGTCTTCTGGCAGCTGCTCTGGGGAGGGGCATTTTGGCCTCAAGGGCTTAGCGTGTCATTTTCTGTTTTCTGTTTATCTTTCCAGAGCTGTTTGGGACAGCCCATGCGTCAGTCCATGTACTGCTTCTTTGGAAGGCAATCGGGGCTTTCTTTCAGGGGTGGGTATAAAAGTTCTTGTGGCTGGGTGCAGTGGCTCACGCCTGTAATCCCAGCACTTTAGCAGGCCGAGATAGGCAGATCACGAGGTCGGGAGATGGAGACCAACCTGGCTAACATGGTGAAACTCCATCTCTACTAAAAATACAAAAAAATTAGCTGGGCATGGTGGTGGGCACCTGTAGTCCCAGCTACTTGGCAGGCTGAGGGAGAAGAATGGCAAGAACCTGGGAGGCGGAGCTTGCAGTGAGCCGAGATCGCGCCACTGCACTCCAGCCTGGCAACCAAGCAAGACTCTGTCTCAAGAAAAAAAAAAAAAAAAAAAAAACTGTTACTGTGACATTTGTGTATGAAATCAGCCTTTGCTACATGGATAGGACCAGCACGCTTCCGCGGCATGACTCTGCAATCTTACTTATCTTTTTTTTTTTTATTTTGTATTTTATTTATTGATTTCTTTTGAGACAAAATCTCACTCTGTTGCCCAGGCTGAAGTGCTGTGGCACAATCTCGGCTCACTGCAACCTCCATTCCTGGGTTCAAGTAATTCTCATGTCCCAGCCTCCCAAGTAGCTGGGACTACAGGTGCACATCACAACACCCGGCTAATTTTTGTATTTTTAGTAGAGATGGGGTTTTGCCACATTGGTGAGGCTGGTTTCGAACTTCTGACCTCAGATAATCAACCGGTCTTAACCTCCCAAAGTGCTAAGATTACAGGCATAGACTTATTTATTTATTTGAGATGGACTCTTGCTCCACTGCCCAGGCTAGGGTGCAGTGGCATGATCTCAGCTCACTGCAACCTCAGCCTCCCAGCTTCAAGTAATTCTCCTTCTTCAGTGTCCTGAGTAGCTGGGATTACAAATGCCCGTCACTGCACCTGGCTAATTTTT
The DNA here is from genome assembly GCF_000951045.1 of Mandrillus leucophaeus. Classification (NCBI taxonomy): domain Eukaryota; kingdom Metazoa; phylum Chordata; class Mammalia; order Primates; family Cercopithecidae; genus Mandrillus; species Mandrillus leucophaeus. The sequence continues at coordinate 595,386 of NW_012103687.1, read as the reverse complement.
GTATTTTCAGTAGAAATGGGGTTTCACTGTCTTGACTAGGCTGATCTCGAACTCCTGACCTCATAATCCACCTGTCTTGGCCTCTCAAAGTGTTGGGATTACAGGCCTAAGGCACTGTGCCTGGTCACATTTATTTATTTGTTATATAGAGACAGTGTCTCTCTCTGTCACCCAGGCTGGTGTGCAGTGGCACCATGTCAGCTCTCTGCAGCCTCTGCCTCTGGGGTTCAAGCGATTCTCATGCATCAGCCTCCCGAGTAACTTGGACTGCGGGTATGTGCCACCAAGCAGGGATAATTTTTTCTATTTTTTTGTGGAGACAGGGTTTCACCATGTTGGCCAGGCTGGTCTCAAACTCTTGGGCTCAGGTGATCTGCCTTCCTCGTCCTCTCAAAGTACTAAGATTACAGGCATGAGCCACTGCGCCCGGCCTCTCACTACATTTAAATGATGCAGTGGTTCATGCCTGTAATTCTAGCACTTTGGGAGGCCAAGACAGGTGGATCAACTGAGGTCAGGAGTTCAACACGAGCCTGGCCAACACAGGGAAACCCTGTCTCTACTAAAAATACAAAAATTAGCCAGGTGTGGTGACATGAGCCTGTAGTCCCAGCTACTTGGAAGGCTGAGGCAGGAGAATCACTTTAACTGGGAGGTGGAGGTTGCAGTGAGCCAAGATCACACCACTGCACTCCAGCCTGGGTGACAGAGTGAGACTCCATCTCAAAATAATCATAATAATAAAATGCCTGATGCCAGGGCATCTCGGCCTGGGTGCCTGCACGAGCACAGCCATGTCCAGGCCAGGGCTGCCGGTCAAGGTCCAGCCCCATCTTGTCCAGCAGAAATGGAGCGAACTTGCGGGGCCCAGGCTAGGGTACAAGATCCCAGGATCTCAGCCTCTGCTCATGGATCAGCTCTGAGACCCTGAGTGAGCTGGGGTGCTCTCTGCTCATTGGTTTCCCTGGCTGTCAAGTAAAGGGATTGGATGAGGAAGTCTCATCAAGGTGGAATGATCTCAGATTTGGGGCAGCAGTGAATGATCCCGCTCCCTGGGTCATGCCAGTGGTCCGGCCTCGGCTGAACACAGCCCCAGCATCTGGAATGGGGATGAGGGGGCAGTCAGCTCTTGCTCCTAGTAAGACAGATGCAATAGGGCTCTGTGGCTGAGCTGGGTGCATTTCCTTACACCTGTAATCCCAACCTTTTGAGAGGCCATGGTGAGAGGATTGCTTGAGGCCGGGAATTTTGAGAATAGCCTGGACAACATAGCCAGACCCCATGTCTACAAAATAAAAATAATAATAATAAAACAGGTCAAATGGCACACAGCTCTAGTCCAAGCTATTTGGCAGGCTGAGGCAGGAGGGTCCTTTGAGTCCTGGGATTGGAGGCTGCATTGAGCTATGATGGCACCACTGCACTCCAGCTTAGGTGACAAAGTGAGACCCTGTCTCGAAAAGAAAAAAAAAAAAATTGTCCTGTGAGCGTGGGTTTGATTTTCTTTTTTCTTTTCTTTTTTTGAGATGGGTTCACACCATTCTCCTGCCTCAGCCTCCTGAGTAGGTGGGACTACAGGCACCTGCCACCATGCCCAGCTAATTTTTTGTATATTTTTGGTAGAGATGGGGTTTCACCGTGTTAGCCAGGATGGTCTCAATCTCCTGACCTCATGATCCGCCCACCTCGGCCTCCCAAAGTGCTGGGATTATAGGCGTGAGCCACCGTGCCTGGCCGGGTTTGATTTTCAAACAGGACCAAGAAGGCAGGGGACAGAGAGTGCAGTCACCCTTAGGTGCCGAACACTCAGAAACGGGCCAGCGGCAGCCCTCACCTCACCTGCAGACACCAGATTGGGCAGAACAGCACGTGGCACTCACAGCTCTTGCAATGAGAGCAGAACCCAGTGTGGACCCTTCTGCCTGTGGGAGGGGCTGCTGAGGCCTGCGGAGAGGCCAGGCTGGAGGCTCGTCCCCTTGTCCAGCCCTTGGTGTGGTCTCTGCCAGGTCCCCAGCCCACCAGTGCAGGGCGCCCCTGAGCCTGCTGCTGCCACGGGCCTGTCTCTACCCAGGACGTCCCCACACCCTCGCAGTGTCAGGGAAATGGTCATGGTGGCGGTGACACTCCCCAGGCAGGACTGTTGAGAGAAGCTGAGAAGGGTCACACTGCAGGCAGGGGCCCGTGTGACAAGCCCCTCTCACCCCGAGAGAGCTGACCAGGCAGCTCA
>NW_012103687.1:581348-592399 GCF_000951045.1 Mandrillus leucophaeus | reverse complement strand
ATCATGAAATCAACATGCACGCAAGTCGTCTCAGGGAACTTTATTGAAAGTGTTGGCAGTTCTTTCCCCCACGGTGGTGCATAGGTGGCTGAGCTCAGATTGCAGCTGCTAAGACACCAGCCACTTACCGAGAGAAAGCCAGGCTGCTTCAAACCCAGGGCCCAAGGCAAAAAAGCATCACTTCTGGTCAGGGAGTCTTGAAGCCATGCCTTGTGGGAGGTCACACTGGCATCTAGGCCTTTGCCTGCATTGCAGAAGGAGAGCCGGGTCCCCTCCTGGAGAATGCTTCATTCCCCAGTCCCGTACCGGTTTTACCACCACACAGGCTTTTGAGGCAGGAGCTGTAGACCCAAAGCGACCATCAGCTCTGGGGCCCTGTGGGAGAGGAGCACTTTTAGAAGAACATAGAAAAGTGTGGTCATCCCATCATTAGACAGCACACATCCTACATAAATAAAAAGACGCACGGGGAAGGAGGTTGGAGAGGGAACAAAAAATTGGTACAGACACTGATAGATTGGTTTCCAGTTTCAAGGCGACAGATGCACATCATGAGACCAGAGGAGACCAAGACAAGGGCTGGATTTGGCTTTTCTAAGAAAGATGTGTTTCCTTGCAGGGCTGGATGGTCACTGAGACAGAGATGGAAGCCAGGACAGGGGAGCTCACAGGGCCCAGATAGGTACAGAGAGCAGAGGCTCCTGTTCTGTCCTCACCACCCATGAGGGTGACACTGCTTGCAAATGGTGGCCGTGCTCTCCCAGCAAGAAAAAAGCACAACAAAATCCACACCGCACACAGACACAGACAGAAAACCTTCAAATGGCTCTGTTTTCTGCTCCCTGCCTCACCAGGTCCACAAGCAGAGAGAAGTGTCAGGTGCACAGCCCCGCTGTCAGCCTCGCCGATGAGCTGCAGGCTCAGCAGGAGCTGCCCATTGACACACAGGGGAAACCCACTGCTTCCACCTTGGGAGCGGTCGCCAGACAGAGCCACACTGGGTGCTGGTGTCATCCAGGGACCCCACACACTCTCTTGAATTCGATCCTGCTTCCCTCTGGGCAGCTGCATCCTTTCCTCCTGCAGGACCGTCTGGAAACTTGGCTCTGCTCTCCCTTCTCTCCTCTCTCTGCCCCAAACCCCTCTTTCTAAAAAAGTGATGCAGTGTTCATGGGGTTATTTCTTGAAAATACTTGGCGGCCTCCACGCTTCCGTTTTCTTTGAGACAGGTGGTCATGAGGATTTACAAAGAATGCCTGGGCTCCCCCGCAGGTGCTGGCAGAGGGGGTAGCGATTGGTCCTGTGCCTCCACCTGCTCTGGGAGGGAGTCTTCCTCTAGGGTTGGCCCCTTCCTAACCCTCCACATATCCTGTTCTCCAGAGACTTTGGAACCCCACTCCTAAGAGCAGTGGGGCCAGGCGCTTAGAGGAAGAGCAAATGCTGCCAGGACACAGATTATCCCCAGAGTACTTTCCAGCATTGTATTAGGTATCTGGATCTGTTAGGAAAAAAAAAAAAAATTAGAAAGTATGCATAAAACTTGAAAACATTCAAGTATCAAAAGCTTATTTAGGTTGAAAGTTTTAAAACAAGTCATCAGCAAGCTGCCACCAAGTGGAGACTTTTACAAAAGTTGAGCGAGTCTGCTGAGCTGAGAGGACAGAAATGAAGTCACCTGTGCTGGGGCAGGGGCAGGGAGTGTGTGGGCAGAGAGAAACCAGAGAAGTCCAGGTCTGTGGAAACCAAACAGGAGAGCGTGCGCCGGAAGGGCGGTCAGGCTCAGGGGACGAGGTCGCTGTCCCTGGAGAACGAACCCTAAAGTGCATAGCCTGGGACTCCCTCCCTGGGGGTCCTGTCCCCCAACATTTCACAGCCTGCCTGGAGCTGCCTTCCAAGGAGGACAAACATGGCAACAAAAGACCCATTTCTGCACAACAATCCTTCTGGAAAGAAAAAGAAGCCAAGAATGGAGTCAAAACGCTACCCAGTGCTGACTAAGCCTCTCAAACCCTGTTCTAAATGGAGTGTGGTTTCTAAGTCAGGGAAATGGAAGAGGCCCCACCCACACAGGGACAGGGCCATGGCCCCACAGGCTGAAGCAGCAGCGTTTATTCAAGATACAACAGTGAGGGAATCTGATCACATTCCCTTCTCCCCGCAGAGAGCGCATCTTGACAAGTGATCCAGTAGAAACCTTTTAAACTCTATAAGTTAAGTTCATAAAAACCACTGTCTTCACCCTGTCTCCCAGGGCCAGGCCTCCCAGGGCCAGGCCTGGACTCTCAGATGCACTGGCTTGGGGCGCCCTCAGGTGGCCACATAAAAAAAAACACAGTCTGAGGGCAGCCTGGGGTTTTCAGACTTGGGCAGGATCTGCCCAGGCCAAATGTCCTTCTGCTTTGGGCCTCTGTCTCTTGGCAGATGGCCTGACACTGAGGCCCAAGGATGCCTCAGAAAATCTTGATTCCCACTCTATGGATGGCCTGATTAGCCAGAGGTTTCCAGGCTGTCTGTCCACCTCCTGGAGACAGACTTCAGTGGAGAGGGGGATGCTCTGTCTCTTGCTGTCCGGGGCAGGGATGGCCTCCAGCTGCAGGAAGTACAGCAGCACCTGGACCTGCCGAGCAGAGTGGGGAAGAGGAGAGCAGCTCAGAGGGGGGCTCACAGCTGCTGGTGGGGAGGTCTTTGGGGCGTAAGCCTCCAAGTCCACCTCAGGTGCTGGAAACCCCTGCTGGTGTAATGAACCCCTTACAGTGAGACGGGGGTGGGGTGGGGTCCTGACAAGGCATGACTTGGTAGGTGGGTGTTTATTTTAGAGATGCACAGGGCCTTGCTCTATCCCCCAGGCTGGAGTGCAGTGGCTCCATCATGGATCTCTGCAGCCTCTAACTCCTGGGCTCAAGCGATCCTCCTGTGTCAGCCTCCTAGGTAGCTAGGACTACAGGTGTGTGCCACAATGCCTGGCTAATTTTTCTTTGTATTTTTTCTAGAGATGGGGATTGCTACATTGCCCAGACTGGTCTCAAACACCTGGGTTCGGTTATCCTGCCTTGGCCTCCCAAAGATTACAGGCATGAGCCACCACACCCGAACACTTGAGGTGATTTTAAGCTTCTAGCAAAGTGCACCAGCAGGACCAGGAGGTGGCCTGGGCCCCCCCGCATCACTCCCATCCATGCGGACCTAGGCAAGTCCCTTTCTCTGGATCTCTGCCACCACTACATACAATGCAAGTAGAAAGTTGGGCAGGACTGTGGGTGGAGAAGGTAGAGGTCACGTCTGTCAGGCTGGGTGGGCTGGAGCCTGTCTTCCCATACCTGGGACATGATCTCCAAGGACCAGCTGTCAGTCATGATGATGGGCTGGCTTGGATTGGCAGGGAGCTTGCTCTCCTTCTTGGAGGGATGGAGCAGTGTGGGGCCAAAGACAGCGGTGAGGTTGTACAGGGACATCTTATTGACTGCCTCCTTCTCTGCCATACTGTAGAGGACTGAAACAGCAGGTGCTGTTTCAATACCACCACCGAGAGAGACAGAGGGGCTGTGCCATGCTGGAGTCCTCAGGAAGGGAGTGACCTCGACCCTGGCTGTGCTGCAAGCTGACTCCAGCCCTGGTACTTCCGAGTCTCAGCGGCCCACGAAAAAGGGCCAGCTCTGGGCTGGTGGGGAGGTCTCCTCTATGATGTGACTGGGAGGGAAGAGGGCGGTTCAAGTGCACTGCTGGCCATGGCCAAAGCTCTGAGTTCTTTGTTAAGACCACAGTGCAGAGGGAGGAGCGTGGCAAAGAGGAGAGGCAGGGGCAGGGGTGGCAGTGCTGCTAGTCCTTAGAGGCAGTAAGTGACTGCAGACAGGGGTCGGGGGAAAAGGTCCTCAGTCTGGAGGTCTGGTGGGAGCAGAGGGGCACCCCATGGCCTGGAGACCTGGAGCCCCCCGCAGCCATGGGAGAGCTGGGCTACCTTTTCAGGTGGTCCAGAAGGAAAAGGAAGGTGAGCAGGTTGGCCTCCGGCAGGGACAGCAGCAGGTTGAGCATGCAGCTGTCCTTTGCAACTGGGTCTGAAAGAGCTGCAGGAGGCGATGGGTTACTCTTCTGGGTCACAACCAGCCAGAGACCTCTCCCGAGGTGGTCACATGGAGCACCTGGGACATGAGTCTCTGCGCAGTTTAGGCCCGTCTTCATCCCCACACCCACAGTGCTGGCTCCCAGTGAGGACCCTGTGAGGGGCACCTGTGTGGGATGTGAACCACCTGAACATCTTTTCTCTACCTCACAGGGGTCAGCAGCACCCAGCAAACAGCAGCAGGAGGAGCCGTGAGAACAGCCGCTCATGGGCAGAGCTGCCCTTGGGCAACTCCCGCCACCACCCCCTCCCCAGGGGAGCCCAATGCAGGAGAGGCTCGGTGTGGAATGAAACAGGGGAGTGAGGGACACAAGGAGGTGGGAAGTGGGAGGGGGTCCCAGCCCCACCAAGTATGCAGAGACTCCCTCATCGTCCTGGACACCACAGGGTCACCTGCATGCTGGGAAAGCAGGTCTTCTGTGCATGGGCCTGGGGGCAGACCTGCCCTAAGGGTCATGTGGAGACTACAGGTGCTGCACGTGTCAGCGCCCGCTTTAGACATCAGCCTGCAGGTTGACTAAGGGTCAGGCCATGTTTGAACCCATGCTTGACTGGACCAGGACCCGTGGCTAGAGCACCTGGTCACCAGTGTTTAGCCCTGGTCTGCAGGAAGGAGGACAGCAGATTTTAGGACACTGCAGCATGACAGTGCTGACCATTTCACCCTCTTGGTCTCCTTGAGGAATAGGGACGGGGAGCCCTCTGGGGATGGGCGAGGTCTTCCAGGACAGGCTTGATTTTGGTCCCCTGCTTTCTGAGGTTGGGTTAAAACACCATGGCAGAGGGGGCACAGCTCGGGTTCCCACACGTCACTTTTCACAGCCTCCAATGGCAGCAGTGCACGTGGAGGAGACGTCTCCCACAAGGCCAAGGCCTCCAGTGCTCACCGATGCCCTCGGTGAAGTTAGGGTAGAACTCGTCAGTGAAGAGGGGCTCGGACAGCTCACGGAAATACAGCTTCAGCGTGCCTACGATGCCATTCACGTCCATCTCGCTCGTCATCACCGACACGTCCTTATTACCTGGAAAGAGCACGGAAATGCAGCGGCCTCCTTCAGGATCCCAAGTGAGTCTCCCACCATCCCAGCCTTGGCTAAAGCACCGTCCCTGCCACGCTGACCACTGTGCAGGTCCCTCCTGGGCTTTGAGCAGCTCATCTGACCCCTCCCAAGAGCTGTGCGTAGTTCTGTGTCTCCAGAGTTGATGGGGCTGCATGGGCATTCCCATTCCTCTCCCCTGCTTGGCCCGATGTGACGGCCAGGAGGAGGCCAGCACGGCAGGACGCGGTGCCTGCGTGGGAATCGGGTGACTCTGCCCTGTACCTAGCAACCACCCCTGCACCAGTGTCTTCTGATGGCAGGAAGGCTGTGGGAGAATCTGATTGGTTTCAGTGTCTGAACCGGTGTCTTCCTTTGGACCCAATTGGTCACTGGTGCTTATGTCCTCACCATAGGCCAGGTCTATTCTGGGCCCCCAGAGTGAGCTGAAATCACCACAGGGCCCTCCCAGGGGTGCTGAGCATTGTAGGGGTCCTGGTCAGGGTCGGTGGTGAGTGCTACACAGAAGGGTCTGCAGGCACAAAATCCTGTTGCTTTGAGGATGCTGGAAAGGACCCTCTGGGGTCTCGGTGCCCTCCCCTGGCATTTGAGGCAGGTCCGGGTCCTTCAAAGCCTGTGAGGGTTTGTGAGATGGAGGTGGAGATGCTGCAGCCCCGGCCTGAGCTGGGTCCCATCAGTGCCCTCTTCACACCACATCCTCACACAGGGCAGTGGACAGACCACACTGAGTCCTGGGCTTCCACCTCCTGTCCACCCCCAAGGCAGGAAGGCCAAGGCCCCACAGAAGCCCCTGGTTCACCCCAGCAAGTGGCATGAGTGGGTACGATGGTGTACAAACTGGCTTCTATAGAAGCTTTTTCTACAACTCTTGTTTTCTCTTTTTTAAAAATAATAAAACAGTAAATGAAGAAAAGACACAGAGAAGGATGTGACATGCCCGGGCCATGGAGCGCTCTGAGATTGCATCGTGGACACCACCGCCCACATCTCCATCCCGTCCTGCGCAGGCCAACACTCACTGACGTCGAAGGCTGCCTTCAGTGCCTGGATGTCCGTGGCCACTCCGGACACGCGGTAGATGCCCACCTCCTCCATGCCTCGGCGCTCGATCTCCTCCATGCACTGGCGTACGATGTAGGGCACCTTGGACCTCTGTCTCCTGTGGGAGGAGGAAATGTTCTCAGTGTCCTGACAGCCCTGCTTGGGCCACAACACAGGAGGCCTGCCCCCTCTCTGCATACTTGGAGGTGGGGCGAGGACGGTGACAAAGGCGCCCAGGTCTAGGGCTGCACACAGAGCCTTCTGCATGTCTGTGCTCCCTCTGCAAGCCCTGTCCTCATTGCATGTACTTTCTCAGGAACCTGTCAAGCAGCTAGAACCCTTGAGAGTCACACATGATCTTTGTAGGAAGGTCAGGAGGCCTGTCTAAGTAAAGTCAGAACAGGAAGGGCATCTGACAGATTCCAGGCCTGGGGTTAGCAGCCTGTGCCGTCAGCTGGGGGATCAGACCCGGTGTTGGTCCTGCCACCTGCGCGCTGTGTGAGAGGAGAATCCCTGATCCCTGCCCTGGGCCTGGGCCTGAACACACATCCGAGGAATGAATGAAGGGTTGCCTCAGCACCAGTGCTCCAAGTCCTGTGATGCTACGTGCTTTTCTCCTCTGAGTCTTAGCACTGAACAATTTCAATACTGCCACACAGGACACTAGAGTAAGAATACTTCAAAGTAAGCACTGTGCTGAGGCTTTAAATTTACTTTCATTTTGCAACTAGATTTACCAGCACATCCAAGCTGCTTCTCAAGCCACCCTCATTAGCAGTGGTTATTTGGGGGAGCTGCTGCTGGAGTCCTCACTGCTCATGCCTAGAGCCCTCCCAGAGTGCTATGCAAGTGGCTGCTGTGCAGTTGGGGGTGGGGCGTGCTGTTTAGACACAGAAAGGAGTGCAGGGTATGATTGATGGAGGCCCCGGCCTACATGACCGGCAAGTTCAGGGACCCAACTGGATTCCATCCTGGGGAAGCAAATGAATTCTCAGAGGAAGTGGTCTGTGTCTGCAAGAACTGCTCTCAAACCCAACAGGCTTCTCTTGGCAACTGACTCCTGACAAAGGGTTCAAGATCATTTGGAAAAAAAAAAAAAAAGGGGGAGCCGGGAGGCAGTGGGTCCTGGAAAAGTAAATTGTTTATTTTACAGTAAGAAAGTAATTAAATATATATATTTTTTACAATGGTGGAAAATTAGAAATGATTGTGAAAATGATGTCTACCCACGTTGCTGATGAGTAGGATGTGATTTGGCTCTTTAGGAAAGTGAATTTGTAGAACTTAAGAATATTGATTTATAAAGGGCATGGCCTTTGACCCAGTCCATCTTATGCAAATCTGGATGCCATAAATAATATTTAAAAATAAAAGTATTGGGGTGGAGGTTGCAGTGAGCAGAGATCATGCCACTACACTCCAGCCTGGTCGACAGAGTGAGACTCTGTCTCAAAACAAACAAACAAACAAACAAAAATAAAGAAGTCATTCCCAATGTTGCTCATCAGATTATGACCATAAATATCCAGGATCAGACTAATGGCTAAAGAGACAGTGACGCATCAATACCAGGCAGAGAACAAAGCAGATTTTTGTTTGTTTGTTTGTTTTTGGAGAGCCTCTAGGAACTTGAAAAATACATATGCCACACTCTTAAGACCCGGTGGTTCTTAATCAGGGGTGTTCATTAAAATGCTGGAAAGCTGAAAAGACTTCCAGGTCCCATCCAAGGAGATTTTGCTTCTGATTGACTGGCTAGTGGCCTGGCCATTGGTATTTTGAAAAAGCCCTCCAAGTGATTCTTTTACTTACACCCCAGATAGAAAACCCCAAATTAAAAGTGGAAAAAAACCAGACACCAAATGGCATTTAAATAAATGTCAACTTTAGTGCCACAAAGCATCTGATTGCATGTGGACAGAAAGAGAAGGAAAGAGGGTGCTATATCTGGATAACTTAGAAATGTGCTCCCCTAGCAAGATATCTACCAAAATTAGAACCATATTTGAGGATGCTGGTACTGCGAGCAATATATAAATAATGCGTGTAATGCCATTTAATATGATCGTATTTTTAAAAATGAGTTGAGTGGTGTTTTCTAGCTGTCAGTTTTTCCAAATATCAATATAGAAATTAGTCTTCTGCAGCTGCAGAGGCAATTCAGTTTCCAGCTTGCTTGCATGTGGGCTAGAGCCATAACGTGGCCCAGAGCATCTCTGATCCACCCCTCCCACAACCACCAAAGCCAGAGACAACCGAATGCCTTGGACCATCTGGTGAGAGATGTAGCTGGTGTAAGAGTCCTGCTGTGAAGTGACAAGAGACTCAAGGCCTAGTTTTAACTTACTGCTAACTTGCTGACACTGCACACTTCCTGAGTGATCTTGGGTGAATCCTTTCACCTCTCTAAAGTTCACTATGAAATGAGAGGTCAATGGTCAAACTTAAACACCTTCAGATGTTGGGTAATATCAGTGAGTAAAATGCACCAGGCACAGCACAAAGCGGAAGGGTGCAGACTGTGGCAAGTTGAAAACATGCCTCTGTAAAGGGGGCAGCCACCACTCAGTTCCTGCAGATTACTCTAACTTTGCTGAGGACAGTTGCCCAGGTAGTGCACTACAGAAGGGTAACACTTTAGAGGCGGTGTCATTTGCATCATAGATGCGAAATTCACAGGTGAAGACTGATGTAGTTTGTCCCTAAAGTTTTGCTTTGATTTGCAGATATTTATCCATGGCAGTTTCCTGGAAGATGTCTATAGAAGATTTTGAGGAATGGGCACCTTGTAATTTGCTATTAAACTAAACCCCAAGGGCCCATTATAAGCCAGCACGGTCCTAGGGATTCCACACTCATTCAGTTCCTTTTCATCATAGGAGGTGGGTATTTTAATATCAGGTCCACTATAAGAGGTGGAGGCCGGGCATGGTGGCTCATGCCTGTAATCCCAGCACTTTGGGAGGCCTACGTGGGCAGATCACTGGACCCCAAGAGTTTGAGACCAGCCTGGGCAACATGGTGAAACTCTGCCTCTACATCACATAAAAAAATTATCCGGGCTTGGTGGCATGTCCCTGTAGTCCCAGCTACTCGGCAGGCTGAGGTGGGAGGATTACTTGAGCCCGGGAAGTCAAGGCTGCAGTGAGCTCAGATTGCACAAGTATACTCCAGCTTAGGCCACAGAGCAAGACCTTGTCTCAAAAAATAAAACAAAACAATAGAAAGAAAGAGAAAGGAACAGATCAATATGTACAATAAAGTACCATTAGTATTTTTTTAAAAAAGCAAAAGAACATATTTATTTGGATATTTGTTTATATTCATAAACTATCTCTAGAAAGATACCAAGAAACTGAATAGATTTGGTTGCATCTGAGAAACTACAGGAATAGGGATGGGGTTGAGATGGCGCCTTCTGAATTTTGAAATATAAAAATGTGTTGTCTATTTAGAAATAAATGGGCCAGGCGTGGTGGCTAGGCCAGGTGCGGTGGCTCTCGCCTGTAATCCCAGCACTTTGGGAGGCCAAGACTGGTGGATCACTTGAGGTCAGGAGTTTGAGACCAGCCTGGCCAACGTGATGAAACTCAGTCTCTACTAAAAATATAAAAATGGCCAGGCGTAGTGGCTCACCTCTGTAATCCTAGCACTTTGGGAGGCTGAAGCGGGAGGATTACCTGAGGTCAAGAGTTTGAGACCAGCATGACCAACATGGAGAACGCCTATCTCTACTAAAAATATAAAATTAACCTGGTATAGTGGTGCATGCCTGTAATCCCAGCTACTCAGGAGGCTGAGGCAGGAGAATTGCTTGAACCCGGGAGGTGGAGGTTGTGGTGAGCCGAGATTGTGCCATTGTACTCCAGCCTAGGCAACAAAAGTGAAACTCTATCTCAAAAAAAACCACAAAAAACCCAAAACAAACAAACAAAAAAATCCACAAAAATTAGCTGGGTGTGGTGGCAGGTACCTGTAATTCCAGCTATTCAGGAGGCTGAGGCATGAGAATCGCTTGAACCTGGGAGGCGGAGGTCACAGTGAGCCAAGATCAGGCCACCGTACTCTAGCCTGGGCAACAGAGTGAGGCTCAATCTAAAAAAAAATGATAAATAAATATTATTAAGACAAAAGTCACAACGACATTACATAAACCAGGTTATGCCAGTGATTTTTGAAAATATCAAAACAGTTTTATAGAAAAATATAACTTCAGGCCAGGTGAGGTGGCTAACGCCTGTAATCCCAGCACTTTGGGAGGACGAGGTTGGTGGATCACCTGACCTCAGGAGTTCGAGACCAGCCTGGCCAACATAGTAAAACCCCAACTCTACTAAAAATACAAAAATTAGCTGGGTGTGGTGGCTCACGCTTGTAATCCCAGTTACTCAGGAGCCTGAGGTAGGAGAATCACTTGAACCTGGGAGGTGGAGGTTGCGGTGAGCCGAGATCGCGTGACTGCAGTAGAGCCTGGGCAACAGAGAAATTCTGTCTCAAAAGAAAAATATAACTTCAAAAAAAATGAAGTAGGAAGAAACAGAAAAGTTTGTCTAGATCTAGAACCATTAAAAGAATTGAAGGTTTATTTTAAAATCTGTATCCCATCCCTTCAAAAATCTCACAAAAAACAAAACCAAAGAAAAGCACCTGGCCCAGATGATTTTATAGACAAGTCCAGCAAACATTAAGAAGAACATGAAGTTTTTATCTTCTACATAATTTTTAAAAATTAATTAATTAATTAATTTTTTAGATGAAGTCTCACTCTGTATTCCAGACTGGAGTGCAGGGGCATGATCGCGGCTCACCGCAACCTCCACTTCGGAGGTTCAAGC
>NW_012103687.1:579366-580183 GCF_000951045.1 Mandrillus leucophaeus | reverse complement strand
GGGTTCAAGCAATTCTTCTGCCTCAGCCTCCCGACTAGCTGGGATTACAGGTGTCTGCCACCGCGCCCAGCTAATATTTTTGTATTTTTAGTAGACACGGGGTTTCACCATCTTGGTCAGGCTAGTCTTGAACTCCTGAACTCGTGATCCGCCCACCTCGGACTCCCAAAGTGCTGGGATTACAGGCGTGAGCCACCGCGCCTGGCCGGGCACATTCTTATCTGCCAGTTCCAGGTGCTTAGGCAGGTGGACATCCTTCTTGACCACGGTGACTTCCTCCTTAAAAAGGAGTTCATAAATGGCAAGCCTCTTCTTAGGCATAAGCATTCTGGGGAGGAGCAGCCGCTAAGGCGGCAGGGTGGCCCGGATGGGGGGCCGATGGAACTCGAACTCTACCAGAATTTCTTTAATATTATATATATATATATATAGCTCGCTTATTTGTCTGTTCCTTATGTACCCGGAGCGCCAGTAGGACAGGGCTTTGTGTTTTCCTCACCACTGTCTGGCTCATGCCTAGGACAGTCCTTGGCACACGGTAAACACGCTGAGGAGCGCCTTTGAGACTAGCTGACTCTGAGCATCATTCCGCAGGGTCCAGTGGCGCCTCTGAAGCGACCGGTCTTGCCAGGCTCCAGCCCAAGACGTGACGCATGCGCACCGGCTGGCCGGCTATTTTTTTTTTTTTTTCTCGAGCGACCGAGTAGCAGGGCGCCTGCGCGACCCAGTGCCAGAGGAACGCGAGCTAGAGAGTGGGGGGACAGCAGCGCCTGCGCAGTGAAGGAATGTGGGCGGGGCCCACACGGCGCCTGCGCAG
>NW_012103687.1:572305-573451 GCF_000951045.1 Mandrillus leucophaeus | reverse complement strand
CCTGCCTCAGCCTCCAGAGTAGCTGGGATTACAGGTGCACCCAGCTAATTTTTTGTATTTTTAGTAGAGATGGGGTTTCACCATGTTGGCCAGGCTGTTCTTGAACTCCTGACCTCAGGTAATCTGCCCACCTCAGCCTCCCAAAGTGCTAGAATTACAAGCATGAACCACAGTGCCCAGCCTACATCATCTTTAAGAAAAAGAAGCAAATGGTATTCTCCCCAACTCATTGTGAATTTAGTGTAGGCTTAATACCAAACCAGACATCAATAGTACAAGGAGGTAAAAGTATAGACTAACTTCTTATGGACATATATGCAAAAATGCTAAATAAAATATTAGCAAATAATCCAGCAATGGATTAAACATGTATCACGACCACGTTGTCGTTTTTAGGAAATTAAGATGATGTAATAAAAGAAAAAACTATTAAAGTAGTACAAACTATCAAAGGAAAAAAACCTGTATGATCATTGCAACGGAGTCATTTGCGACATCATATAATTTTTTTCTTTTTTTTTTTTTAAGTTTTTTGACTGTAAGTTTATTCAATGCAAAATAATCCTTTTCAATTTTACTGAGGTGGCTGACTGCGTCCACGACCAAATCCGCCTGTAAACTGGAATTCGGTTGTTGACCCAGTCCCAGCCTGGGCTTTCTTGTCAGCACCAGGAGGCACAGCACTCCCTCTGTATGTATCTCTGTTGGCTTCCCCTCTTGTGAGTCTTGCAGGTCGCTCACCCTCCAGACCTTTAGGACTAGGCCTGCCAGTCCCTGGACGGCTGCAGTGTAGGGTGGCAGGCACAATCTCCAGGGGCAGATGAAGATAATCATGAAGATACTGGATACCCTCATTGATAAGGTACCAGTAGAAATGTCTCCAGGCAAACTGTTCCTTCATGTAGTAGCCTCCGGACTTGAAAGACTGCATGGCCTTCATGACATGAACGTTGAGCACATTCTTTTTTTTTTTATTTGACATAAGTCTCACTCTGTCGCCCAGTCTGGAGTGCAGGGGTGCGATGTTGGCTCACTGCAACCTCCGCTCCCTGGGTTCAAGCAATTCTTCTGCCTCAGCCTCCCGACTAGCTGGGATTACAGGTGTCTGCCACCGCGCCCAGCTAATATTTTTGTATTTTTAGTAGA
>NW_012103687.1:558625-570635 GCF_000951045.1 Mandrillus leucophaeus | reverse complement strand
CAGGCCTGCTGCGGGTGCTGCTTCTGCTGTGGCCGGCGCCCCAGGCGCACGGAACGTCCTTTCTTCTTGAGAGGAGGTTAATTGCATCAGGTTGGATATGAATAATCCGGTGCCTGGCTGAGGAATTTTGCGTTTCCAGGAATTTGGTAATTGTAGTACCTTAAGTAGTTAAGTCTAAGACATCATAGTCACCCGGCACGTTGGGCAAGCTGTCGTGGAGATGACGAAAAGGAATCAGTTTCCAGTAGTTTTAGCACATTTACAGAACACGCAAAAATTCTGTGATCATTCAAATTCAGGGAACCTTGATTTGTTGATGTCCTTGATCATTTGTCCCAAGTACAGGAAGGGCGAGGAAAAGATTCCCGTGAATACTGCCCAGGTGATTTCAGGGAACAGTGTTTTCTTTTGTCCAAAGAGCCTCTTAAGCCATTGATAATATTTCCCAAGCTCATAACAGATACAAGCCTTTGAAAAATGACGATTGCTCTAACCCAGTAGGACACATCTTGCGATGAAATCAGAGCTATAGGCTTTGTAGACAACAGCAGTCATTTCTGGTGGCTTCGGGGAGTAGAGGGGGACTGCGGTTTTGCCAATATAGGTGATACCAGAGGGACTTTAGTAATTTTTTCTTCATAATTAAAAGCCAAGCCAGGCGCGGTGCCTCACGCCTGTAATCCCAGCACTTCCGGAGGCAGGGGCCAGCGAATCACCTGAAGTCAGGAGATCAAGACCAGCCTGACCAACATGGTGAAATCCTGTCTCTACTAAAAATACAAAAATTAGCCGGGCGTGGTGGCACGCGTCTGTAATCCCAGCTACTCAGGAGGGTGAGGCAGGAGAATCGCTTGAACCGGGGAGACGAAGGTTGCAGTGAGCCATTTTGCGCCACTGTACTCCAGCCTGGGCGACAAAGCCAGACTCCGTCTCAAAAAAACAAAAACTAGACATAACAAGGCAGAGCGTGGTGGCTGACGCCTGTAATCTCAGTAGTTTAGGAGGCCGAGGCGGGCAGATCACTTGAGGTCAGGAGTTCGATAACAGCCTGGTCAACATGGTGAAACCCCGTCTCTACAAAAAATAAAAAATTAGCTGGGCGTGGTGGCACATGCTTGTGATCCCAGCGGCTTGAGAGGCCAAGGCAGGAGAATTGCTTAGGAGGCAGAGGGTGCAGTGAACCGAGGTCTCGCCACTGCATTCCACCCTGGGTGACAGAATGAGGCTCCCTCTCAAAAAAGGAAAAAAACCCCAAAACACAGCCATTACAATATACATGTATGTTATAAAATAAACCAATATAGAAGGGTATATAGTGAAAGGAGAAGAACTGTTGGTAAAATTGTTTCTATGAATAAATGGCTAATCCAGTGTTTTTTCCTCCAGAAAAACACCTTTTCCCCTTTGATTTAGTGTACACCACACAGAGCCGCTTAGCCGACTCAGCGACTTTTTAGATAGCTGGAGAATGCTTCCTAATGGTTGCAGGTGTGTAGTGGTTTTCTTGACATTTTCAGTAAGAAAGTGAATGCTGTGCCATAGGAAAGCTTTATCACTGGTGCACGTTGGTAGCCAACCAAATACTTGAGTGTCAAGTATGGTATCTAGTGATTGGAGAATAACCGTAATAATTACAATTACAGTTGTAGTTAAAGTGAAGTTTGTATCAAAATTTCTGTTTCAAACATGAACTTTTAGGAGGTGTATCTGCAGTGCTTCCTCCTCAGATGTGATTTCTCTGAAGCAGTGGTTCTCTATAACTGACTTGACACACAATGCATCTGATATTTCGAATGATTTAAGTGATAGTATCAAAATTACTGTTGTATACATATTTAAATCACATGACTAATCTGCGTGTGGTATTACGCAAACTGCTCAGCTCAGTAAGGGAACAGAAATAAGAAAAAAAGGACAGTATTGGGAGTCATTTTATACAATTAAATTTATTCGATTGAAGGACTGTCCTTTCTAAAAAGGAAGTCCTGCTTTCTCGGTGTTAAAATAAAGCATCTTTTATGAAATGATGGTGATAGTAAATGGTGATATATGGTAAATGTAAGTAGCAAATACAAGGTTAGTTATTGTGATTTTTAAAAATAAAGAGAGCCAAGAGTCTCTTCTTTTGCTGCTGCTGTTAGGGAGTTCAGGAAAAAGTTCCTGGGGCTTTTGCTTTTAAGAAGACACAAATTTAGATTATTTCTTAAGAGTAAATATGAGTTTATTTCGAGGTCATTTGTCACAGTCTACTGAGAAATCCATTGAGAAAGCTGTTAAGTTTGCCTGGCATTAAAGATGTTCCTACTCTGATCATTGTTAAATAGATCTTTTCTTATTAGATATAAAATGTCAGAAGATATTTTATTTTGAGACAGAGTTTCACTCTTGTTGCCCAGGCTGGAGTCCAATGGCTCGATCTAGGCTCACCACAACCTCCACCTCCCGGGTTCAAGTGATTCTCCTGCCTCAGCCTCCCAGGTAGTTGGGATTACAGGCATGTGCCACCACCGCTGCCTAATTTTGTATTTTTAGTAGAGACAGGGTGTCTCCATGTTGAATAGGCTGGTCTGGAACTCCCGACCTCAGGTGATCTGCCCGCCTCGGCCTCCCAAAGTGCTGGGATTACAGGCATGAGCCACCTCACCTGGCCCCAGGAGATTTTTTTGTGTTGTGGTGTGCCAACAAAATAAGCCTAGGCAGGGAAATTCCTTCTGGTGGTAGGAATTGTTAGTACTGAATAGACTAGCTGCGAGGTAAAGAAACCCCACGGTGTTTTCTCAGTTCAGAAATCACTGTGACCTCAGTCTTTTGCTGTGAAATAACATGACCATTAAGAAAGTAGGCTTAAATAATGTATTTTGGGTATGTCGAGGGGGAAGGACAGTTACGATCTGTTCCAAAGTGAACATAAGAGATGATCCCTGTGTCTGTCAAGCCTTTAAAATTTATAGTGCTTTTCTGTTAATCTCAAATAAGGTTTAGAGTTATTGTGACATAGTCTTAAAACCTGCAGTATATCAAAAGGCACATTTTTAAAGCATCTTGAATTGAAATTAATAATGTAATATCTACTTTTTCAGAATAGCAGTTTTTACATTCTGAAGACTTGACTGCTCTCAGCCACTTCTGAGTTCTCTATTTTCAAAGATAATTTGGTAACTCCATAAAGGAAATCTGTAAATAAGAGAAGAAAGTGAATATCTTTTAACAGTGTTTTTCCTGATCTTTTCTAATATCTTCGTTGTGGTTCTGTCCTTTAGTTTTTGGTTAAATCCTGAAGTTTACTTCTGCCTGTATCTTCCCAAACTATTAATCTGTTCACAGTCACTCTCCCATTTAAACCCTTCAACAGCCCTCCTACCTTCGTAATAAGGTCTCCTTAGCTTGGTATCCAGAACACTTCAATACTGGCCTTTGACTCCTGTTCTCCTTCCCCCATCTCTGTTTAGATGCTTCACCGAGCTGCAATGAACAGCTCTTGGCCCCTTGAAATCTCTCCAGTCTCCTTGTCTCCCTCTGCTGGAATATTCTTCTCTCACTTCATCTGATCATTGCCTTCAAAACTCAGCTCATTTTCTTATTTCCTTGCCCTTTTCATGTCCCTTGTTTTCCTCCAATTAAATTAATGTTCCAGACTCAAAAGAAAAACGGCTCAGCTCAGGCATTACCTTGTCTGGAAGGCTTCCCTAGTCCTCCTGCCTCCTGCAGACTTGTCTGGTACCCTGTACATTCGGGATTTGGCACACTGTGTCTCGTCTGTGGCCTCCACTGCACGATGAGACCGTAAGTGTGTGGCTTGACAGAAAGTTGTTCAATCTTTTGTGCTGGTACAGTGCTGGGCATGGCACTGTTACAGAGGAAATGGGCCACTTAAATCCTGCCCTTAGGAGCTTTTATTCTAGTTGCACTTGACCCTGCCAGCTGTGAGACACCTCCCAGTAGTGCATACCAACTTTCAAAGTCTATTTAATTGTATCTTAGCGTCTGATTCCAGTCTTATTTCTTGAAGGAGGGGAGTGTCTCTAATGTCTTATTTTAGTACCCAGAGACCAGGTAGGCATCATTTTTGTCCCAAATTCTGGAAGGAATGTGCATTTGGCACAGATTACTTCCCTTTTTTTTCTTGTACACCTTTCACCTTTTTTTTAAGTTTGATGTGTTTGAATAGTAAGGGTTTAAGAGATTAAGATTAAATTTCAACTTTGTCTATTGTGCGTATAGCCTAAGGAAAACAAAAAGTTAAAGAGGAAAAATACATTGCCTCTAAAAAGAAGACTCGTTATTAAACTTTTATTTTTAATTGTTTTCAGAGACTGGGTCTCACCCTATTACCCAGGCTGGAGTGGTGAACACAGCTCACCATAGCCTTGAATTCCTGGGCTCAAGGGTTCCTCTTGCCTTAGCTGTCTCACTAGCTGGGACTGCAGGCCCGCACCAGCACACCTGGCTCATTTTCAAAAATTGTTTTGGAGAGTCATGGTCTCGCCGTCTTGCCCAGGCTGGTGTGGAACTCCTGGGTTCAAGCAAACCTCCCGCCTTGGCCACCCTAAGTCTTGGGATTACAGGCGTTAACCATTGTGCCCAGCCTAAACTTTTTTTTTTAAATGCTGAGCTGTACACAAAAGAAAGTAAAGGTGTTGGTTAAGCCTCGGAAAGAAGTATGCAAAGAAACTGGTGGCAGCCTGGATGTGATGGCTCATACCTGTGATTTCAGGGCTTTGGGAGGTGAAGAGGAGAGGATTGCTTGAGGCCAAGAGTTCGAGACCAGCCTGGGCAACATAGTGAGACCCTGTCTCTACAAATAAACATTTTATAATTAGCCGGGTGTGGTGGTACGCACCTGTAGTCTCAGCTACTTGAGAGGCTGAGGCAGGGGGATCTCTTGAGCCCAGGTGTTTGAGGCTGCAGTAAGCTAGAATCACACCACTGCTCTCCAGCCTGGGCTACAAAGTGAAACTCTGTCTCTAAAGAAAAACATGCTGGTGGCATTGTCAAGATTTGTCAAGAAATAGCCATGACACTGGGCCCAGTGGTGCGCACCTGTAGTGCCAGCTGTTCAGGAGGCTGAAGTGGGAGAATCTCTTGAGCCTAGGAGTTTGAGCTCAGCTTGGGCAGCATTGCAAGACCCCAGTCTCTCAAAAAATAGGTCAATAAGGTTTATTTTAATTAAACAAGAAAAATAAATATCTGCTAAAATTTAAAGCTATTCTGTTCTTCCTCTCTCTCTTCTAGTGTTCTCGGGGAAGATCCCAACTAAGCCATTTTCCAGTGGCACCTCTTCCACCATGAATTCCTGAGGCTGTCTGATGGGGCTACTTTATTCCAGAACAATCACCGTGAGACCTTTTCTCCCAATAAATGCCGCTTTTCTCTCCTTAATATAATCTCTTGCTTACAAAACACTGGTGTCTCCTTATCATGGTTTGGTTCTACCCCACTGGGCCCAAGAATTCTTGCCCAGGAGCAATTGAATTTTCTTCTTTCATGCTTTTTGAAACTTTGGTGGGGTAGAGCCAATTTTAAATCTTCTGCCCCATTTTTTCGTTGTTTTTCTCTCCCTTCTGCATTTTCTGCAAACTCCATTGAATCATTGCAGTTACTTAGGTTTGCTTCCTCTCCCCCATTACAAACTATTTGCTGGATTTTTCAACCCTAGTTCCCTCATTTTTATGATTTATGCTCATTTCTTTGTACACTTAGAGTTGCTCCATCCCCCAACCCATCGCCTCTGGCCCTGGATTATTGTTTTAGTCTTTTATTTTTTGTCTTTTTCTACCCCAACACTTACCTTCCTCTCCCAGTCTCCTGTACCCTATCACCAGGGTTGTCATTAGCCTTTCATATTATTCCTCATTATCCATGTATTCATTTGCAAATAAGCATATACTAACAAAATAACAGGTTTATGGAGATAAAATTCACATACTTTAAAGTTCAGGCTTTTAAAATGTACCTTTCAAGTGGTTTTTGGTATATTCACAAAGTTATGCATGGATCACCACTATCTGATTCCATAACATTTTCAATACCTCAAAAAGAAGTCTGTACTCATTAGTAGTCATTTCACGTTCACCACTCCCTCTGGCTCTGGGCAGTCACTGATCTTTGTGTCTCTATGGATTTGCCTATTCTAGGTATTTTATATAAATGGAGTCATTCAACATGTGACTTTTTGTCTGGCTGTTTTCATTTAGCATAATGTTATCAAGGCCTATCCCTGTTGTAGCGTGTATTAGCACTTCATTTCTTATATGGCTGAATGATAGTTTATTATTTGTTCATCAGTTGATGAACGTTTGCGTTTTTGCCACTTTGGGCTGTTATGAATAATGCTACTGTGAGCAAGTATATACAAGTTCCTCTGCAAATTTTTGTGTGGACATAATCCTTTCACTTCTCTTAGGTATATATGTAGGAGTTGAATTGCTGGGTTGTGTAGTAGCTATGTTAAACATTTTGAGAAACTGCTGAAATGTTTTCCAGAGCTGTACCATTTTACATTCTGTGTATGAGGATTTCACGTTCTCCGCTTCCTCACCAGTGTATGGATTTTGGGGTATACTTTTTAAAAAGTGGGATTAGGCTGGGCACAGTGGCTCACACCTGTAATCCCAACACTTTGGGAAGCTGAGGTGGGAGGATCACTTGAGCCTAGTAGTTTGAGACCACCCTGGGCAACATAGGGAGACCCTGTCTCAACAAAAAATTATTTAAAATAAATTAACTGGGCATTGTGGCACACACCTGTAGTCCCAGCTACTTCGGAGGCTGAAGGACAAGGATTCCCTGAGCCCAGAAGTTTGAGGTTGCAGTGAGACATGATGGCACCACTATACTATAGCCTGGGTGACAGAGCAAGACTCTGCTTCAGGGAAGAAAAAAAAATTGTGGGATCATATTTTTGACACTTTTCTTCTTGTTTTCTTAACTTCATACTTCTGGAAATTCCATTAAATTAGCTGGTATCACTCTAACTCATTGTGTTTAATGGCTTCATAGTAATACTGCATAATATAAATATATCATTCATTCATCAAAGTTAGCAGAAATTGACTGTTACGAGTCAGGCCCTGCTCTAAGCACTGAACAAAACACACAAAAACTTTTGCATTCTTAGAGTTTATTTTCCAATGGAGGGGGTGGAGGAAGATAAGAATTTAGGAAATAAATTAATTACATATGTAGCATAGGGTTTCACCAGTGAGTGCAGCTTGAATCGTTGGTGGCTTTCTTAATAGTATAAAGTACTAAAGACAAAATTACTCTAAATGGTGTTACTTAAATTACTGTAGTCGGTATTAGTATTAGTCACTTTGCACGTGAAAGCGAAAACACTATCATAAAATGAAAAATAGAAAACAGCTGGTATATGTGGATCTGGAGTTTTTCTAGGACATAAACTGATGAGCTAGAAAAGTAAATGTGTCCATCCTTGGTAGCAAAGTTTGTACATTTATACATTTTATCCAAATCCTCTTAATCTAGTGATTAATAGACACTCTTCACAAAAGGATGAGTGAGGTATATGTGTATGTGTTGGAAGGTTTTGATGGATGCAACTAAGAGTACTTTGGGGAACATGGCAAAACTTTCGGGCCCATTCAAGAGTCTTGTTTTCTTCCTGAGCTTTTATGTATTTACTATATTGCCCTATTAATTATTGAGATTGTGCCTTACAGTAAAACCTGCTTTAAATTGTTGACGCTGTAATTTAAAATAATCTGGGTCACCTAGAGTGGTTAAGCCTGGAAGAAATTATGTCCTTCCTGCCAGGGCAGATTGTATAGAGATATTCCTGTGCTAACGCCTACTCTGTTGGGCCTAGAAGTAATGCAGTTCAACGTTTCTGTTCTGATTTTTAAAAAAAAATTTGACTTTACTTTTTATTTTATTTTATTTTTATTTAGAGACAGGGTTTCATTATTTTGCACAGGCTGGTCTCGAATTCCTGGGCTCAAGTGGTCTTCTTGCCTCGGTCTCCCAAATACTGGGGCTACAGGCATGAGTCACTGAACCCGGCCTTAACTTTGAAATGAAGTTAGAAATGTACATTTTATTATTATTATTATTGTTATTATTATTTTAGAAAATTATATTATTTTAGAAAAATAATAAATAATAATATTTATTATTATTATTTTAGGTCTTGCTCTGTTGCCCAGGCTGGAGGGCAACAATGGTGCAATCATAGCTCACTGCAACCTCCACCTCTAGGGCTCAAGTGATTTTCCCGCCTCAGCATCCTGAGTAGTTGGGACTACAGGTACTTGTCACCACAGCTAATTTTTATTTTTGTAGAGACAGGGTCTCACTATGTTGCCCAAGCTGATCTCGCACTCCTGGGCTCAAGTGATTCTCCTGCCTCGGTCTCCTAAAGTGCTAGGATTACATGTGTAAGCCACTGTGCCCAGCCTAGAACTGCACGTTTTAGACAGACATTTACTCAGCTTTCCTCTTGCCTGCTCAAGACTATCCAACTGTATTTTTGTGCCTCAGAGTCCTTTCACATGTTCTGCTTTTACTGGGAACTCATAGGCAGTAAGATCAAGTGCTGACCTTTGAGGCATCTACGCACTTCCAAAACCTGCGTCCTCTTTCATATGCCACTGTATTTATTTATTTTTTTTTTGAGATGGAGTCTCAGTCTGTTGCCCAAGCTGGAGTGCAGTGGCACGATCTCGGCTCACTGCAGCCTCCGCCTCCTAGGTTCAAGTGATTCACCTGTCTCAGCCTCCTGAGTAGCTGGGATCACAGGCGAGTGCCACCACACCCAGCTAATTTTTATATTTTTAGTAGAGATGGGGGTTTCACCATGTTGACCAGGCTGGTTTCGAACTCCTGACCTTGGCTTCCCAAAGTGCTGGGATTACAGGCGAGAGCCACTATGCCTGTCCTTATTTGCCACTTTAAATTGGAGGAGATGAAAAAATTAAGTATCCCCAAAAGCTCAGGGTTTCCTATTTGGGACTTCAGTTAGAGATCCATTTCTTGGTTTCCAGGCTGGGCACAGTGGCTCACACCTGTAATCCCACCACTTTGGGAGGCCAAGGAGGGAGGATTGCTTGAGCCCAGGAGTTGAAGACCATCTTGGGCAACATAGTGAGACCTCATCTCTACTAAAAATTAAAACAAGAAAAAATTAGTCGGGCATGGTGGCACTTGCCTGTGATCCCAGCTACTCAGGAGGCTGAGGTGGGAGGATCCCTTGAATCTGGGAGATTGAGGCTGCAGTGAGTTGTGATTGAAGCACTGCACTCCAACCTGGGTGACAGAGTGAGACCCTATTTCAAAACAAACAAATAAAAATATTTGTTTCCAAATGGCACGCAAGGCAGGTAGTAATCCCTGAGTGTTAAGTCAGCAGATTTTGCCACTTCATTTTGTGTGCTAACTTAAGAAATCAGGACACCTGATGAGTTGAGGTGTTCAAGCTAAAGCTCTGCTATGCTCCCTCCTTCATAGGCTGTTCTGCTTGGGCCTCCCAGCGATGGAGGACTGCCTCTTTGCTCGCTAGAGTCTCTAAAGTTTTCTTTTCTTTTTTTTTGGAGATGGAGTCTCGCTCTGTCACCCAGGCTGTGGCACAATCTCGGCTCAGTGCAACCTCCGCCTCCTGGGTTCAAGCGATTTTCATGCCTCTGCCTTCCGAGTAGCTGAGATTATAGGCATGTGCCACCACGCCCAGCTAATTTTTTGTATTTTTAGTAAAGACAGGATTTCACCACGTTGGTCAGGCTGTTCTCGAACTTCGGACCTCAAGTGATCTCCCCTTCTCAGCCTTCCAAAGTGCTGGGATTACAGGTGTGAGCCACCACGCCCGGCTGTAGTTTTCCATTCGCCACAGTTTGTGACAGTCTCCACATCGTGAAGTGACAAGTTCCCTTCCCTTTTCCTTCTGCTCCCATCACCTTTTTCTTTCTCATTTCTTTTTTGAATTATGCTGTCTTGAATTGGTGTCTAAAGGATGACATAGCAGACAAGGGGACTGACACATTAACTCTCATACGTTACTGAGGAATTTCTCAGTGCTCTGTCTGCATCATCTGCTGGCTCTCTCCTTCCTAGATGCTGCCTGCCAACCTGCTTTGAGAAATTGGAAATGAATTGGGGTGTCATCAGCCTCCCCTTGTACATATAGAGACAGCATCTCCAATGCCTTGATTTGCATAATAACAAATAGTGTTTTGCTTACCTACTTCCACACAAATTGCTGATATGGTTAGGATTTGGGAAAGGGGAAGAAGGGAGTTTTGGGTTTTGAGGAGTAGCTGGGACTTGAACAAAGAAGAGGTAGTAATGAACATTCCTGGGGTGAGGGAATTAGCTGAGGGAGAATAAGGCTTATAATAATTTAGGGATTGACAGACTGTCTGTAAAGGGCCAGATAGTAAATGTTTTAGTCATTGAAGACCTTAAGGTCTGTGTTGCAACTAATCAACTCCATCATTGTAGTGCAAAAGTAACCACAGACACTACAGATATGAATGAATGTGACTATGTTTCAATAACTTCTTTTTTTTTTTTTTTTGAGACAGTGTCACTCTGTTGCTGAGGCTGGAGGGGCAGCGGGGTGATCACAGCTTATTGCAGCCCTGACTTCCCAGGCTCAAGTGATCCTCCCACCTTTCTGAGTAGCTGGGACTACAGGCACACGCCACCACGCCCCACTAATTTTTGTATTTTTTGTAGAGGTAGGGTTTCACCATGTTGGCCAGGCTGGTCTTGAGCTCCTGAACTTCTGGGCTCAAGCCATCCACCCTCCTCAGTCACCTTGCAAAGCGTTGGGATTACAGGCATGAGCCTCTGTGTCCAGCCCAAGTCTTTTGATTCTTTTTTTCCCCCAACCATTTAAAAGTGCAAAACATTCTTAGTTTTTGGGCCGAAAAAAGACAAGTGATGGGTAAGATTTGGCCCTGGATTGTGGTTTGTTGACCCCTGTCGTAGAGGAACAGGAAGCAGAGAGAACTGGTTATAGGGCCTGGGAAACCAAGCCAGGGAGTTAGGCTTAAGGTAGTGTGAAAGAGGAAACCATTTTTGTAATATAATAAAAATTTTAAAGGAAGGATATTTTGTGTTTATATGTGTTCCTGGAAGCATCTCAGTTTTTATTCAAAACATATTTTCACTATGGAAAATTTCAAACATTTACAAAGTAGAATAATGAAATACCAAGTGATGTATTTATCATCTGCCTTCAACTATTACCAGTCCTAGGTCCTTTGCATTTCTGTGTTTTACAATCAGCTTATCACATTCTACAAAAAAGCTGGCTGGAATTTCTGTTGGGATTGTTTTGAGTCTGTAGATAATTTGGGGGGAAGAATTGACTTCTTAATAAAATTGAATTTTCCAACCCATGACCATAGTATACTTCTCAATTTATTTAGTTTTTCTTTAATTTTTCTCAACAATAATTTTGTAGTTTTCAGTGTACAAATCTTTCCAGTTTTTTGAAGGCATGTGGTCAGATTTACTCCTAAGTATTTCATATATTTTGATACTGTGAATTTCAGCTTCCAGTTATTCATTGCAGATATGTAAAAATACACTTGGTTTTTGTATATTAATTTTGTATCCTGAGACCTTAATGTAATTCATCGTCAAAGCTTTTTTGTGGATTCCATTGGCTATTCTATCAATGCTATCTGTGAATAAAGACATGTTTACTTTTTTCTTCCCAATCTGAATGCCTTTTTTTTTTTTCTTTGCTTCCTTTACTGCACTGGCTAGAACTTCTAAGTACATAATGAATAGAAGTATAACTGCCCAATTGGTTCACCTTGCCCACCGCCTAGACAGAGTCGATTCATCAAGACAGGGTATTTGCAATAGAGAAAGAGTAATTCAGGCAGAGTCTGCTGGGTGGGAGACCAGAGTTTTATTATTACTTAAATCAGTCTCCCTGAGCATTTGAAGAGCAGAGTTTTGAAGGACAGCTTGGTGGGTTGGGGGAAGCCAATGGGCCAAGAGTGCTGACTGGTTAGGGATGAAATCAAAGGGAGTTGAAACTGTC
>NW_012103687.1:540777-557685 GCF_000951045.1 Mandrillus leucophaeus | reverse complement strand
AACTCCTGACCTCAAGTGATCCACCCACCTCAGCCTCCCAAAGTGCTAGGATTACAGGCGTCAGTCACTGTGCCCGGCTGATTTTTTTTTTTTTTTTTTGAGATGGAGTCTTGCACTGTTGCCCAGGCTGGAGTACAGTGGTACAATCTCAGCTCGCTGCAAGCTCCTCATCCTGGGTTCATGCCATTCTCCTGCCTCAGCCTCCCGAGTGGGTGAGACTACAGGTGCCTGCCACCACGCCCGGCTAATTTTTTGTATTTTTAGTAAGAGACGGGGTTTCACCGTGTTAGCCAAGATGGTCTCAATCTCTTGACCTCGTGATCTGCCCGCCTTGTCCTCCCAAAGTGCTGGTATTACAGGCATGAACCACCACGCCCAGCCTGTTCGGCTGATTTTTGAATGTTAAACCAACCTCGCATTTGTGGGATAACTTGGTTATGATGTGTTATCCTTTTTTTCTAGATTGTTAGACTCAATTTGCTAAAATTTTGTTTGTAATTTTAACATTTATTTTCATGAGAGAGATGGGTCTGTAGTAATGTCTTTATCAGATGTTGACATCAAAGTAATGCTGGCTTCATAGAATGAGTTGGGAAATATTCTCAGTTTTCTGGACGAGTTTATAAAGAATTTGTTTTATTTCTTTAGTGGAATTCCTGAGTGAATTCATCTATGCCTGGGGTTTTCTTTGTAGGAAAGTTTTTAACTACAAATCCAATTTCTTCAATAAATATAGAACTATTCAAGTTATTTATCACTTTTTGAGTGAGCTTCGATAGTTTGTCTTTCAAGAAATTCATTTATTTTATCTAACTTCTTGAATTTACTGGCATAAAGTGGTTCCTAATAGTCCCTTATTATCCTCTGATAGCTGTAGAATCTGTAGTGTTGTCACCCCTTCCATTCCTAATGCTGGTAATTTGTGTCCTCTCTTTTTTTTCTGAGTGTGGCTAGAGGTTTATCAGTTTTATTGGTCTTCTCAACCCATTTTTGGTTTCATTGATCTCTGTTTACGTTTTCTGTTTCATTGATTTTTGTTTAGATGTTTATTCTTTTCTTTCTTCTCCATACTTTTTGTTTCATTGCTCTTCCTTTTCTTGTTTCTTAAAGTAGGAGCTGATTTGAGTCTTTTCTTCTTTTCCAACATAGATGTTTAGTGTTATAAATTTCCCTTTACTGCTTTAGGGGTAGCCCACAAATTTTGACATGTTATGTTTTCATTTTAAGTTCAAAACACATTCTCATTTTAAGTTCAAAACACATTCTAATTTCCCTTTTGGTTTCTTCTTTAGTTCATAGATTTAGAAGTATGTGAGTTCCCGAGTATTTCAGAATTTTCAGAGATATTCCATTATTTTCTAATTTAATTAATAGAGAATCTTTGTTTTTGTTTTTGTTTTTTTTTTTTGAGACAGAGTCTCACTCTGTTGCCCAGGCTGGAGTGCAGTGGTGCGATCTTGGCTCACTGCAAGCTTCGCCTCCTGAGTTCATGCCATTCTCCTGCTTCAGCTTCCCGAGTAGCTGGGACTACAGGTACCCACCACCATGCCTGGCTAATTTTTTTGTATTTTTAGTAGAGACAGGGTTTCACCATTTTAGCCAGGATGGTCTTGGGATCTCCTGACCTCGTGATCCACCCACCTTGGCCTCCCAAAGTGCTGGGATTGCGGGCGTGAACCACTGCACCCGGCTGAGAGTCTTTTAAAAACAATACAACCACAGTGCTATTATCCCATCTTTAAAAAGCAACAGTTCAGAAAGAAGGAGGACAATTTGAAAGAATACAGAAAGGATCAGAGAGATCTGTGTCAGTCAAGAAAGCCTGATAAAAGGCCAGTGGAGTGACTCATGCAGAGTAGAGGGAGTGGATGAGAAGAGAAAGGGAGAGACACCTAGTCACCAGGGACAATCAAAGGAAAGGTAAGCATAAGTTTGTAGTTGATTGAATGAGGAAGATGGAGGAAGGTAAAAGAAAGCTGTGTTGAATTAAACTCTGGAGTGATCAAAACTGTGGTGGTTAGGATTGGGAGAGGGTGGCACACACTTAGATTGGAGTGACGAAGTTTGTAGTTGTCAGAAGAACCTCTGAAGTTTCTCTGCTTAAGTTGGAGTTGAAGCAGTCCTGGGGATTGTAGTGGAAAGGGAGAGGTATATGTCTAAGAAAGAAGTAAGTTTAGGATAAAGGGAAATTTGTCATTCTGGTTGTAGTGGGAAGGAAAGGAGATGGATGCTTATTGTAATTCTGTGTGCTGAGCATTTTCCTTGTTAGTTTCCACACATTGTTTGATGTGGTTCTTATAGCATCCTATATGTTAGCTGTTTCTACTTACAGACGAAAGACTGAAATTTATGAGTAATATGCCCAGAGCCAGATAACTAATAAGTGGTGGAGTTGTTAGCATTTGAACCCAAATTCTACCCAACCACAGTCTGAGTTCTTTCCACTTGGTATGTAAATTCATGAATACATGCCAGTAAATGTACCAGGCTGCTCCTATTCAAAGAACTGCCTTCTGTGTATCACACGGTCTATGTTAAGTGTTATGACCTAAAACAATACTGCTGTTTTTTTGTTTTGTTTTGTTTTGTTTTTTGAGACAGTCTTGCTCTGTCGCCCAGGCTGGAGTGCAGTGTTGCGGTCTCAGCTCACTGCGAACTCCGCCTCCTGGGTTCAAGTGATTCTCCTGCCTCAGCCTCTCAAGTAGCTGGGATTATAGGCACCCGCCACCACGCCCAGCTAATTTTTGTGTTTTTAGTAGAGACGGGGTT
This sequence comes from Mandrillus leucophaeus, assembly GCF_000951045.1. Taxonomy (NCBI): domain Eukaryota; kingdom Metazoa; phylum Chordata; class Mammalia; order Primates; family Cercopithecidae; genus Mandrillus; species Mandrillus leucophaeus. The sequence goes on along the minus strand of NW_012103687.1, from coordinate 554,916 downwards.
TTACCATGTTGGCCAGGCTAATCTCAAACTCCTGACCTCGTGATCTGCCTGCCTCAGCCTTCCAAAGTTCTGGGATTACAGGCGTGAGCCACCGTGCCTGGCCCGCTGTTCTTTTTTAAAATGAAAATCTTGATTTTGTGTTTTGAAGTCCTTAGAAGGGATTGTTGTTTATTTAAGCTAAAATAATCAGGTTACTCATTTATTCAGTAAATCAGATTCGACAGGCAGCAATCTCAGAGGCGTGTGTATATGTGTAGGGCTTTGGTGATTTTTTGGTGGTGTTTGTAACCTAGAATATAGTTTCGAAGGCTTAGATTTAAGACTTCTATCTGGTAAAGTGGGGGTAAGCGGCAGTGAAATCTGCATGGTAGTCTATTCTTAATACCTGCTGTTAGTAAACTTTTACTGAAAGTCAGAGTTTGCTTATGTCATACAGTATTGTTCTGAAAGTTTACTTTTTAAAAATGAGAATGAAATATTGGGAAGAAACGTCATAGTTATTTTTTACATGTTCTGGTTTTCTATTACCTGATTGGTTATGTTATATTGACATTCTCGCATGTAATTGCACTTTACTGCTTGAACTTGCAGTACTTTGCTCCTGAGATAAAGACATAGGTGAAGCTTATCCTAGGTTGGCAACAGCAAAATCAGTGTATTAATAATTGAGTCATATGGTGTGTTTCGGCATTTTAACAAGGAGGTACGGACCATGACATTTTGAATTTGAAAGGAAGTACTTTTTACTGTTTTCCTCTTTTTCTGTCTTATATCTTTGTCCTACCACTAAGAAGTAAGTAAAATTCTAGACTCAGTTATAGGATGTCTTAATAACAGGCAGTGAACTGTGTCACTGATTAATTGACCTATCTAGTCAGAGTTAGAATTTACTTCTGACATTCATGTACTTTTCAGCAGTAATTCAGGCTATTCACATCATAGCTTTGCTTTTGTCTGTTTTTCAAGTAACAGGCAGGCTGAGGCAGAAGAATCACTTGAACCCTGCAGGCGGAGGTTACAGTGAGCTGAGATCACGCCACTGCATTCCAACCTGGGCTACCGAGCGACTCTGTCTCCCCAAAAAATGAAAATTAAAAATAAGTAAATGTGAATTTCAGATAAATAGTGATGACCTTTTTGGTTTAAGTATACACTAAATGTTGTCTGGATAAAAGACACTTAGGTGAGTGCTATGGCCAGAAAGGTAAGAGGGATGGGGGGGCCAACCGACTAGAGACAAGGGAAGGTATCACTAAGGACACGGCAGTGGAGCTGACTCCTGAAGTGACCCATGAGCAGTTATTTGTCAGGGAAGAAAATGGTAAGGGGTTTTCAGGGGTAGGAACAGTAGGAGCCAAAGTGTGGGTATGTGAAAGTGTGTGGCTATGTGTGCATGTAAAATGGAAATGAGATGGAGGGATGGGTTGCAGCCTGGATTTGAAGAAGCACATATCGGCACTGGGGTATTTGGCCTGGGACAGGGAGGCATTATTTTACAGGAGACTGACCTGGTGGGATGTGTGCTTTACAGTGTGGACAAACAGCTGTGGCACAGAAGGATTGTTGGCAGGGGAGGGCGACAGGAGGCTGCCAGAGTTGTCCAGCTGGATTTCTTTCCTGACACAGACAGGCTGGCATAGGATTGGTGGGGTAGAGGAAATGGGGAGGAGGGAATGCCGCAAGGTCAGGAACTTCCTCCAGTCTCCAAGAGGCGTCTTGACTGTTTAAAAATGTCTCTGAAGATTTAGCACACCAAGGCCCTCTTTAGTCCCAGGGTATAGGCCACCCTTGAGGTTAGAAAGAAACCCCTGGGAGCTGTGGTGGGATGGGTGTGGCTTTTGGAGGTACCCCTATTCAGACTCCTGCTGTAGCATTTGCCGGCTATGGAAGCTTTGGGATCACTTTTTATAGTGGACCTGATATTATAATACCCACTTCCTATGATGAAAAGGAACTGAATGAGTGTGGAATCCCCAGGACCGCGCTGGAATATAACGGGCCCTCGGGGTTTAGTTTCTTTCCTTCTTGCCAGTGAGGTTTCAGAGGGACTGGAGAACAGTGGATTTTGACCATCCATTTGGGGTTGTCAGTCTGTGCCAGGCCAGCTGGGGACTACGAAAAGGAGATACAGGTAAGCAGTGAGGCCTTGTGGTTCATTCTTAGATTTCATTCTGGGAGATCAGAGAGAGCCCTTCCTGGAACTGTATCCTTTCCTGGGGAATATGGGTGAAAATCTGAGGGTCCTGTGCATAGATTTTCCCTTCTCTTTCAGTTCTGCCAGCTGCCAGAACTGCAGCTTTCTTAGCAGATTGTGTGTACACATGAGACCTTATTTATGGGATGGTTTACAGAAAGACAAATCGTTCCTTCCAAGTTTAACCAGTCCTCTTATACCAAGGTTTCCCAACCTTGGCTGTATTGATATTTGAGGCTGTATAATTCTTTGTTGTGGGGGGCTGTCCAGTGTTTTGTAGAAAGTTTAGCAGGATTCCTGGCCTTTTACACACTCACTGTCTGTAACACCTTGCCTCCCACCCAGTTGTGACAACCAAAAATGTCTACAGACAGTGCCAAATATCCCCTAGGGTACAAAATTACCCCCTACCCCTCATTAAGTACCACTGCTTTATACTCATTAGACACAAGGAAAAAGAACTTCTTAGCATTTTTTATTAATTTCTTTTTAACCTAACCAGTGAAATGCTTGTTGGAAAAAAGACTTTGTTTTTACTACACTGAATTTGAATTCTATTTTACCTTATTTAGTTTAGAAAGACTTCTCAAATCTAAACTGTTAAGCTTTTTTTTTTTTGAGACATAGCCTTGCTCTGTTGCCCAGGCTGGAGTGCAATGATGTGATCTTGGCTCACTGCAACTTCTGCCTCCTGGGTTCAAGCAATTCTTCTGCCTCAGCTTCCTCAGTAGCTGGGATTACAGGTGTCCGCCACCACACCCAGCTAATTTTTGTATTTTTAGTAGAGACAGGTTTTCACCATGTTGGTCAGGCTGGTCTTGAACTCCTGACCTTGTGATCTTTCTGCCTCGGCCTCCCAAAGTGCTGGGATTACAGGCGTGAGCCACTGCTCCCGGCCAATTGTAAGCTTTTTAGAAAGGATTTTTTACATTGTTATACTTGAACCATTAATGAAGTGCAAAATGAAATGTTTCATTTAGTATTTCACATCAGAGGTTGTTATAATTGTACAAATAGATTGATGGTTTGAATTAAAACTATGGCCGACAGTTAATTTTATCGATCGAATTGTGCAAGTTTAAACTGCCTGCCAAGAGTCTGAGCATAAAGCTGTGGTTTGAAAGCATCCTGAATAAACGTTTTCTTTTTGTAAATATTCAGAAACTTTGGCTAAGAAGGTGGTGGCCAGAGGAGACTCAAAATTTCTTGCATTCTGGCAGTTTGAACTTTGGGAACCAATGTGTTTTGGACTCAATCTGGAAAAATCACTTATGTACTGTTGCCAGACATTCTTTTAGGCTGCCCTTTTCCAGGCTTGTCACTTGTCTGGAATGTTAAGTGTTGTCAGTAGTTTAATGTCCTTTCCAGCAGCTTGCATTAAAATGAGAGAAGATCTCCAGAAATGGATCTGAAGAGGTCTTGGCATAAGATTAGGATTTTTATTTTGTTGTTTTTCAAAAAGTAGAAAGAAGGAGAAGACTTATATGGTTTTAAGTTTAAAAAATCCAGGAAGCTTCTAATCGTTTCTAATTATTTTCTTGTGTTAAGCCTCATAGAATAATAGAGAGAAATCATAAGTTAGTATGAGTGAGCTTTTCTTTGGCCCAAACAAGTGAGAATACAGTTGTGCTCTTTAGTGGCCATTTGAATTGGTATTACTGATAGCTACCTCCTTTTTTTTTGTTTTTGTTTTTAAGCATCCTATATGTAGTTGTGGTTGGTCTAGCATCCTATATGTAGTTGTGCTTGCTTTCCTCTCTAACCAAAGTTTCTTCCTCCTTTCCGTCCACGTGGGGTTATTATGAGAATCAATGCCCTAGTATTTGTGCAGTGTGGGCTTTCCACATTGTCTAGCTGGTGCTTTCCAGGCAGCTTACTTTCATAGTTAAATGACAATGGCAACATCAACAAAGTGTCTCTGCCTCCTCATTACCCCCGACTCTCTCCCCTTCGTACATTATTGAGAAGTTCTTTATCCTTTTCTTTCCTACTCAGCTTTTTATTCCACTCCACTGCAGCATGACTTGGCCTCCATCCCTCCACTGGGGCTTCATTAGCCCTGCCCACCATCACCTTATCTTGATTAAAGTGGCCACTCAGGTATGACTGAGCAGTCTTTCTCCTGTGGATTCACCTTGAGACTTCCTTAACTGGTTGGACAGGCAGAAAGGAAGGAGTTGTGAGAAGAATGGGATTAAAACAGAAAGGAGCTGCGTTTTCCTTCCGTGGCCATGAGGGTGTTTAAGGGGGAGTGCCTATCTGGGGTGGGGAGAAGATATAGAATACAGTTTCTGTCGTCTTGGAGTTAGAGGTAGAAACAGGGGAGGTAGATGTGGATGCCATCTTTCCTCATAAGTCATAATCGATATCGTTGATTCCTGGAAATGGGAAACTACCCTGTTAAATGGACTACACGTTACAATTTTAGGCATAGTATAAAATCTGTCTTTAAAAATTAATGAAGTACTGTCTTATAAAAACAAGCATTTAAAAGTTATGCCTCCTCAGTCAGTAAGCATTGAAGTTTTTTGAGCATTACTGGACTTCTGTCTGGATTCAGACTGAGTAGAGAATCACATATCTGAAGGCATCTTACCCCTGCCTCTCTCTCCCTCATGTCTGTTTCATGCACCTTGAATATATGCCGACTTGCACGTGTGCATTTTTTGACATGAGAAGGCTCAGTCTTTCTCTCTTAGTAGTCCTTGACTTTTTCTTTTTTGTTTTTTTTTTTTTTTTTTTTTTTTCTCCCAGGCTGGAGTGCAGTGGCGTGATCTCGGCTCACTGCAAGCTCCGCCTCCCGGGTTCACGCCGTTCTCCCGCCTCAGCCTCCCAAGTAGCTGAGACTACAGGCGCCCGCCACCACGCCTGGCTAGTTTTTTGTATTTTTAGTAGAGACGGGGTTTCACCATGTTAGCAGGATAGTCTCGATCTCCTGACCTCGTGATCCACCCGCCTCGGCCTCCCAAAGTGCTGGGATTACAGGCTTGAGCCACCGCGCCCGGCCAGTCCTTGACTTTTTCAATGGAGTCTCACTCCAAGTCTTTAAAATGTGTACATAAAATGCACCTTTCTGAATGTGTGTCATAATTCACCGTAAGAAAGGTTATGTATATGTTGAGGAATATAGGTTCAATTCATTACATTATGATTTGATTTAAACACTTCTTACTGAGTTTCTTTTGAAGGTTTTGATTGGCTTTTGGTAAGACACATGATTTTATCAAATCGATTGTTGATTTTGCTTCAGTTAGCAATATTCACTTTCTGACTCTGATGTGGCCCTTTCCCTGAGTTACAGTTTGCCTTGACTGTGTGATTCTTTCTCCTCAGTGTTTTAAGTCTGTTCTTAATTTACAATTTAATATGATCTCTACATTTTGAAAATGAAGTTTGTGAAATAATAGAGATAAATACATTTAGATTGTGTAGGTTAAAAACCCTTTTTGGATTTTCAGTGGGTATTGATAGGCATAAAAAGTCATAATTAATAAGCTGTTTCTCCTAAATTGTTTGATTCCATGTTCTGAAAGTACAGATTAGGAAATGAAATTTTCGAACTTCTGAAAGCTACTAATCCACTCTCCTTTATAAACAAGGCTCACAGAATGTGGGTGACTTGCACAAGGTCACATAGATGGTGCCAGACCTGGGACCACAATCCAGGTCTCTTGATTATTGTTCCAGTGGACTCCCTACTATATATTTTCATAATATGTAATTTTCAGTGGGAAAAACCCAGAAGCTAATGTTGTTTGTTGACAACTGTGGGCCATGGTATATAATTTAATATAAGTAGTAGGTAAAAACAACCTTTAGTCATTCCTTATAAAAGGTTTCTTTTACAAAGTGTCTTTTGAATTGCTGCTTTTATTTTAATAAGGCAGTAGTCATACATGGGGCATGCAGTATATTCCTCTGTAAATTATGATAGCTTATGTTATCTGGTCTTTACTGTGGGCTGCCAACCTGCTAACCACTTTAGGTTCATTATTTCATTGAATCCTCTCAACATCCTTATAAGGAAGGTGCATAGTATTACCAGCCCCATATTACAATGAAGAAACAGATTTCAGAGAGGTTAACTTACCCAAGGATACAGATTGGATTATATGTGGTTGGGCAGTCTCCTGGATAGTAGTGTTTTTTGTTGTTGTTTCGTTTTTTGTTGTTGTTGTTGTTTTTGATTCAGCACATATAATTATTAATTAAATAGGAAATTTAAATAGTTTTAAATAGCAGTACATCTTGGAAACATGGAGGGGAAAAGATTCTAATGGAGGTGAATAGGAGGAATTTAAAGGAAAAAGTAGTGACAGCAATCAAGATCCTGGCGTGACTACAGAATGGAGGGATTGGGCACTGCCCCTGTAGTTGCCAAGAAGAGTTCTTGTCCCACCTTGTGCCAGGGCTGAAGGTGCTTCTCAGCCAGGGAATGGCCTCGGAGCTCCCTTGTGGTTTCCAGGACAATTTGTGTTGTCGTCTCTTCAGGGTGGATCCTTCTGGATGCAGTATGACAGTAAGATAAATTTATAATGTCCTTTTGGCATATTTCTGAAACTTGACTGGTGTGTTTTTCATGGGTGGATGACTGGCAAGGGTGGGGTTTCTGAATCACTGAAATAAGTTGCCGTCCCTGACCTTGGATTGTTGTACCATTTTTCCTTTGACCTTTGATCTGTGATGAAATAACTTCTGGAACTGGGATATCAGGAGTTACGTTCTTGTTGATTTACACATGTTATTTTTTATAAGAACTCTATAAATTAGATTTTATCAGTTCTTTTTTATAGGAGAAGAAACAGATTTGCAGATATATAAAGTGATTAAGTGATTTGCCCACAGTCACACAGCTTGTATGGCAGAACTGGAGCTTGAACCCAGGTCTCTTGACCTTTAAGTTCAGTTCTCTACTCACTGTATGGGAGACCCCGAAAGAGATTCTTTTGGTGTGTCACATAGCCTTACCATTGCTTTGTCCTCTGTAACGCCATCATTATGTGAATTATCTGACATTACAAGAGTCAGAAGGTGTCGTAGAGATGCCTTAGAATCCAGCTTCCTTTTTATTGTAGATGAGAATACTGAGTGGCCAAGTGACTTAGATTGAAGACAGCACTTGTTAGAAGGAAGACTAATGGGTTTCAAGTCAAAGTCAGAATTTAAAAGTATCCTAAAGGCTGGAACCTTGAGTTGATTTACCAAATAAAAATTTTAACAGATGAAGGTTTAGGTTTTTTAGAATACAGATTACACAGCAACGAAGAGGAAAAGCTGGACAAGGTGGTGTGCTCCTGTAATCCTAGCTACTTGGGAGGCTGAGGCGGAGCTCAGGCTGTAGTGTGCTATGATCAAGAAAAAAAATTAAGAAGAAAAGGAAAGAAGTGGAGTATTGCTTACTGTACAATTTTTTCAACATTTCTACATGTTTGTAAAATTTCAAAATAAAACTTTAGGGGAGGCTGGGCGCAGTGGCTCATGCCTGTAATCTCAGCACTTTGGGAGGCTGAGGCAGTCGGATCACAAGGTCAGCAGATCGAGACTATCCTGGCCAACATGGTGAAACCCCGTCTCTACTAAAAGTACAAAAATTAGTGGGGCATGGTGGCACATGCCTGTAGTCCCAGCTACTCTGGGGGCTGAGGCAGGAGAATCCCTTGAACCCAGGAGGTGGAGGTTGCAGTGAGCCAAGATTGCACCACTGCACTCTAGCCTGGCGACAAAGTGAGATTCCATCTCAAAAAAAAAAAAAAAAGGAAAAAAGAGAAAAGTAGTTTAGCAACAGTTTGTGTGGAAAAAGACTTGAAAATATTAGATAATCATGAACTTATTATGAGCCTCTGGAAGCTCCTAGAAAAGCAGATTTTTTTTTTCTTAGATTAAGGTAGGAGCAGCTCAGTGTCTAGAGCGAGGGAAATAATAGTCTTGCTGAGCTCTGTGCTTTCTAGACCAGATCTGTCTTGTGTCTGTGTCCACTTCCGAGGTACCTGTTATACTATGAAGCCAGTGGACACAGAGTACTGAAATCTGGAGGAGTGGATGGGAAATGTGTGGTGCTGACTTGGAAGAAGGGCCAATTTAGGGAAGCACTATGGTGGTCTTTAGATACTGGGGGAGTTGTGGAGTGAGAGTGGTACTTTTATTTTGAATATAAAGCTTAGACTAAGGGAGAGCAGAGACATTACAGGGGAGGAGATGCCCATTCTGTTTTCCTCACCCGTGACCCTCCCATTCTGTACCTTCAGTACAGCAGCCCAGGTTAGCTTTTAGGAACTGCAGATCGGGTTATAGGACTGCACGGCTTTTATTACCGTCCTGTGTCACATGAAGTCCAGGGCTTGACTGGTCTTCTGGCCCTTGCTGACCAGTCCTCACTTTGACGTTTCTGTATTCTAGCCAAGTCCTTAGAGTTCTTCAGTTGAATCTATGTTTACTCTCATACCTTTGAGGTATACCTCCTACTTTATTCCCCAAAGTAAGACAGAATTGGGGATCTTTCTGCTACCATTGTATCCTGTACGTATACTTGCCCTGTTTTTCGTTTTTTTAAAGTAGATTTATAAAGGATGGGGACCGGTTCTGTTCATTTACATGTCCTGTTTCTTCCTCTAGACTGTGAACTCCTTGAAAGTAGGTATTTTTGTCCTAGCCTTTTTTTTTTTTCTTGAGATGGAGTCTCGCTCTGTCACCGAGGCTCAAGTGCAGTGACACGGTATCGGCTCACTGCAACCTCTGCCTCCCGGGTTCAAGCAATTCTTCTGCCTCAGCCTCCCGAGTAGCTGGGATTACAGGCATGCACCACCACACCCAGCTAATTTTTTATATTTTTGGTAGAGAGGGGTTTCACCAAGTTGGCTAGGCTGTTCTCAAACTTCTGACCTCAAGTGATCCACCCACCTCTGCCTCCCAAAGTGCTGAGATTACAGACATGAGCCACCGTGGGCAGCCTGTCCTAGTCTTTATATGCCTATATATTTGAGCCCTTCTTGACTAGGTTCCCAGAGAATTGGTGCTTGGCTTGCCTGGACACAGAATAAACATTTATTGATAAATAAATGTTGTGCCCACAATGACTTGCCTCATAACTTTTTAGTAGTCAGGATCCTGCCATAGTAGACTCTTGTAACTACAAGAATATTTTTTTATTGATGGTGTTGCATGTAGAGTTTCCTATAAAATGGCTTCTGAGATATTTTACATTTCTAGTAAAGAGTCTCTGAGTTGAATTTTAAATAGTATATGTCTACCTTCTGTGGAAGGTAAGAGATAGCCCTTTGTTTTCCTCAGTAGGTTTTAATTATGTGATCTCCTTGTAGAAGTAACGGAAACTCTGGAGTTTCCTGTGTGGTTGTGAATGTGTAATTAGCTTTGGGCAGGGCTCCCAGAGCTGTGAACCCTGTCCTGAGGAGCACTGGGACATTCTAGTGAGCGTTCAGGCCACCCAGATTGCAGCCTGGTGAATGAAGGGTTTATTTCTCTAATGAGAGTGGTTTGTGTCTTCACTCAAGTAATGTTTTAATATAAAATGATGACAAATATTTTAAATTTAAAAATAGGTATCTATAAATTAATATGATTTTTAAAAACAACTTCAATAAATGTTTAAAGAAGTCATTTTAATACATTTGAATAATTTAGTGTAGACTCAAGGAGTGCATGTACAGGTTTGCTGCATGGGTATGTTGCAGGATGCTGAGGTTTGGGGTATGGATCCCGTCACCCAGGTAGTGAGCATAGTCTTTCAACTCAAGACCATCCATCATTCCCTCCTTCCAATTAGTATGATTATAACTTAGAATTTTACTTTTACAGCTCTAATTTAATACGTATTGATCTAGACCTGGCAGTAAACATTCTGCTCTAAGAAAGGTTTTATGTTAAATAACATGGTCGTTAGTCCCGTCAAAATGAAAAATTTTCATAAAGAATACCAGCACGGGCCCAGCGCGGTGGCTCATGCTTGTAATCCCAGCACTTTTGGAGGCCGAGGGCGGATCATCTGAGGTCAGGAGTTTGAGACCAGCCTGGCTAACACGGTGAAGCCCCGTCTCTACTAAAAATACGAAAATTAGCCAGGTGTGGTGGCAGGCCCCCTTAATCCCAGCTACTCGGGAAGCTGAGGCAGGAGAATTGCTTGAACCAGGGAGGCAGAGGCTGCAGTGAGCCGAGATCGCGCCATGACACTTCAGCCTGGGGGACAAGAGCAAGACTTCATCTCAAAAAAAAAAAGAAAAAAAAAGTATACCAGCACTGATGACAACATTGGACAAGTAGACAAATCTAGAAGGGGCAGGTTGAGCTGTGTCGTTTTAGTGTTGTTACAGTTTGTTTATATGTTGTGAAATATTCATTGAGATCAAAATCTCGCATTCCTAACTTGTGTTATGTGTGTATTGGAGGACAGATGGAGTGGCAGAAGCAAAGTGGGTTTTGGGTTCAGACTGTTGTCGCTCAAGAATGAATTGACCTGGAGAGAATTACTTACAATCTCTGATCCTTAGTTCCTTCATCTAGAGATACCCACTTAGGCTCTTGTGAGGATTCAGTGAGCTGTACGAGGTACTGCACAGGACATGGTGCTTGCTGCCTGGGAGAGGCTCAGGGCCTTCAGTGCCTTTCCCTGTTATTTTGGGAGCAGTGCATCTGTGTTGGTGTTTTTAAGAAACACTGTTTGACAAATACATGGGGCATACATGGACTATTGTTGTTTCAGATTTTTCTTAGAACACAGAGGCAGGATCCACAATGTTTTTATGAGGAGAGCTACTTTCGCTCCCCCCTCCCCTGCCCCAGACCTTGACTTTACTGGACTAGAGGTTTCAGTGATGCGTGCTGATGTGATACCCTTGAGTAAAGTTGGAGAAGAGATAGTGGTAATTTCCACCACTTCCCCTTCTCCGAGACACTGGAAGTGCTGTGAACTGTGCTCCTTAGCTCCTCTGCTCTGTAGTCTCTGCCTGGGGGCTCCAGAGGGGCTCTAGGAAGGAGTGTCAGCCAGTGATTCCTCCCCCTTGACCAGGTGGGGACCCAGGATCTTCTGGTGAATTCTGATTTGTTTTTTTATGAGCCTGAGAGTCGTTTTAGCAATTTGTGGAAGCATTTGTGATTGTCTCAATGGTTGATGGATGCTATAGGCATTTATTTAATAGGTAGAGCCTGTGGAATTCAAGGCTTAATGTGGTGACAGTTCTGTAAAGTAGAACTTTTCATGTGATCTGCACAGCTTTTTTTTTTTTTTTTTTTTTTTTTGAGACCGAGTCTTACTCTGTCACCCAGGCTGGAGTGCAGTGGTGCGATTGCAGCTCACTGCAACCCGAGTTCAAGCGATTCTTCTGCCTCAGCCTGCCCAGTAGCTGGGATTAAGAGGTGTGCCACCATGCTCAGCTAAGTTTTTTTTTTTTTTTGAGACGGAGTCTTGCTTTGTCACCCAGGCTGGAGTGCAGTGGCGCGATCTCCGCTCACTGCAAACTCCGCTTCCAGGGTTCACACCATTCTCCTGCCTCAGCCTCCCGTGTAGCTGGGACTACAGGCACCTGCCACCACGCCCGGCTCATTTTTTTAAATGTATTTTTAGTAGAGACGGGGTTTCACCGTGTTAGCCAGGATAGTCTCGAACTCCTGACCTCAGGTGATCTGTCCACCTTGGCCTCCCAAAGTGCTGGGATTACAGGCATGAGCCACTGCACCTGGCCTAGAATATCTTGCTGAATAATTTATGTAGATAGAAAAAAACTGTTTAAGACTGAACCTGTAACTGAATTCCATTTACCTAAAGGATTTTTTAAAATGTAATTTTAGTATAAATGGAAATTTCAGGAAATGGAATTAGTCTAGATTTGAAGTGAAATTACCTCGTTTTGTTCTTAGTTTTACTAAGTATTACTAGTCTTGGTTCTCTCAAGAAATAGAACTGATAGGATATGTTTATATATGTAGTATATTTATATGACTGTATCATACGCATCCTATTGGTTCTGTTTCTCTGGAGAAAATGTAAGTATTCACTAGTTGCTCTTTATCTATGGTTTTGCTTTCCATGCTTTGAGTACCTCATGGTCAACCACAGTCTGAAAATATTAAATGGAAAAATTCCTGAAATGAACAGTTGGTAAGTTTTAAATTGTGGGCTGTGCTGAATGACGTGATGAAATCTCGTGCCATCTCACTGTCACACCTGCAAGATGAGTCCTCACTTTGTCCGATGTATCCTTCCCGTGTGTGCTGCCTGCCCATTAGTCCCTTAGTCTTGGTTATCAGATTAACTGTCTGGTATGACATTGCCTGTAACCCTTACTTCACTTAATAATGGACCCACAGTGCAGGAGTAGTGATGCTAGCATATTGTTATAATTGCTTATTTCATTGTTAGTTATTGTTGTTAATCTCCTACTGTGCCTAATTTATCCGTTTATCATAGGTGATATGTATACATGGTCCCCAGCTTGCTGTGGTTGGACCTAAGATTTTTCAACTTTATGATGGCATGAAACTGTCACGGTTTTGATGTAATGTATAGTATTCAATAAATTACATGAGCTGTTCAGTACTTTATTATAAAATAGGCTTGTGTTAGATGATTTTTGTCCACCTATAGGTTAATGTAAGTGGTCTGAGCATGTTTAAGATAGGCTATGCTAAGCTATGACGTTCAATAGGTAAAGTGTATTAAATGCATTTTTGACTCGTGATATTTTCAACTTACGATGTTCAATTCCATCATAAGTTGGGGAGCATTTGTATGTATAGGAAAAAACATAGTATATATGGAGTTGGGCAATGTCTGCATTTTTAGGCGTCCATAGGGGTTCTTGAAACATATCCCCCTCGGATAAAGCAGAGGCATTCTATATATAAAAAGATACTTAATATAAGGAATTGGCTCATGCAATTATGGAGGCTGAAAGTCCCCAGATCTGCAGTTGGCAAGCTAGAGATCCAGGAGAGCTGATGGTGTCATTCGGGTCTGGTTCAAAGGCCTGAAAAGCAGGAGGGCCACCAATGTGAGTTTCTGTCCGAAATCCAGCAGGCTTTAGACCCAAGGAAAACCAATGTTTGTTTCAGTTTGAGTCGGACGGCAAGCAGAGATGACCTAGCTCAGCAGTCAGGCGGGAGGAGTTCCCTCTTACTTAGTGTTTTTGTTCTATTCAGGTCTACAGTTGATGAGATGAAGCCCACCCACATTAGGGATGTTAATCTGCTTTACACAGTCCATTGAGTAAAACATTAATTTCATCCAGAAACACCCTCACAGACACCCGGAGTAATATTTGATCACATGTCTGGGCACCCCATAATGCAGTCAGATTGACATTCACTGTTTTAGGTACATGAAGAATCAATCACACTATTGATAGCATTCATGATAGAGAGTGTGGTATCTGAGTTGCCAAAATGACATACCCAAATGAAGAGTATTTGTAGTTGTGAAAATCAGTGATTCAACTTAGAGATGTGGATTTCTGACCATTTTAGTCCTGATATAGTCCTGCCTGAAAATTTACATATTGAAATTTATATTTCTTTTCTTAAAAATTGTTTTTATATTACAGTTACTGTGTTATGTAGATATTTTTGGAATATATATGTAATAAATAAGTGATTTCTGAATTCATTTCAGGGTAGTAAAGGTATATTTTCAATAGTTTTTAAAGAAAGGGGGTGAGGCATGGTCGTTCACACCTGTAATCCCAGCTACTCGGGAGGCTGAGGTGGGAGGATCCATTGAGTTTGGAAGGTCAAGGCTGCAGTGAGCCCTCATTGCACCACTGCACTCCAGCATCGGTGACAGAGTAAGACCCTGTTTCAAAAAAAAAAACGTGCGCAGTGGATATTTGGGTCTAATGTGGCTAGAACCAGTGGTCTAAGTGATCTCAAGCTGCCAGCCCCCTTGAACAGTCTGCATCTCAGCATCTTTAAAGCTTTGACTGTGTTTCTTTTCTCCTCTT